>NC_134275.1:29415207-29722515 GCF_031893055.1 Leptodactylus fuscus
AACTTTGCAGCGCATACACCCTGCTTGGGTCCCAGTGTTTATTTGCGTCACTTGGTCTGATATAATTTCAGTTTAACTAGGCGGGAAAAAAATGTTGCTTCTTTCCTGTTAACTTGAATGTATTTAATGCGTCTGCGAAAAATCGTATATGATAATGAGCAGACTTTATGATTCTAATTCTATTACCACATTATTGCTTTGAAAGCACAGTAAGCGACTTTGATATTCCTGCGTGAAATAATATATTCAGAGTAATATTCATAGCTCATTGTATAATTTTTGTATGGCTGATGTACATGCTGCTCCAACCAAACCCCGCAGACTTTTCTTTCTGCTTTACAAGAAATGTATAGCGCGTATTGTTATATAATCTGTCAAAGGGAACGGCAAGAATTAAACAGCCATGACACCGTATTCAGATTCTTCCTTCTGAAACACGGGTGAAGAATGCATTTCTGACACAAGAGCATTGTGAGCGCTTCCTTACACTCTGGTTTCCTTGGTGCCCTTGCCGGATTTCTCCCAAGCTTTGCATGGCTTTTCTGGGCCTCTGATCTTCTCTTTTTTTTTTTTTTTTTTGTTAAAAAAAAAAAAAAAAAAAAAATGTTTCACGTTTCTTAAAAACCAGTTCTTCATCTGTTTCATGTTGGCTTTTATTGAAATGAATAGAATCTTGCACATTTGTTAAGTGTTTTCAGGGTGCTGTGCCGGGGAGATGTACCAAGACTCTATGGGTCATCTAAGGGGTCAGGAACCTGAGAAAGGCATTCTTTTTTTCTATTATACAAAATATGTTTCTGCTGCTTGTTCGTTTTTCTTTTGTTGGAATGGCATATACTTTTTTTTTTTTTTTTCTGGCTCTTCTTCATTAAATAAAATTTGCCATTTCTTCTGAGCATTTGATGTGATTGTCGGAATTATTGTCTCCGGGTTCACAGTAATTAACACTTTTAGCAGGGTTTGTCATGAAGTGCTCGCCTCTGACAGTGAAGGGGTTACAAGGTACTGACGGCAGTATATTGGATAGGAAAATGTTTGGGACTTGCATTAGTAATAGATTATTATACTACAGAGGTGACTGCTGACGTATCTTCCCATGAACTACATGTAAGACTGAACTCCTGGTCTTATAGAGAATGAATATCTCTTAAATTAGCTCCCCCATCCACTTGACCGGTTTTGCTTTGATGGATCTACTGTAGTCCGCTGCAGCACCCCATTACTGCTCACAGGCCTATTACATGGATCTTTAGATTTATAGTATATAGATATATGGATTTAATCCTGGAGCCTTGGGCCATACCTTCATAGGACTCCAATTCAGTAAATAGTGACGACCTATCCTTGCTAACCAGTGTATTAGTTTCATGTGCTCTATTTGGAGATTTTTTTTGTCAATCCTGATGAAGTGATTGTGGCTGGGCGCATATAGGATACCGCTATATCACGGCTCCTCAGGCAGTTTTTAGTTGTGTTTCACCTGTCAGTCTGTAGTGATACTAGGGAAACAAAGAAATCCTTCCACAAAGCACCAAACAAATGCCTCAGTGCAGTGCATATAATACCCCTAGCGACACCAAATACCAGACTGCATCACTACCTCCCCAGTAGTGCCAAATACCTGAATTCTGCAGAAATATGTCCACAGCAGTGCCAAACACCAGCATTCTGCATAAATACACAGTCCAGTCACATTAATGTGACCACCTGTCAAAATCCAGAATAATCACCTTTCGCAGAGCGGACCGCTGCGAGACGTGCAGGAAGAGAAGGGGATGTTGTGATGATATTCACTGGGATGTTGAGCCATGTCAACTCCAGTGCTGTGACCAGCTGCGCTAGGTTACGCAGCTGAGCATCCATGGCGCGAACGATCCGATCGAGGTGATCCCACAGATTCTCGATTGGGTTCAAGTCCGGGGAATTTGCTGGCCAAGGGAGTACGGTAAACTCATTCTGGTGCTCCTCGAACCACACACGTACACTGCAAGCTTTATGACACGTCGCATTGTTCTTCTGGTAGATGCCTTCATCCTGAGGTAAAACAATTCACATGTAGGGGTGAACATGGTCCTAAAGGATAGATGCATACTTGTGTTGATCTATCGTGCCTTCCACAATGATGAGTGCACCCAGATAGCTGATGACACGTGCCTTCTGCGATTGGTTATTTAACGTTGACGTCAAAAGTAGGCGGTGACCGTGGCTAGAGCCTTCACCTCTGCAGTGGTACGCCTCACAGTTGGAGAAGTATTGCACTGTGCGGCGCTTGTCCATACACTATAGTCTTTTCAGAAACTTGATGAGCTTAACTCCAGGGAGAACAAAAGCATCAACTGATGGAATTTAGTATGTCCGCTTCTTTTTGCCCCAACGGTATATGGAGGGAGAGTATTGCGAAGACCCCCTATACACACTAGTCAGTTGGTCTTACCAAAATTAGTGGCCCAACCGACTTTTCTTTTGTATATGGGAACCTTTATGGTATACTGTACTCTGTGTGACACTCAAGCAAGCCAATTTAAATGGTTGACCAGTTCAGAATACCCATTTTCATACATCCTTGTTACCAAATTCTGCTATCCAAAGAGAGAATATTGCTCGGAAGGACCTTTCCTACCTACCCTGAATTATGCAGATAATACACTGATTTAAATGGTCACCATGTAATGCCTAATTTCCCCTGAGGTGGCACCGCAGGGAAACAGAACACTCACTGCCAGTTTATATATGGATTACTGCTGGTTACTGGAGGTCCTTGCATGGGTACACTTTGTGATCTGCTTACTATCTAGGCACCCTTCTAAATCAGAGAAATCCCTTCAGCCACTAGTTTTTTCAGACTGTTATTAATCCATCAAACAGCTTTAACCATGATGTAGCTGTGTGTTCTCAGAGGCGCACGTAGATAAACGCACCAGTCACACTCTTTGGCTGCAGTAACTGGAGACAAATCTATTTGATTGGTGGTTGGAGGTATACAGAACATGATACGCCATTGTGTGGTGCACTTTGCTGATAAAGTTGATTTTTTTAAAACCCTACAGAGTGGTGGTGGTCCACACTAGTCCATAGAGGGTGACTTGCGTAAATGAAGTGACCATCTGTGCCCCTGATCCATTATGTTATTTTCCCCTAAATGGTATCTTGATACATGGATGTTCCTATAACAGGCATATACTTTAAAAAACATAGTAAACCAAGCCTACATAATGTCCAGTTGTAGAGAAGTCCTTTTATAAAACGGTTACCTATTCGGTCATATGTATGACTAGTACCTTTGTGTGGCAACATTAACCCTTTCCATGTTGCCTATAGGTGCCTCAATATATTTGTAGATAGGCTTTATATTCAGCACAAGGGTGTCGAGAACAGGTATTTCCTATTTACCCGCAGCCGGTGGAAGCAGCAGTCATGTTCTTATTTTAGGTGCACCAAAGGTTAACTTACCAGTGAGTTCTGTAGAGAGAGATCTGGAGAGCAGCTTACAGTATATTCACACCACAGTATAACTTGTGGTACAGACGTTCGGTGTGAATTGAACTTCCATGTGGATCTGCTCCTTAACACCTAAGGCAAACTACATACCACACTATAATCACGTGCGAAAGCCAAAGAGCTATACAACAGCCAAATGGAAATACCAAAAACGTGTGTTGAGCTAAGACGAGAAACTTATTTAACTTTATTCATGTTGTACTTTTTTTTTTTTTTTTTTTGTTCTTGGTATGGCTGAAGAAGATAGAAACACGATGGACATATCCAGTTAGAAGTCTAGTTCCCAAACCCAAGTCCGTGGAACAGTAAATGACATTATTGCTTTCGTAAAGTATTAAAGGGAGCCTATCCGGTCCTAAATGCCTCTCAAACCAATAATAGTGTCATGTAGTGGCCTGTGGTGTAGAGCAGAAACATAACTGATGAAACCATGCAGAGATTTATTATATTTTATATGTAAATTATCCTGTAAGCGAATCAGTGCGGGGCCACATTGGCTTTCAGGCAGCTGCAAATGCTCCAGCTCTCCTCTGAAACAACATTTTCAGCCACTTCTTCGATCATGGCTATTTGTAGACAACAAATTCTAGGACATTCGACCATGCCTCCAGTGCATGGCAGGCTGACTTGTATATCCATAAAAAGATGTTTATCTCTTTGTTGCTTTATCAATTCATGAGTCACTTTTTGCTCATGTTAAAGCATTTATGCATGGCAAACAAAGCTTACCGGTACATTCCCTGCACTGGATAAATATATGTGTAGGTTCCCCAGAGCCCTGATATTTAGCTTTGCCTCTATGACCAGTCTCCTCTTCTGTCATCCTGGCTCTCTGTGATGTCACCTACTCTGCTGTACTCCTGCTGCATGTACATGGTGTAAAGCGGAGTCAATCCTGTGACCAAGATTTATTAATCCTGTCTAATTCTTAGGGTCTCAAGTTTACGCAGTCTATTAGTTAGGCCCATATTTAGGGCAGTTATATTATCATCATAAATAAATAAATCTAGAAATATCATAATAACCCTGTGTAATAGAGCTGCTGATCACCAAGTCAACCCTTACTGGTTGTTGCCACTTTCTTTTAAGCACGTTAAAAGATGCCGATTGTCCTAAGCATATGGCCCTGTGTAATTGTGACAGTGTTGTTGATAATCCATACATCCAAGGGGGGGGGGGGGGGGTCCTCAGTAGAGATTGCTCCTCCGCCATTCCGTTTGCCTTGGCTTGTGTAATAAAGCAGATGCAAGTGAGTGGTCCTCAATGAAGAAGCCTGTGTTCTGTCATTTGCCTTCAACAATTTTATTGTTAGAGGTTATCCAATTTCATAACAAAAAAAAAAGTCACATTCTCATATGTTCCTCCTGTAGGTTTTTGATAGATTTAAAGGTGTTGTACAAAGATTTTAACTTTACAGATCGTGCTGCACACATATCCCTTCCCCCCTCCTTGCAGAATCTTTTTTTTTTTTTTTTCTATTTTTTGTCATTTGCTAGTGAAAGCTTTTGCATTATATTCTGGGCACACTTTTATTTAGATCACCTACCCTGAAACAATTAAACAAGGAGACATAGAAGAAGTGTATGAAACATTAGCTCATTCCGCCATCCGTTTGCAGATATTCCTGCTGTCTTGCCGGCCCTGAAGTATCATCAGCAATAAAATTAGGATCTTTAGAATGAACATCATCTGTACAACTTTGTATCCAGCCCTCAATCCATCAGCTAAATGAAATTGTTACACTAAAGATGAATATATATATAGTGCTTAATCTAAATATGTCTCTCCATGGAATACCTTAATGGTGAGCACTGCACATAAAGTCTCATCTGTCAACAGCGGATTTCAACACTTGTGACATTCTAATTAAACACGTTATACTTCCTCGTCCACCTCTTGATTAGCTGTGGATCACGGAAAGATGGACACGGGGCTGTTAATTAAATTTCTCAGATCCAAATTTACATGTCTATATTGTGTCACCTTAAGCTTTGGACATATTATTAGGGGTTAGATTGTACCTCTCTCCTTTGATTGCTCTTTATTGCTCTGCAAGTTACATCTTTCATACGTTTTTCCAAGACTTCTTACAGATCGTCATGCTTCTTCAAGCATGCTAGTGTTTTCTTAAAGGGGTTTCTAGGATTTATCACGGTTGATCTATTCTTAAAGTGGTTGTCCAGTAATTATGGATCTCTGCCAGGAGGCAGGGGAAGGTGAAAAATAAAAAAAATAAAACATATTCACCTGTCCCTGGCACCTGGGGGCTTGTTGCGGCAGAAGTCCTCCCCGCACATGATTGTTGCTGTAATGTATGTGAGGGACGTCACATGTTCTTTTCTGTGATCAGTGAGGACATGTGCTGGAACAAGATCCCGGGCACTGCTAGACAGGTAAGTATTAGAGATGAGTGAACAGTGAAATATTCGAGATTCAATATTCGTTTTCGAGTCGAGCCTCAATATTTGACTACTTGATCGAATATCGAATCCCATTATAGTCTATGTGAAAAAATGCTCGTTTCAGGGGAAGCCACTATTCGACTAAAGGAGAGTCACCAAGTCCACGAATAGCAGGAGGAGAGTGTTTACAAGGCGCGCTGTGCAGTTAAAGCGCACGGACCCCGTTATAGTCTATGGGGTCCATGTGCTTTAACTGCACAGCACTTGCAGTTGCACTGATAAAAAGTAAGCTCCCTCGTAACCGCAAGCTGCCAGCTCTCCTGACTAGCAAGGACAAGCCTGCTGCAGAACCAGCGTTGATTTGCCGCAGGTTCGTCCTTGCTAGTCAGGAGAGCTAGCAGCTTGATGTTACGAGGGAGACTGCTGTGGTCTGATCTTAGACTCCGCCTCCTCACAGACGAGCCTCCGGCAGGACCAGAGTTGATAGGCCGAATGCTGTACAATCAACACTGGTCAATTCATTCCTACGAGAAAAAGTAAGCTCACTCGTAACAGCAAGCTGCCAGCTCTCCTGACTAGCAAGGACGAGCCTCCTGCAGAACCAGCGTTGATTTGCCGAATGCTATACACTGTATAGCATTCAGCCAATCAACGTTGTCTCTGAATCGAATATTTACTGCGAATAGCTAGTAGTATTCGATTGAGTACAAGTATTTCGAATACCGTAGTATTTGATCGAATACCTACTCGATCGAATACTACTCGCTCATCTCTAGTAAGTATCAGTTATTTTTGTACTTTCACCTTCCCCAGCCTCCTGGCAGAGATCCATAATTCCTGGACAATCCCTTTCACATAGGTCATCAATTAAAGAATGGCAGGGGTTCAACACCAGGCCCCTTGCCAATCAGCTGTTTGATGAAGATGTAACATCCATATGAGTGCACAGTGGCAAAACCAAATTCTTGTGAGCCCCAGTGCAATCTTTTGACTCAGGCTCCCTATTTCATCCCTACAGCGAATTCTTGATAGTGTTGGTTACGAAAGCTAAGGTGTTTAATCAACCTTACTGTGGTTAGGGTAATCTGTGGGTCTCCTTGGCTTATGGGCCAGATGGAAGCTGCAATCTCAATACTGACGCCAGGTCTTATAGGCCCCGATGCGACTGCACCCCCTCAATTTACGCCCCTGTGAGTGTGGTCACCTCTTCAGTACTTACCAAACACCACACTCTACATTTGTGTAGTGGTTGTGCTTGACATCGCAACTCGGTCCATTCACTTGAATGGGACTAGGGTGCAATCAGTCCATGTGACCGATGAATGTGACATCATATCACCTGTAAATTGGAACACTACTGATCCATGGGGGTCCCAGGTGTCAGCCCCCATGGATATCCAGTTAATGGCCTGTCCTACAGATAGGTCCTCAATTTGAAAGTTCCAGAAGATCCCTTTTGGTGGTAAATCCAATTGTCAAAATGAAATGGACCACAGTGCCAGTTATAGGGGCTTTCTGGGTTTATTTTTTTGATGGCGTACTGTTCAGATAGATCATCAGTAACCATTCACCTGTTCAGGGCTGTGGTGTGCGCCTCCTCTTAAATAAGCCAGTGTTCATAAATCTGCCTCTGTATTCTCACTAGAACTCTATGACTTATACTACATGCCCTGTATATTACAGCATAAATAACATGTCACAATCCACCCGTAGACAGGCGTTCTGAGAGCATCATGGCTGATTTCATTCATTGTACATTGTATAACACATGCTGCTCAATCTTTCACATGTGTAGAAGGTGTTAAGTGTATCTGATTTGGCACTCACTATACATTGTATGAGAAGCGCGCTGCATTAGATCTTGAATTGTTTCCTTATTGTTACCCGATGTGGCTACATGATGTTTCTTTGAAGATTTTCCGTGCAGATCATTCTCCAAGATAACCTCTTGGCCTTGCAGGAAATGTTTGTTTTCCAGTGAATTCTCTTTGACCACTGACAATGAAACAGCTAATGAAAGCCACCCCACTTTTTCATTTTTTTGCCCCAGCCTGTCTTTTTGCCACAGTTGGGAAATATTTTCCGTTCCATGGGGATATCTTATATATTACATTGACAGTTGCTGCAAATGCAAGGGAAATTGAATGATGGAGCAGAAACCTAAGCTTTGTGCAAAAGGAAAACCTTGCCTTTTGTGATTTATTAATAATCATCACCATCATCATCATCACCACACAAAGTCAGATCAGTCATTGCCAGAATCCACAGAGTACAGAGGCTATAGACTTGTGCTTCTTGCTACTAATCCAGCCATGATGACCATGAGATAGAAAGATCAAAATAGCATGTAACATTGTGCTAACAATAGGATGTAAAAAGTTATAGGAAAAACAAAGGGATTGTCTGGGATAAATTACAAATTTCCCACTAAGTTAAACCCTCCCCCTCTTCCCTCTGCCTGCCTAACTTCTAATTTACTCCTATTAAAAAAAAATCTATATTTACCTATATGCGTGGGGCAGTCACATGACTTAAACTTACCCGCATACAAGATTAATGTTCAGTGCACCTATGATGTGGCCGCACCTATCAGAATATTCCTACTTTGCCTGTGGGAGCACAGCCCACTAACATAAAAGCAACCACAACAACTACACTCAAAAACAGGTGCCTTTTCTAATTATTATTTTAAGTAATTAACTTTTTAAATTATGTGTTTTTTCCCCCCGCAATCCAAATTTATCATATGGCTCCGGGATAAGTAATAAATGTCTGATCACCTGGGCCCTACTAGAGTGGAGGGCCCATTTACTTTACCTACATTAGTCCAATAGACTATGAATGGAGTGGCAATACTGTGCATTTCCATCATCTGCTCCACTTAAGCTTTACAGTGTGAGTGAGGAGGACTGGCGGGCTCAGCATTCCTGTTCTTGTGCTCATAATACAGTATTCCTACCAGTGGATCACATTTTTATCAACTATCTTCTGATAAAGTGAGTCTGTCACTATAACCAGGCAATTCAGCCCAACCCTGCAGATAGGTTCAGGTTTGTGAATTAAACTGCTTTTTACCTTGTGAATTGCTGCTTGTGTATCCAAGATATAACTGGTTTCATGGGAGCTGATCTGACTATGGGATTGGGTTGAAATGTTGAGTTCTGGTGATGGACTGCCTTGAAAGAGAACTTTTCACCACCTCTGCCAACTCCAACGTTTTGCATCTTTCAATATCTGCTGCAACACTGATTCTGGTACAGTTGGAATTTTCTCTCTAGCCCCCACCATTCCTGAGCAAACATTTCTGGTAGTTTCAGTGCACCATTAGGCTCTCAGGTGGATAGTTCTGGACTGGGGAAAATAGTCTGAGACCACCCACCTGACAGTAGAGAGCCTAATTAGCATATTGGGTTCTGAAACTGACCACACTGATTGCACAGGAAAGATTTAAAGGTGCTAAAAGACCCTCTTTCAGACCCGTATACAGATTAGTGGAATGCTGGCCAAACCTACTCAGTCGCATGCACTGGCCCATGATAATACACAGCGTGTGTGGGGCTATAGAAATGAATGGGCCAATGTGCCAGCAATGAAAAACAGCCGAAAGGTAGACGTACACATTAGGTAAAAGTAGGGTGATGGTGGTGGAACGTTGAGTGATTGACTACTGATCAGCTGTTTTTGGGAGTTCTATATAAATGAGTGGCAACACTTTCAGCATGTGCAGCCCTCTCTCATTGACCTGCGACTGTGTATGGGGAGCACATCCTCAAAATAGATGTAGGACCTGCCTAAGTTAGGCGGAGTATACAGCCCAAGGTTCTTCTAATGCTCTAATGTTCCAATATATTATAACGCGCTCTATAAATATCAGAATGGAATGGAGCATTGCATGTCAAAAGAGCCTTAGTTATTTATGGCATATCCTATGGACTATGGATATAGCCGTAACTGTTGACATGGGAATCCCCTTTAAGAGATGTGGGTGACAACAAGTATGGCTGCTGGTTATCATCATGACATGCCCTTAGTTGTCCCAGGCAGCTGAGTGTCTGGATATATTATGACACATTCTCTGCTTCTTTAATCCTGCCATTGGGGATTTTCGGACGGCTTTATGACAATCCGATAAGAGATGGATAAGCTTTGCATAGCAAGTATTTTATAGTACTTAATGCCAGTCAAGTGTCCTGTATTGGCTTCTAATTGAAGAATTGAATTTCTTTTGATAGTAGAAGGAAAACATAGATTTGCATTACAATACTGCATGTGCTTGGCTGCTAAGAGTACAGACGTGTGTATTCAATATTGATTCCTTGTTTCTCTATCTTTTCCAGTGCTCCAATGCCCTACCTCATAGGAATACACTCAAGCCTAATGGAAGTAAGTTATCTCTTTGTATAATTACAGGGTAAAGAGTTCTTTCAGTTTATCTCTCAATGGGATTTTTTGTGTAGAAAATTGTTGTTGCAATTTGCAGACATTAGTCTAAGGGCTTAGGCACATGACCATATAACTACATACCAAATCTGTAATCTGTGATATAGATATAAACTAGGATATGCCATCACTTTGTTATGGGTTTGTGCTGCCAGTCGTTGGACAACCACCATTCAGAAACTGATGTTGCATCCATGAAAATACAAGGCCTTTAATAACCCTGCTGCCCCTCTCAGCTCATTGTACAGTATGTGTCCTGTAGCATTGCTATGCAAGAGAAATATCAAAGGGACATTGAGTCTTTGATATGAGAATCGGTGAGGATCCCAGAGAGCAATATAAACTATACAATTACAAGATAGACTACCTCATTTACGGGGTATTCCAGTCACAAGTTACCCCCTATTCAAAAGTCCTTCAGCTTATACAGGCGGTCCCATTAAAATGAATGGAGCGGCTGCAAGCATTTCTGACCACTGCTCATTTCAAACTGTTGTGCAAAACTCCTCAATCTCAAGATCACTGGAGGTCCCAGCACTAGTACCCCCCACAATCACTACACAATATACGAAACTGGGTAATTTCTTGAGGGCAGAATACCTCTTTAGGCAATATGCGCACATGTTCCCTGTACCAGGCCTATGGTTGAATGGCATAGATTGCACATGGATGATATGTGTGCAGCCCATGCCTTCATGGACCCATTAATATCCTACAGTGAGCCCATGCTGCAAAACAGACAGGTGTAAGACCTGTCCTGAGTTTAAAGGGATCCTATCATTCAAACTCATTTTTTCTCACTAACATGTCGGAATAACCTTAAAGGGGCTCTATCAGCAAAATTATGCTTTATGACCCCACATATGCGGGAAGAGGCTTTTTAAAGACACCAGGTAGCGGGTGTTTCCCTGCTATCATAGACATCATGTGGTAGTCAGTTAGCTGTGCTTAACTATGTCAGTCTAGTCTAGTCTCACCACTGTGAGCAGACAGTGTAGTATTTGGATATTTCCTAGCAATTCAAAGTCCCCTGATGAGTGGCGCAAGACGGTGCCAGGAAACGCGTAGGGACTAGGGATCTATATATGTAATATACCAGGGACATATAGGGGCAGCTGTGGACTGCCCTTGTCAGGGCGGGAGTTACTTGGGCTCTGAGGGTTAACTTTAGGTGGCATTACAGGTAAAAATCCTTTGCTGGACCCTTGACCCTATCTGATTCTCCCACCTGTGAGACAACCCTGGTAAGACCGTTTTAAATTACTTTATATGAGAGATGGATCTTGACTCTGCTGCATTGGTGAGAATTGAGCGGTGTATGTTTTTGAGTCTATTGTATTTGTGACTACTAATGAATATGGTCTTAATAGGAGGACCTTGTTTGAAGGGACCTTTTTAAATAATATAAATAAATGTTATGTTTTAAATATTTGCATCAGTGCTTTTGCTTATGTATACTATAATCTGTTGCAATTAGTGTGCTATTTTAAGAGCTGATAAGCACATTATAGCTCCAATTTTGCTTTATTTGCGTGAAAGAAAGATGACAGCAGACACAGATAAGTATAATTTCCATATATGTTTTTATGGTTTTATTTTAAAGCAGGGGGGTTAAAATAACATTAGCGGTGCCTGAATAGACTTTTTAAAGTTCTCTCAAAGCACTGGGGGCGGCCCCAGTGCTCAAACAGCACTGGGAGCATCCCCAATGCTGCGAGAGAACTCTCCAGCGCAGCCTCCATCTTCTTCAGCCACAGCCTCTTCACATGTATTATTTCAGCGCGCGGGGGGTCAAAATTCAACGCATGAGCAAGTTGGCTCTCCCAGCGGGCCTCGGGCAGAGCCGACTTCACATGCGGGCAGCCATAGAACTACAGGAGCATACTGCGCATGCTCGCGTAAGTGACCACAAAAAAATGGCTTCCCGCATGTGAAGCCAGCTCGGCCCGCTGGCAGAGCCGACTTGCGCATGCATTGAATATTGACCCCCTGCGCGATGGAAGAAGACTCAAATAGAGGCCGTTCCTAAAGAAGATGGAGGCGGCGCTGGTGAGAGTTCTCTCACAACATTGGGGACGCCGCCAGTGCTACGAGAGAACGCATTTGCATACCGACAAAAAACGGGATTTCAAGTGAACGGTGGTGCGGAGACATCGAAAAGTACGAGAATAGCCTTTCTTAAGGCTATTCCAACGTGTTAGGGTGCATTCACACTACGTTTCCTGAAGCTTATTCTGAACGTAAAACACGTTCAGAATAAGCGGCGTATAAAGCAGCTCCATTCATTTCTATGGGAGCCGGCATACGATCGCTCCCCATAGAAATGAATGGGCTGCTTCTTTCACTGTGAGCAGTCCCATTGAAGTAAATGGGAAGTGCCGGCGTATACAGCTAGCTCTGCTCATGCCGAGCCGTACATGCCGGCACTTCCCATTCACTTCAATGGGACTGCTCGCAGTGAAAGAAGCAGCCCATTCATTTCTATGGGGAGCGCTCGCATGCCGGCTCCCATAGAAATGAATGGAGCTGCTTTATACACCGCTTATTCTGAACGTGTTTTACGTTCAGAATAAGCTTCAGGAAACGTAGTGTGAATGCACCCTTAGTGAGGAAAAAAATGAGTTTGAATGATCGAATCCCTTTAACCATGTCCGCCTTGCCCCATACAGAGAGCTGTGCTAAATATACAGGCATGTATATGGGGCCATTACAAAATAACGCACACTGATCCATTATTATATAATGGCCCAATACACATGCCCGTGTATTGTCATGGGTCTCGGTATGGGGTATGGCGTTTACATTCATAAATGTCACAGCCCATTTGTAGTTATATTTATGGTAAAGGAATGTTTCTGGTTTAGGCAAAATATTCCTATTCATGAGTCACAATTTACAGTAAGTAAAATGTTTAGAAATTTTCAACCCCTTCATTACAATGTTTTGAAAAAATGTTTGTCGAACCTACAGACTATTTATGTGCCAATTCACATTGATAGTATTCTGCTTGCGAGTCACAATTTTCAGCCCTTTGAGTCTAGCACCACCGCTAAAATCAATACTGTCTCATGGAGGGTTGGGTGGTGATATAGTGAATTTACCATTTTTAGTATTAAAGTACAATCTTGTGCTGAGATAATGAAATATTAAGCCTTATGCAGGTGAGCTGTACAGTGTGCGTATTGTGTGGCTATGTCTGCCAGAGTGCCCATTTTCACCTGTGGTTGCCACATATTGGGACCAGTCTCTGCGTAGGGGGTGGCGCTGAGTAGCAGCAGATGCCGCCATGCTCCAGGGAGCACTAAATAGGGGAGCACTTCGACTTTATCAGCAACACAAAAAATGTATGTTCACTATGTCACTAACCGCCCATACACCATAGATCAAGGTAATGGAAGCACTGCGTGTAAGGACATCTACTATCTTTAATATCTCCTTGTAAATTTCCAAGTAGATAATACAAGCTTTCTTGGACATCTAAAGAAGGAATCAGTTCACAGGTCCCTTTTCTGTACGTATTAGCCACGGCTGCTGTCATCTCCAGTGCACCCTTCTCCTGCCCTGTTGTCAAAAACAGCTAAATCAAGATATTGTTCTCCCACCAAGTCATTGAGACAGGACTAGACAAACTTACAAATTCCCCATTTATTTTTCTCGTCTGTACGGGAGATGTGGAGTTCTCGGAAGGTTGCGGCCGGCCTTAAATTTTTGAGTCTCTTAAACATACATTATAGAGCATTTTCGATACACTTTGCTGAGCAGATGAGGGAATTGTGAAAAGCCGTAAAGCTGCAGCAGGCTGTACGAGAGAGAAGTCATTATTTTATTTTTATAGTGCTAGGCATACTGAAACTGACACAATTGATTAGTGCGGGGAAAGTATTGTACGATTCCTTTATAAGTTGGGAGCTAATCCGTCAGCAGCACATCAGCTCTGTCACTAAGGCCAGATTATATTACTTGTTCTGCGTCTCTGGGAATTTGATGAAAAGCCTTGAGCGTACCCTGCTTGTTCTCTGTCAGATATTAGGACCAAGACGTGGCTCAGTTTACGTGCACTGCAGAAGCATGGCTTGATTATTTCCTGTGTTTGATCACAGTAGGGTGCCACAGCATTCTTCCCGCAAAAAGCTGTCTGCTATTTATGAGTTAATAAAGGCCAATGAAATTTCTGCACAGATAGAAATTATTAGGCTCATTATGAGGATCTTGCTCTCGCGGGTTTCTCTCTCTCTTCCCTACTATTCTAAAAGCACAAAGGAAAAAACAATTGGCAGATGATCATTTTTAAACACCATCCATAATGTCAGTTCTCACCTGCCGAAAAGAGCCATGAAGGACAAAGATGGCTGCTCTTATTCCGTGGGATGTTGCACATATTACTTGGGGAACGTTTGCCATCTTTTTCTATGATGCTGCAGGTTATGACAAGATGGGATAGCCACTTAGTGTATGTATGCCTTTTAGATGTATGTAATCTATTTCCGGACTGATTGGTTTACTCGGAAGCATTGGTTTATAGGACACGTGTGTGTGTGTGTGTGTGTGTGTGTGTGTATATATATATATATATATATATATATATATATATATATATATACACACACAGTCATGGCCAAAAGTTTTGAGAATGATACAAATAGTAATTGTTACAAAGTCTACTGCTTCAGTTTTTCTAATGGCAATTTACATATACTCCAGAATGTTATAAAGAGTGATCAGCTTAGCAGCAATTACTTGCAAAGTCAATATTTGCCTAGAAAATGAACTTTATACCCCAAAACACATTTCAACATCATTGCAGCCATGCCTTAAAAGGACCAGCTAACATCGTTTCAGTGATTGCTCCAGTAACACAGGTGTGGGTGTTGATGAGGACAGGGCTGGAGATCAATCTGTCATGATTAAGTAAGAATGACACCACTGGACACTGTGAAAGGAGGCTGGTGCTTGGCATCATTGTTTCTCTTCTGTTAACCATGGTTATCTCTAAAGAAACACGTGCAGTCATCATTGCACTGCACAAAAATGGCCTAACAGGGAAGAGTATCGCAGCTAGAAAGATTGCACCTCAGTCAACAATCTATCACATCATCAAGAACTTTAAGGAGAGAGGTTCCATTGTTGGCAAAAAGGCTCCAGGGCGCCCAAGAAAGACCAGCAAGCGCCAGGACCGTCTCTTAAAAGTGTTTCAGCTGCGGGATCGGGCTACCAGCAGTGCAGAGCTTGCTCAGGAAT
Source organism: Leptodactylus fuscus (assembly GCF_031893055.1). Taxonomy (NCBI): domain Eukaryota; kingdom Metazoa; phylum Chordata; class Amphibia; order Anura; family Leptodactylidae; genus Leptodactylus; species Leptodactylus fuscus. Next base: position 29,430,786 of record NC_134275.1, read on the forward strand.
GGCAGCAGGCAAGTGTGAGTACATCTGCACGCACTGTGAGGCGGAGACTCTTGGAGCAAGGCCTGGTCTCAAGGAGGGCAGCAAAGAAGCCACTTCTCTCCAGAAAAAACATCAGGGACAGACTGATATTCTGCAAAAGGTACAGGGAGTGGACTGCTGAGGACTGGGGTAAAGTCATTTTCTCTGATGAATCCCCTTTTCGATTGTTTGGGACATCTGGAAAACAGCTTATTGGGAGAAGACGAGGTGAGCACTACCACCAGTCTTGTCTCATGCCAACTGTAAAGCATCCTGAAACCATTCATGTGTGGGGTTGCTTCTCAGCCAAGGGAATCGGCTCTCTCACAGTCTTGCCTAAAAACACAGCCATGAATAAAGAATGGTACCAGAATGTCCTCCAAGATCAACTTCTCCCAACCGTCCAAGAGCAGTTTGGCCATCAACAATGCCTTTTCCAGCATGATGGAGCACCTTGCCATAAAGCAAAGGTGAGAACTAAATGGCTCAGGGAACAAAACAGAGAGATTTTGGGTCCATGGCCTGGAAACTCCCCAGATCTTAATCCCATTGAGAACTTGTGGTCAATCATGAAGAGACGGGTGGACAAACAAAAACCTACAAATTCTGACAAAATGCAAGCATTGATTGTGCAAGAATGGACTGCTATCAGTCAGGATTTGGTGCAGAAGTTGACAGAGAGCATGCCAGGGAGAATTGCAGAGGTCCTGAAGAAGAAGGGTCAACACTGCAAATATTCTCTATAACTCATTCTGTCACTATAAGCTTTTATTACTCAGAATATGATTGCAATTCTATTTCTGTATGTGATAAAAACATCTGACAAACACAGAAACCAGAGGGAGCAGATCATGTGACAAGAGAAGATTTGTGACATTCTCAGAACTTTTGGCCATGACTGTACAGTGTTGGCCAAAAGTATTGGCACCCCTGCAATTCTGTCAGATAATACTCAGTTTCTTCCAGAAGATGATTGCAAGCACAAACTCTTTGGTATTAATATTTTCATTTATTTTGCTTGCAATGAAAAAACACAAAAGAGAATGAAAAAAGTCAAATCATTGTTCATTTTACTCAAAACTCCAAAAATGGGCTGGACAAAAGTATTGGCACCCTCAGCCTAATACTTGCTAGCACAACCTTTAGACAAAATAACTGCGAACAACCGCTTCCAGTAACCATCAATGAGTTTCTTACAAGGCTCTGCTGGAATTTTAGACCATTCTTCTTTGGCGAACAGCTCCAGGTCCCTGAAATTTGAAGGGTGCCTTCTCCAAACTGCCATCAAGAGATCTCTCCACAGGTGTTCTATGGGATTCAGGTCTGGACTCATTGCTGGCCACTTTAGAAGTCTCCAGTGCTTTCTCTCAAACCACTTTCTAGTGCTTTTTGAAGTGTATTTTGGGTCATTGTCCTGCTGGAAGACCCATGCCCTCTGAGGGAGACCCAGCTTTCTCACACTAGGCCCTACATTATGCTGCAAAATTTGTTGGTAGTCTTCAGACTTCATAATGCCATGCACACGGTGAAGCAGTCCAGTGCCAGAGGCAGCAAAGCAATCCCAAAACATCAGGGAACCTCTGCCATGTTTGACTGTAGGGACCGTGTTCTTTTCTTTGAAGGCCTCTTTTTTTTTTCTGTAAACTCTATGTTGATGCCTTTTCCCAAAAAGCTCTACTTTTGTCTCATCTGACCAGAGAACATTCTTCCAAAACGTTTTTGGCTTTCTCAGGTAAGTTTTGGCAAACTCCAGCCTGGCTTTTTTATGTGTCTGGGTAAGAAGTGGGGTCTTCCTAGGTATCCTACCATACAGTCCCTTATCATTCAGATGCTGACGGATAGTACGGGTTGACACTGTTGTACCCTCAGACTGCAGGGCAGCTTGAACTTGTTTGGATGTTAGCCGAGGTTCTTTATAAACCATCCGCACAATCTTGCGTTGAAATCTCTCGTCAATTTTTCTTTTCAAATCAAAATCAAATCAAAATAAAAAAAAATGCTTTATTGGCACGTCCGAATAGGTATTTGGCATTGCCAAAGCTAGTAAAGTGGGTGGGTGGGGGGGGAGTTGGGTTGGGTGGGTGGTGGGTGGGTGGTGGGTATGGGGGGGGGGGTTCGGTTATAACAGTCCATGGAGTCTCATCTTCCTCTTCGTTGGTGACTGCTATATGGGGAGGTGGGGGTGGGTGGGGCGGGTGTATTGGGATAAATATAACAGTCCATGGAGTCTCATCTTCCTCTGGTTTGGTGACAGCTGGACACGTATTGGGCAGCGATCTCCACAGTGGCCTCTTCTTCTCCCAGTAGGATGTAGAGTTTCCTCTTCTCGTCTGCAGATATGAAGTCTGGGATGTGGGCAGAGAGTCTTTGGTAGTAGACGGCCCTCACAGCTGAGTATTTGGTGCAGTGTAGCAGGAAGTGGGTCTCGTCTTCTAGGACCCCCTGGTCACAGTGCTGGCACAGTCTCTTCTCCCGTGGCTTGTACGTCTGTCTGTATCGCCCCGTCTCTATCTCTAGGTTGTGGGCGCTCAGTCTGTATCGGCTCAGGGTCTGTCTGTGCTTGGGGTGGCGTATTCTCTCCAGGTAGGTGGCCATGGTGTAGTCCCTTTGTAGGGATTGGTACACGGTGAGTTTCTTGGAGTTATTTATTTCGTTTCTCCATTCTTCAATGTACCGCTCTCTGTTTGCCTCTGTGGTCGCCTTTATTTCGGCCTTGGTTATCATCTGTTGGAGTTTTTGGTTTGGTGGTTGGCTGCTGTTTGGTTGTTGAATGTCTGGTTTGCTCAGGTGGCTTAGCCATGCTTGGTGGTGGTAGGAGTCAGGCTTGCTCCCCTGGATGTGTGCCTGGAAAGCTAGCGCCCTCTTCTGTATGGTGAGCCATAGGGGGAGTCTGCCTAGCTCTGCTCTGCAGGCTATGTTGGTGGTGTTGCGATGGACATGTAGCAGGTATTTGCAGAACTCCAGGTGGAAGTTCTCTGTTGGGCTGGAATCCCACCTTGACTGGTCTGGGTAGGTGGCTGGGCCCCAAACCTCACTGCCATAGAGAAGGATCGGGGAGATGACAGCGTCAAATATCTTCATCCAGACCCTCACCGGTGGTTTGAGGTGGTACAGTTGTCTTCTGATGGCGTAGAAGGTTCTGCAGGCTTTTGCTTTCAGGGTTTCTATTGCTGCTTTGAAGCTTCCTGATTGGCTGAGCTCCAGCCCCAGGTAGGTGTAGCTGTTGGTTTTCTCCAGTGTGGAGCCGTTCAGTGTGAATTGTGAGGTGGTGGAGGCTTTATTGTGGCCCTTCTTCTGGAATACCATGACTTTGGTCTTCTTCTGGTTGATGGGTAGGGCCCATGTGGTGCTGAATTTTTCCAGCACTGACAGGCTTTCTTGGAGGTCTTTCTCGGTGGGGGCCAGGAGTAGGAGGTCATCGGCGTATAGCAGGAACTTCACCTCTCGATTGTTCAGGGTGAGGCCTGGGGTTGGTGAGGCCTCTAGGGCTGTAGCCAGTTCATTGATATAGATGTTGAAGAGCGTTGGGCTCAGGCTACAGCCTTGTCTGACCCCTCGGGCCTGTTGGAAGTATGCGGTCCTTTTCCCATTCACCTTCACACTGCACTGGTTTCCGGTGTAGGAGCTCTTGATGACGTCGTACGTTCTTCCTCCTATTCCACTCTCTAGGAGTTTTAGAAGTAGGCCTGGGTGCCATACTGAATCAAACGCCTTCTTAAAGTCCACGAAGCAGGCGAATATCTTGCCTCTTCTGGTGTTGTGGACGTGCGTCTTGATGAGGCTGTGCAGGGTGTAGATATGGTCTGTGGTGCGGTGGTTTGGCATGAACCCTGCTTGGCTCTTGCTGAGGACCCCGTGTTGTGTGAGGAAGGTGAGGATTCTGTTATTTGATGATGCTGTTGAACAGTTTCCCTAGCGTGCTGCTGACGCAGATCCCTCTGTAGTTGTTGGGGTCATATTGGTCCCCATTCTTGTAGATGGGGGTTATGAGCCCTTTGTTCCAGTCTTCGGGGAAGTGTCCAGCATTGAGCACGAGGGTGAATAGCTTTGCCAGTGCCGCGTGTATTGCTGGAGAGCTGTATTTGATCATCTCTGGTAGGATGCCGTCAGGGCCACTGGCCTTTTTGCCTTTCAGCACGGCAATTCTTTCCTGTATATCTTTTATGGTGATTGGCGAGTCCAGAGGGTTCTGGAAGTCTTTGATGACTTTCTCCATGTCCCTCAGTTTGGTGATTATCTGTTGCTGTTCTGGAGTTAGTTCTTCTTCTGGGATGTTTTTGTAGAGACCTCTGAAGTAGTTGAGCCAGATATTGCCATTTTGGATGTGGAGAGAGTTTTTCTTGGGCTTTGTGCCCATGTGGTGCCAGGTCTCCCAGAATGAGCTGTCCTGGAGGGAGTCCTCTAGTTGCTCAATTTTGTGGGAGAGGTATCTCTGTTTCTTCTCTCTGAGGGTGCCCTTGTATTGCTTGCATAGATTGCTGTAGGCTTCCCTCACCTCCTTGTTGTTGGGGTCCCTGTGTTTTTGGTTGGAGGCTGTTCTTAGGGTATGGCGTAGTGCTTTGCAGTCGCTGTCGAACCATTTGTGGGACTGTTTGTTGGTTTGTCTTATGGGTTTGGTTCGTTTCAGGCCTGCTAGTTCTGCTGTGGTCTGTAGGATGTACTTGAGATCCTTCACAGCTCTGGTGACTCCCTGTTGGTCTGGCTGATATCCATATCTATGGAGGTTAGCCATAGTGCCATGGGCTTTAAACTTCTTGATGACACTGGGCACGGTAGACACAGGAACATTCAGGCCTTTGGAGATGGACTTGTAGCCTTGAGATTGCTCATGCTTCCTCACAATTTTGCTTCTGAAGTCCTCAGACAGTTCTTTGGTCTTCTTTCTTTTCTCCATGCTCAATGTGGTACACACAAGGACACAGGACAGGTTGAGTCAATTTTAATCCATTTCAACTGGCTACAAGTGTGATTTAGTTATTGCCACCACCTGTTAGGTGCCTCAGGTAAGTAACAGGTGCTGATGATTACACAAATTAGAGAAGCATCAAATGATTTTTCAAACAGTGCCAATACTTTTGTCCACCTCCTTTTTTATGTTCGGTGTGGAATTATATCCAATTTGGCTTTTTGACAATTCTTTTTGTGGTTTTCCATTGAAGACAAATTAAATGAAGATAATAATACCAAAGAATTTGTGATTGCAATCATTTTCTGGAAGAAAATAAGTATTATCTGACAGAATTGCAGGGGTGCCAATACTTTTGGCCAACAGTGTGTGTGTGTGTATATGTATATATATATATATATATATATATATATATATATATATATATATATATATATATATATATATATATATAATTTTTATTTTTTTAACGGAGTTCAGTTCAATTTAAGAATTCTATTTTTGGAGAAAATGTCTGTCCCCAAGGGTTGTTAAGGGCATAGGGAAAGGTGACAAAATTTTTTTATTCTCAGTGGTTCTATCAAAAAAAAAACCCAAAAAAACCCCACTACTGGCTAGTAGTTCTGGATGTAGACCTGAACTCAATCAGTCTCCTCCTTCTGGTGGCGGATGTTATATTCCCTTCTTGTTTCCTTTACAGAAGGCGTTATTTTCAGCTGTATTGTCCAGGGCTCTGAAGCCCTAAGTCTAGACCACTTTTTGATTAGAAAATAGTTACTGACTCCGGCATCAGAATAAAGTGATTATTTTACATTATATTCTACAATTATTGTTTAATTATATGATTTGTGAGGAGAAAGATAGAAGAAACTGTGCTTCCTTCTGATTCGGGAAATGTCTCTGATAGAGGTGTAGATAGGTGGGGTTTTTTGGGGTTCCTCCTATAGGAACACATACTACCCATTTCCCCTTTCATGGAAATGGACTATAATTTCTTTGGCTGAAGAGCCAATAGACCAGGGGTTGCCAACACCTGGATGACAGCTCTTCTTATAAAAAGTGCTATGAGGATAATTCAGGCAGCTTGTTCCAGAGGAACAGAGAAAAAACCCACAGGGGGCGCACACTCCCTTGGAAGCAGCGTCAAGAGCCGGGATGGCAAATAGAATTGACTTTTGTTGATAGATGACACATTTCAGGGTTTTTGGTATTATGCAAAAATATCATCCCTTCCTCAGATCTTTGTCTTTTGCATGATACCAAAAACCAAGAAACGCGTCATCTATCAATAAAAGTAAATTTTATTTGCCATCCCCGCTCCTGGGGAGAGTGTGCACCGCCTGTGTTTTGTTGTTGTTTTTCTGTTTGTTTTTCTGTTCCTCTGGAACAAACTGCCTGTTTAATTAGATGTACAGTTTGTTACATACTTTTATAGGAATCAATCACTAACTTTTTAATGGATTAGAGGATCTTTGATGTTTCTGACTGACCATGACTTTCATCCATTTATGAAGGAGTCAGAATTGGGTTGTAGAAAAATCGAGGAGTTGGAACAAGGCACGGCTCCTTCCCTGACAAGTAGAAGTAGTGAACAATGTTCTATCCAATTTGAGGCATACATGGAAGACAGGGTGTCTTCACGGGGTGTTTTGGGTTTTGCCACCCAAAACTGTAGGGCTTGGTGTTTCTTTCCCGTTTTCTCACCAATTTCATTGCCCATGGACTACTTTCACCACTTTCTTTGCTAGTAAGTGGGGTTTTCTTGCATAGATTCTCACCGCCATCTACAGAGAATGAGAACCATCGGGGCTAAACCACCTCTTGCAAATGGCTCCACAGCATCTTTTTCAATGGCCTTCTTTCAGACCATCCATTAGTGTAAATTATAGTGCAAATCTTTTGTCAACTTATAGCTGGTGTAGATTTCATTTTCTGGAGCTTGGGCAGCCACCTGCCTCAGATATATTACAGTGTGCGCACCTGCATTCATTTAATGTATCTCACTTTAGCACACCTATCGTGAAAAATTCCCCCATAGACCATTTTAATGACAAATCCATGTAAAAAATTCATTTACATATGACTCGGTAATGTTGTAAAGTAACATATCTCCTGACATTGTTAATCCCCTGCAGATAGGGAGACCTACAGTGTCCTCCGGAGACCGGATTTAAATATGCAGTCGTAGAAAAAAGGAAGGCACTTCTTATTAAATGCCACTTATAGCGCTGCCCTTTTAGTGAACACATTACCCCCCCCCCCTTTTAACTGTACGACGCACATAATTACAATTCTAAAAAATAGCTTTCAGCTCCCGCCATAGCAGCAATACTCGTACTCGCTTCAGTAATAACATTAAGCGCTAAAATATTCACTTATCTTAACTGCAGGTAGTTTATCTTCTAAGAAGCTGATTTTTTAGGAATTGGATCTTATAGTTTTATAAACTGATGTTCCTCTCAAAGTTATTGTTTGTGTATGAGACGAGAAGAAGAAAGCCGAATGTTCTCTGGGTGGCATTTATAGATAGAGCTCTGTACTTCAAAAAGCATCCAATTTAGCTCCCAGATAAGTTCGCTTTCTCCATTATGGCATAAAAAAATCTCAATGGGCTATTTGATCTGCTATTTACTGGTAAGTAAAGTCTAATTTGCAGAGTTATGTGTGTAGAAAGGGAAAGCCTTAGACAGACAATTACATTAGTCTACCTGAGAGTAGCTGCTCAGTGATACTAAAAGTATTGTGTCTACATGTATGTCCTCTGAAAAGTAACTCAGAAAGACCAAGGGTAAACCCAGTAAAGAGTCATTTAGATTATTTACCGCCTCACAATTTTGTCACCTACACTGTGGTAATCCGCATGGTCTTACTTTAGTTACTGGTGGGAGGAAATGATTGCAACTTACGATTTAATATGATCATTTAGGAACTACACTCAAATTCTGTTTACTAGATTTATTCTATTATTTCATCCAAAGTAATCTGTAATTTCCAATAATCTCACTACGTAGATTCAGATCTGGTTGTTGTAAAAGTTAAAAACAGGTAATAAATTAGAAAAATTTACCAGAAAACAAAACAAAAAGCAAACAAAGAAATAAACAGTACTCATCCATTAAATCCACGGCTGCTGCAGTGTTGGTGATCCAGAGGTCCCTATTGCTCTATGTTTGTTTGCTGTGAAGTGGTAGGTGACATGACCACTGCAGCGCTGGAAACTGAGATCGACAGCTGCAGCATCGGAACAGGGGGGCAAGAACAGGTAAAAAAGTAAATTTATCACTGCCAAAAATAAGGGACGTTTCACTATAAGAAACAGAATATTTGACTAGTAAAACTCGACTGTATTAATGCAGTGATAAAATACATATATCTCATACCACCAATGGTGGGCAAGTATGGTACCAAAACCCTAAAATGGGACAAAGCTATATTGCTTCACAAGGGGGTGTATATTAAAGAGCTCTCTATAGGACCATGGCTATGTCATTATGGACGTTGCCAGCCACTAACCACATTTCATAGCAATACATTCAAATACCAGAACAGGTAAGTAACATTCAAAGATATATATATATATATATATATATATATATATATATATATATATATATATATATATATATATATATATATATATAGTAAGCCGATGGCTGGTCAGGTAATGGAGGGGGTGTACATCTCACCCAGACTACTAAGGTGGGTAAGATGAGAAAACTCCAGGAAGAACATTTCTCAGCAGATAACTATTGTCTGCTGAGGGTTATTTCAAAGTTCCAGTTACTGGGCTGGATTTGTAGGAATGGCAGGTAGGTTGGTAGTGGGACCTGTCATTCCACCCCCCTCCAGTCCACACTTTGGGGATGTTTCGGCAGCGACTCAGCTGCAGGGTCTCCTCATTAAGGAGCCTTAAGAAGTTGCTCCAGCAGCAACACAGAGCTTGGCTGGAGAGCCAACAGAGAGGTCATATTTTTGGAGCTGTGTCCTGAATGATTCTACTGGCTTTTGGATTTCTGTTATTCTAGGTGAGGTAACCTATTCTATGTTCAGTTAGAGCCTAGCTGGGCAGGGATTTATTTTTGCATTGTTTCCTTTTGTTGCTGCACTACCTTTTTTGAGTGAAACTAAACTCTACCTTTGTTTTGGACTGAAGAAACTGGACTTGTGTGTCTATGCCACCCCACCTAACAACCCCAGACCCTGACAATATATATATATATATATATATATATATATATATATATATATATATATATATATATATATATATATATACATACATATATATATATACATATATATATATATATATATATATATATATATATATATATATATATATATATTACACACACACTGGGTGGCTATAATATAACCTCAGGTGTTTGGAGTCGTGTGCAGGCTGACCCAATTGCCTGAAAATTTGTATGTGTGCTAATCAAGGCATGGGGAAACGGACAACATGAAAAAGAAAATAAAAATAAAAAATACGAAAACTCCCCACCAGGGGATAATGTGGCACTGTACAGTGAGCATGCGGCGCAAAGCCCGTCTGTCGATACTTGGGGATGTCCCATTTGGACCACCGACTAACATGACTGTTCAATGTGGCCACCATCATGCATGGTGAGCATGGTCATCCTATGCAGAACGTGCTCGACGCTTGCGTGTAACATCTCTGTTGAGATGCTGCGCACTTCCAACGTGATGTGGTCTTTGAGGTCAGGCAGGGTTTCGACATTCCCCCGATAAACACGCTCCTTCAAGTGTCCCCACAACCAGAAATCACAAGGAGTGAGATCTGGAGAGTGCGGTGGCCACGCTGTAGGGAATGAGAGGCTCAAAATCCTGTTATCGGGAAAATGTGCACGAAGAGCGTTCACAGGATTTGCGATGTGAGGAGGGGCTCCATCCTGCGTGAAGGTGCAGACACTGCCGCTGTTGGAGTTGGGGAACGACCATTGTTTCCAGCATTGTCACGTACCTCGCTGCTGTGATGGAACAGGTGGCAACCCCAGTTGCGCCCAAATCTTCAAAAAAAGAACAGTCCGATCATGAACGATGAGGTGAACCCACACCAGATGGTCACCTTGGGCGAATGCAGCGGAACCCCCTCAAGAGCACGCAGGTTTTCGGTGGCCCATATGCGACAGTTCTGTATGTTGATCGTTCCATTCAGGTAAAAATGCGCTTCATCGCTCCACAGGATATTCCATGGCCAATTGGTATCCACTTCCACTCTGGCCAGAAACATTAATGCAAATGTCATGCGGGTGTCATTGTCACGAGGAAGCAGTTGGTGATGATTTTTTTTTTTTTTTTTTCTTTTCTCCATGCTGTCCGCTTCCCCATGCCTTGATTAGCACACATACAAATTTTCAGGAGATTCCGTCCATTGGGTCAGCCTGCACACGACTCCGAACACCTGAAGTTATATTATGGCCACCCTGTATATATATACCAGATGAGTAGCAGTCTTGCACCAGCACCTCTACTGATCAGCTGTTCTCAGCAGCTAATAAGCAGGAAGCAGACGGCTCCATTCTCTGTATAGTGGCTAGACTGAGTTACGGCAGCAGGTGAATAATAGCCGATTTATTATTCTGGTAACCTTGTCTAGCCACTACACATAGAACAGCGCTGTCTGCTTCCTGCTGTATTTTATATGTATCAGCTGCTGAGAACAGCTGATCAGTGGGGGACGCTGGGTGTTATACCCCCACCTATTTGATACAGATGATCTATCCTTGGGATATTAAACCCAGAAAACCCACTTAAGGCTACTAATAGTCTCTAGATGTCCGCTGTTAAGAAATACATGGCAGAATATGAGATTTTTAACTATTCAACCTTAATGCTTCCCTCCAAATAAGCAGCGCCAAAAAATGTCTGGCGGCGTATCACTTAAGGATTAAGGATCCCTTAAGGGGTGAACTGATAATGATAAGGACACACATTTTGTTAAACCAGTAAGTGAGAGATTGCAGATCAGTTTAGTCTCTCGCACTACCTGTTTTATTATCACATTTTAGATATTGTAATGCATTGTAGCCTTGTAAGGCACACCATATAACACACCATCAGTAAGGTAGATCCCTGTCAGCCACATAGAACTCAGGAAGGAAGATTTTTTATGAAGCCATTAACTCTTTCCATTGCCATGCAGTAATTTCTGTCATTAGTCCACCATGTCACCTTGAACATTTCACATAATTTTGATCTCTGCCAATCTACATCTGTGCACTGGCGAGGCTGCCAATAATCAGCGTATTGCACAGTAATGACTGGTGCACCTAATAAATATGCTACATTGTATGCACCCAGTAATAATGTGTTGCAACCTAATTTGTCATGGAGACCAAGTTATAGTATAATTGTGCGTGTCTGGTTCTTCAGCAGGGCTGTGACATAAACTACCTGTGTATAAACCTAGGGCACTTTGTGGACTTCATTACTCCCATTAAAGCTTTTGTCTTACTTTCTGACATGCTGTGAAGATGGGCATTAATGCTAGTAATTATTTTGTTAAACATGTACAGCGTGATAAGCCAGTATGAGGGTTTATCACTTGTAGTGTAATATACTTTAATGTTTTCTTGGTGTGTTCCTCCATATTGGGAATTATCTGATTAGGCTGCAAAGTAAGGATAATACATGTAATGTAATATAGTACATTATAGAAGTATTAAGAAATATCCCGGGTTTTTTTTAAACTAACAATCATTATTTTTTACAAGATTATTGTGATGGTTCTTAATATTTTTATGGTTTTCAATCTTGTGTTTTTTTCATATATTTTTAGCTTTTTGTTTAACAGTATGTGGCTGTTTAAAAAGGACCTTTCACCATCTTCACCAAGTGCAGTGTTTTACATCATTTAATAGATGCTGCTCCACTGATTCCTGCACAGTTGGAATTTTTTCTCTAGCCCCCACCATTTCTGAGCAATCAGTACTGTTAGTTTTGGTGCCTGATATGCTATTTCAGGTGGGTGGTGTCAGGCAGGAGCAGACAAGGGGTGTGATTCTGGGCTCTGACACTGGCTGCCTCTGATTGGAGCTCTGAATCACCTCCCCTGCCTGACATTGCCCCTCTGACATTGCAGAGCTAAAATAACACATCAGGCACCAAAAGTAACTGCACTTGTTGCTCTGGAATGGTGAGGACTAGAGAAAAATTTCCAACTGTGCTGGAGTCAGTGGAGCGGCAACTATTAACAGATGCTAAGAATTAGAATTGGTGAAAGGTCCTCTTTAAAACTTACACATTATTAGTAGATTCAAATGTCAGGTCCAAAATGATTTCAAAATCAATAGTGGTACCACCATCCATATATGGACCTTTAATAGGGACAGAAACATACTTGCATTGAGGCCTGGTTTGCAGATTTTACTACAGAAAAAGGGAGATGCAGACCACTACAATAGAGGGTACATATGGAGCCCAATATACCTCATTGACTATAATGGAGTCCTCCGGGGGTCTTTTGTTTTAAACTGTTCCATCCACCAATTTCACTATTAAATTGTGACCGTTGGAGACTCTGACACACATGTGAATTTTAACTTAAATATACATCATGTTTAGCAAAAACCACAAAACATTTGATAAATCTGCCGCATATTTTGCATTGCAGACCCCAGCATAACTGACTTTAAATCTTCCCTCTTGATTTATTCTTTCCATTGTATCGACTGAATATTCGTGGAAACAAGTGAGTTAGTTTGGAGCTAGGAAAGTAAGATATCCTTGTTTACTGGTGATACTCAAAAATATCTGGCGCAGAGAGCAGCAGAATACTATACCCTTACCTTGCAAGTTCAGAGAGCGAGCCGATATGTGGGGTATGGACTAGGATTAGGCTCCAGTAATTGGTTGCACTTTTGTATTAGTTTCTGGATTTTTTTTTCCCCTTCTTTTTACAAACCCTAAATAGGGGGCTGGGTGTTTGCCATGCATCCAGAGGGAAGCACCTCCTACAGTTGTTGCTGGCTTTGCTTTACTATTTCAGTCTGCCTGGCTACTTGTCCGCCTGCCTGCCTACTTGTCTGTCTATCTGTCTGCCTACCTGCTTGTCTATCTGTCTTCCTACTTATCTATTTGTGTTTTATATATCATTTAATGTTTATTTTCCACAGCTCACATGAAGATGAATGTAATAGTTCCCTGCCTACTTTCATTTATAATGACTAGTTTCCTATAGTTTTCTCTTACAAACCTGTATGCAAATCCATTCTTTTCTCTTTTATCTTATTTAATTTCTTGCTCGCTTTCCATAAATTGACAGAATTGCTACCCACAATACATAATTAATATGGTCAGGTTTCCATTAACTGTTGTGCTCAGCAGAGCAGCCTCCGTCACAGCGGATAAGAGTTATATCATCTGTTACAGGTCACGAGGTTCCCTGAGTTACTTGTGATATCCCATTAAAGTACGTGGACAGCAGTGCGCCCTGCTTTTCTTTGTCAATTTTCCTATCATCAGAGCCGTTTGTCTTCATATGAATGATCTGTATTTAACAATCCATAAAGCGACTTCAAAGAAAAATAAACCGTCACGAGCAGCATTGGCCATTAGGAGAGATAATGGAACATGCTATGGACGCCAGTGATCAGGGTTTGTGTTGCACTAGGTAACTGACAGTGATCAGCAATGTTGTATTAACCCCCCACAGAATACGTACTGTTTGTACATGTCATTCAGGCACCATCCATATTTTAGTATTTCTGCTAACAATCTAGTAGAGATGTAGTTCTCATGGTTTCTGTTGTATTATCAATTTAATAGGGCTGTTAACATAAAATATACAATTTGAGGCGACTAAATTGTATCTGCAGTAAATCTATTTTCTCTTGTATATTATTTGTAAGAGGTATATCAGTGATGTCATGATCCACTGCATAACAGATACCAATGCAATCTGTTTACCTGGGTTCGAAAGATACCACTACATCTATCTGTTAGTATGACATGTAAATATACAGTATGGTATGGTTAACCTTTTAAGAACGTAACCTAGTTTGATACTTGAAAAGGACCTTTCACCACCTCCTCCAACTCCTTGCATCTTTAATAGGTGCTCTTTCGCACACAGAATTTTTTTCTGCTGCAACCACCATTCCCAAGCCATCATTTCTTTTACTTTCAGCACAACAGGACTCTTTACTGTCAGATGGGCAGTCCCTGTCTGTCTGTACAAGTCCAGGACCACCCACCTGACAGGAGAGAGACCTTGACGACTTAAGAAGAAATCCCAACTGCAATGGCATCAGTGGAACAGTGCCTGTTAAAGAATGTAAAGAGTTGAAGATAGTGAGCGAATGAAAGGTCCTCTTTAAGAATGCATAGCATACATTGGTCCTATCAAAATATGAAGATGTATAAAATGTAACTTTTAATATATGAAAAAAATCTAAGACGTCCACTAACTGAAAATTACAAATAAAATGCATGGGGTGCCCCATAAGATCAATCTAACTGGGTAACAGAGCTGGTCCCTTAGGGTGTTCAACCTAGTTTCCTAATCCTCCCCTACCATAATATGGAAGCTACTGTGTCGATATCCAAGAATTATAGACCAACACCCTGTTCCCTTATACCAGATGCTGAATATGGGTGCCTTTCCAAGCTATATGGTCCTCCCTAGTCTATTGAGCCACCAGTGATCATTTAAGAGGTTGTGAATTATTTTGCCAACATTGCACGGTCCCCAATACCACTTTTGAGGGGTCTGATGGGATGGACCAGCATATATGTGTCGGCTAAACGCACCCTCTTATTTAATCTATTACGGTGGCCAATATAACACTTGGACTGCTGTTGCCTGCCAACCACCTGTACCTACACAATTGGGGGTGCACCTTATAACTTGGAAAAGCACCCATATCTGTATATTCAGCATCTGGTACTAGGGAACAGGGAGCTGGTCTTTAATTCTGAGATAACAACACAATAGCTTCCATATTATGGTCATCGCTCGTAAGGGAGGATTGGGGAACTAGGTTGAACACTCTAAGGGACCAGCTCTTTTATCCAGTTAGATTGTACTTATGGGGAAGACCATGCATTTTATTTGTAATTTTCAATTAGTGGACATCTTGGATTTTTTTTTATATATTAAATGTTACGTTTTATAGATCTTCATATTTTGATAAGACCAACATATGCTGTCAATTTATTTAGATTTTTTTTTGGTCTTTCAACTTTCTGTGATTTACTCTTTAATAATGCGTTGTACTTTTCCATTGTACCATTGTAGGAAACACTCAGCTAATTGTTCACATTTTATTAACTCTTTCGTAGCGGTAGAGGACAAAGAGTTCAGTTTGGTCATTGTTGCTTTTATGCTCCGAATTATGTGGAGTGCACTGGGCATAGTACACACTTCGGTATTGCAATGTATTCTTGGCAGAGTCTCTTAAAGGTTTATTTATGATGGTGATGTGAGGTCTTCAGTTGGCCCACCATCTCCATGATAATTCATCGGTAAGCATAAAGATATCTGTTATGTACCGCTTTTGTTATTGATGGTGATATCTAGTGGATAAATTGTCCCAAACAGTGTTTTTATCACTCGTAGCTGTTAGAGTAGGAAGTGAAGTATTACAGCTTACATCCTCTCATCGTCTTATATACTATTAAGTCAGTTTGTGGAAACCAGCACCAGCCCCTGATGTAATAGTAATAAGTCATGGGGTGCAAATCAAGTTTCCTATCACTAACTAAACGACTTCTAAACCCCTTATATGCTGAAAAATGCTCCTCAGAAAATCGCATATGGAATAGAGGGGTTCCTATTTTTAACCCCTGCACAGGCTTAAGATAAAACACAGTGTTTGCTCACCTCTCATTTCAACCTGGGATACAGCAGAGAGTCTCCATTAAGGTCCCTGGTGTTACAGACCTGTGACCTGCATGTGAGCATCACTGATAGGCTGACGCACTGTGGACAGAATTTCAACAAAGATTTGGAACCTGAACAAAAACGCTCTGCTGAATCCCCAAATAGAGAGGTGAGTATATAGCGTGTTATTTTATGCCTCTGCGGGGATTAAAATAGTAACTAGTACACCCCTCTAAAACTGGATTTCCTCAACTGCTTATGACACATGGTGGTAGACTCCTTTAAAACCCAGGACAGATATCCAGCAATATGTCCTTAAATCAGAAAATATAATTGGTTTAATGATTTTCAATTGTCTTAAGAGCCTAAAGAATTTGGCTTGGGAAAATGCGATATAGTGCACGCGTAACACTACCATGCAACTTCCAAATACTATTGCAACATGGTGCAGAAATAACATTATTGTTTAATATTGCCCTTGATTTGAGAAAATTAGGGCTTATTCACACTGACTCAAAGTCTGCGTGACAATGTATAGAGGCTTTAGTATGGAGCTGTGCAGCCTATTGGGATTGCACTGAAAACAACTACAACCTAGATGTCTAGCGTATCTTGACCACAAGACCTGGTGAACTCATGGTAAAGCATTAAAAAAGCAAATAAACATATATAAGGTTGTGCACTTATACGAACAAATAGCCACCCAGCCCACCCACAGCCAGATGCTTCCTCCGTTATCTAGACACCTGTCCACAGCCAGATGCTTCCTCAGTCATCCAGATGTACATACAAAGATTGGTAGTCACTAGTCACCAGATATTCACTATATATACTGCTCTAGATGGGAGCTACATATAGATTTGGGGTATAATAGTAACATAGTTGATAACATTGAATAAAAACACTGGTCCATCTAGTCTAAACCCCTACAGTGTTGATCCAGAAAAAATATAGCCATCTCCACAATTATAGTACCTATAACTTGTGATAACTTGCATCAAAAATAAATCTTGCGACAGCAAGTTCCAAACTGTCTAAGCATTGCTTTCATGTCATGACTAAAGGCCTAGGTGTAAAAAGATAGATAGATAGATAGATAGATAGATTAGTACCCACTTTATTTCAGCTACTTCCTTATACATTGGTACACAAAACTGTACACAATAGACAAAATATGCTAACAGACACTATAAAAATGCTCCAGATTTACTACAATGACTGACGCTGGATGATAAACCCTACTAATATTATAAATGTGAAAGTTTGGATATGTGTGGCTTTGTGTGTTTGTTACTCGATCACACAAAAACAGCTGAACGAATTTAGATGAAATTTGGCACATAGATAGTTTGTACCCTCCATTAACACATAGGCTACTTTTTATTCTGGTAAATGACATGTCTACACGACGGTTATGAATTTATGTTCATATGCTATTACACTGCTCTTGCAGCAGCTTATCTCAGCTAATTGGAGTTTGCTGATAAAGCCTGGTCTGTTATCTCTCTATGTTTCTCTCTATGTATCTCTTTTATTACCATTGATGGAAAATTTTGAGGGGAGTGTGTGTGATAAATCCCCTGCATGAAATCGTTTCCATCATGGCTTGTAATGACAATTTGTTTGTTTTCACATTTTTCTGGAGGAAATCTGGTTCAGGGGCGTTTTGTATCACTCAGTTTGCGGCAGCTGCTTGCGATAAGGATCTTCCAGTCACCTGTCTATGGTGCAGGATACTACTGAAGAAGGTTGGTGGGAGGGTGGCGGAAGAGTGGAGGATTCTCACAGGGGGGGAGCAGAAGCCCACCTGCTGTGCTGGGATCAAAGGGTTGGGAGGGCAGAGGTCAGATCAGACTTAACCACATCTGTCTGTTCAATCGCTTTTTCAGATTGTAAATCTGAACGGGATTTCATTAAGTCTTCCCCACTTTGTAGCCAGCTACGAACTGATAATAATACTTTATCTATAGAGTTTCCTTCTTTTGCAAAAGATTTTACACATCTAAGTCGTGGTTTAAGGGTTTAAGCCTGAATGTGTCTTGTGCTCATGTTTGATGTATGTATGACCCAGAAGTATCTCAGAAATGTAATTAAATCGGAGGCTTTAAAATAATTTTGTTACCTTAAATTTAATCCCCTTCATGATGGCCCAACATAAATATACAGTAAACAGTTCTGAAAAGCAATAGTACTAGTCACACTTGTTGGCTGCAACCACAGTATCTAAAGATTTGTATACTGGCCATCTACAATGTTATAGGGGAGCTCCATTTGGTTGTCATGATAGTTCCCAGATCTGTCATTGCATTAAAGGGAACCTCAGTTTTCATTAAGACTTTTATTATGTTCAAGTTCTTGCTTGGCAGTCTCTGGCTGTATAAGCCTTCATACATGGTGTCAGTTTTTCTGATGCTAATAATCACATTATAGCTGTAGCACATTTTACGTCCATCTCTGATGCTGTAATGTGGTGTGTACAAGGGGCTGTCTGCTGCTTCCTATATCCATTATAATACTACTGGCTTCTGTACATGTAATTCTGCCAGGAGTAACTGTACAATAGTAAACACAGCTAGTGAGCCCAAGTAAGCATAATATAGGAGATTCATCAACAGTGATATGCAAATACATATAGGAACCATGCAGCTCTCCTTTGCATCCATTGTGTGTAGAGACCAGACCCTCATCTTGCTTTTTAATGTGTTTATGGACTGAACTTCCCTAGTAACTTTGGCTAGAATTGGCCAAAAGGAAGACACCAAGTGGCAGGAATTTTAAAGAGGGTTTTCAATCACAAAGGAGCAACATTTTTAAATAAAGAGGACCTGGCTCCAAGTAGAAAATACTAAATAACATATATAATTTGATTTTTGCTGTTCCCCTGAACAATTTAGTGAGTTCTTAATCTCCATGTGGACAGGAAGCTTTCATTTTCGTACAGTGCAATACAATGCCATACAGGAGATTTGCATTATATTGTATGAATTAAAGGGATTCTATCATTCACACACTATTTTTTCTAGGTACCAAAGAAAGGCTATTTGTCTCCTATCTTACAATACTGTGCAAGCGGCCATTTTCTTGTGGTCTGTAGGCATGCGCAGTCTGCTTTGCCCAAGGCCGAGGCCTAGAAGTTACAAGCCACCACCGAAGAAGAGGCTGAAGATGATGCTGCTGAAGAAGATGGAGGCGGTGCTGGAGAGAGTTCTCTCGCAGCATTGGGGACACCCCCAGTGCTGTCTGAGCACTGGGGCCCGCCCCCAGTGCGGCGAGAGAGATAATTTGCATACTGACAAGAAGCGGGATTGTAGGTGAACGGCGGCACAGAGAAGACAGCGAAAGGTCGGAGACAAATAGCATTTCTTAAGACTATTCCGACATAGTGCCTAGAAAAAATAGAGTGAATGATAGGATCCCTCTAACAAATAAATAGTTTAAAAAAATACATATATCAAAAACAAAACTAAAATTTCATATACAAATACACATAACCAGTATTGCTATATCCAAATATAGAAAGAAGATCCAGCACTTCCCGACGTCTTAAAAACTTCCAATCTTTATTTTCAATACATTAAAATTGAAACATGGCAACCATCATAGGGTGAAAAAAAATATATGGCTACGCGTTTCGGGACACAGCTGGTCCCTTCCTCATGGCATACTACAATAATATTCAAACTTCCCTTATAAAGACACCCAACCTTAGAAACTCCTCCCATAAGAACAATTAACCCTTAAATATATATACACATTCCTCTTGTAAACATTGCATATAATATATATATTCCATTACAATATCATACACCATACAAGTATATTATAATGATCAGCCGTATTTCAACCATACTAGTGATTGACCATATGTTTTATATCCTTCCACGAAAGTCCTATACACATTATGCGATTCCTATCTCTTCTAGACATACCGTCATAGAATTCATCACTCAGTATTACATTAACTTAAATATCGTTAGTACTCCTCACATAATCACAATCAATCCAAAAATTCCATGAACTGTAAAACCCATTAGAATTTTTAATAAATGTTATTACCTTCATTATCCACATTGATATTCCCTCCGATCATGTGACCTCCCATAATACCTCATTCCGGGATCACCTGACTTCCCAAGTTCCATCGCTTCTACTCACATATACAGCCCAACACCACTAGGTATGTATACCAGAAGTTCTTATAATCACCTGTTATATGGTCACATGACCGGACCAATATATCACATGACCGGACCAATACATCACACATTCCAATTCATCCCATTAGCATGTCAAAGACTTCCATTCAATAATATTTCGTTTATATAACATTATTAATGTAAACCCTTTATATTTTTAAGACCATATAAACCAACCTATTCACGGGTAATTATTTTATTTACCTAATAAATATATGACAAATCCGAACGGACGTTTAGTCCCAGTGGAGATCTAGTACCAAGTGTCAAAATCCAAAAGGCTTCCCTTACTAATAATTTTTTCCTTCTATTACCACCTCGAATTAATTTGGGTATTTGTTCGATAGCATAAAATTTCAGTGTGCTGGTATTTCCATTATGTTCCATTAAAAAGTGTCTAGATAAATTGGATATATTGTCTTCATTTTTTGTACTGTCTGTTATGTGTTCAGAAATACGGGTTTTTATGTTCCTAATTGTACACCCCACATATGAGAGTCTGCAACTGGTACATTCCACCACATACACCACAAATTGACTATTACAATTCAGATGTTTTTTAATCCAATATGTTTTCTTTTGGTCTACACTTTTAAAACTATCAGTTTTTCTAACATATCTGCACATGTTACAGCGTTTCATACCGCAGCAAAAAAATCCCCTTACATTAAGCCAAGTATTAGACGTCATCTCATTCTGAACATACAAACTAGGTGATAGTCTATTACCCATAGAATTCCCCCTTCTGGCTACTACCTGGATCCCCTTATTAATAATCTCATTCGTTACTGGATCTTGTTGTAGAATCGGGAGATTTTTATAAAAAATTCTCTTAATTGCGGAAAACTGATTACTGTATGGAATTGAAAAAATTAATTTTCCCTCACACTCCTTCCTCTCTTTTGTCCGTTTTTCCTGCAAAAGTGATTCACGTGTTTTTCCATTCACAATTTTGACTGCTCTTTGTAAGCTCCATTTGGGGTATTTTCTGCTACGCAGTCTATCCAAAGTCATTTCCAACTGAACCTTATATTCTGCATCAGAGGAACAAGCCCTTCTGGTACGTATCACCTCACCCACTGGGACTGATTTTATTGTATGGCTCGGGTGATGGCTGTCTGCCCTTAAAAGTGTATTACCCATTGTACTCTTTCTGAATAGACTGGTTTCTATTCTACTTGTATCCTTATTGCCTATTAGACATACGTCCAAAAATGAAATTTTATTTGAATCTTGTGAAAAAATAAATTTCAAACCTATAGGATTGGAATTGAAATATGAAGTAAGGTCTGGTACGGACGCCACAGGACCATCCCATATAATGAGAAGGTCATCTATGTAGCGTCCGTACCAGACCACACTGTTAAAGAAAGGGTTAATAGATGTAAAAATAAACAACTCCTCCCACCATGCCAGCGTAAGATTCGCGAGCGATGGTGAGAAGGGCGCCCCCATGGGATTGTCTCACGTTAGAAAAATATCTGGAACATGATATGGTTCCAAGAGGGTTGAGACTTAGAAAGTTTCCAACACATACTTACGATGAGACATTCATGACCACCTGGAATGAGATTCTAACCAAGTGCTCATTAGACTTAATGAGACTAATAGTGGAACAAGAAAAAAAGAAACTAACAGAACTGAAAGGGGAGCTGTCTATAATAGAAAACCAACTGAAAGATTTTGAAAAAGACATAAATTTCAATGCATGCAAAAAGAGTATTGAAAAGAAATTAGATAATATGGAAAATGTCATTATGGAGAGAAAGAAGAAAAAGTTTGTGAGAGATTCAAATGATTATTCAAACGATTCGGTCTATTTAAGGAGACCAGTGAGACAGGAGTATCTCAAACCAATTTTGAAACACAATAGAGCTCCTAATGGGACAAAACGCAAGGTATCATTCTCGCCATCAGAACAAAGTTCAGACCAGTCTGGTTTTACATATGGGGAAGATACGTATTCAGATACATCTGCGATTTCTACACCACGGGATAAAAAAAGACAAAGATGGGAAAGAAATAAAGGGGACTCAAAAAACGAGTACGAAGAGCGGGGAGGAAACACAAGACCACGAGTAAGATATTTCACCCGCTCAAACCGGAACTTTCAACACAATTAGAAAGTTTTGAGTCCTCAAAAATTACCAAAATCTCTGAAAATCCTAATGAATACAGTAATGTGGTGAATTTATCCTCATATACATTATCGGAAGAGGAATTAAGAGTATTGTCGGGAGGTTTGGGTTTTGTTCCAAGTGAAAATTTCAATTTCTTCAACACAATTTTAGATATAAATAAATTTGTGAGACTTTTGACTGTAAAAAAACACTTTTTTTCTTCTGGAGATGGAGATAGTGGTATAAAAGAGGTTAATGTAGTGGATAAGGAATATGAAAATATATTTACAGATTTGGGATTTAAAGAGCAGACAGTCTTGTTGAATTTGTTACAACTTCAGGAGACCAGTGATCCATACAATGATCAATCTATACATTGGGTGGGAGCAGAGGGGGTTAATCCCTCATTTTATCCCTTAGTGTCCCGAGCTCCTACCTATGTGCTTTTCCAACAAGCCATGGAGCGGGACCTCGGGACCCTAAGGGATTCTTTACAAAAAAAGAAAAACAATATGTCTAAAAGGGAATATGAAGCATTGACAAAATTACAGGAAAATAAAGACATAGTAATTAAAAAATCAGACAAAGATGGAAAGGTTGTGTTAATGAATAAATTGGATTACAGAGAAGCATGTTTGGGTATTCTAAAGGATGAAACAACTTATAGACAGCTTGGTAGTAATCCTACAGACAGTTTTCAGGAGGTATTAACGGAATTAATTTTGAAGGGAGTAAGGTTAGGGATATTTTCAGAAAAACAATCCAAATATTTAATCCCACAATTCCCGATTTTACCAATATTTCACGGGCTTCCAAAAACCCATAAAAATTCAGCATTTCCTCCCCTTCGTCCAATAGTTGCAGGAATGGGTTCCATAAACGAAAATGTGTGCTCGTGGCTGGACAAGTTGTTACAGCCATTAGTAGCCCGGATTCCAGGCTATATCCGGGATACAAAAATGTTATTAAATGTTTTCAGTGACATGACATGGAAAGAGAGCTATACATGGATCACGAGCGACATACAATCTCTTTATTCTAATATACCTCATTCAGTGGCCCTGCAGGCGCTGTCGTTCCATCTTAAGAGGTATAGTAAATACACGGACACTTTGTGTGAGTATATATTAGAAATCACAGAATATCTACTAAGTCACAATTTTTTCCTTTTTGACAGACAGTTTTATTTACAGGTTAAAGGGGCCCCTATGGGGGCGCCCTTCTCACCATCGCTCGCGAATCTTACGCTGGCATGGTGGGAGGAGTTGTTTATTTTTACATCTATTAACCCTTTCTTTAACAGTGTGGTCTGGTACGGACGCTACATAGATGACCTTCTCATTATATGGGATGGTCCTGTGGCGTCCGTACCAGACCTTACTTCATATTTCAATTCCAATCCTATAGGTTTGAAATTTATTTTTTCACAAGATTCAAATAAAATTTCATTTTTGGACGTATGTCTAATAGGCAATAAGGATACAAGTAGAATAGAAACCAGTCTATTCAGAAAGAGTACAATGGGTAATACACTTTTAAGGGCAGACAGCCATCACCCGAGCCATACAATAAAATCAGTCCCAGTGGGTGAGGTGATACGTACCAGAAGGGCTTGTTCCTCTGATGCAGAATATAAGGTTCAGTTGGAAATGACTTTGGATAGACTGCGTAGCAGAAAATACCCCGAATGGAGCTTACAAAGAGCAGTCAAAATTGTGAATGGAAAAACACGTGAATCACTTTTGCAGGAAAAACGGACAAAAGAGAGGAAGGAGTGTGAGGGAAAATTAATTTTTTCAATTCCATACAGTAATCAGTTTTCCGCAATTAAGAGAATTTTTTATAAAAATCTCCCGATTCTACAACAAGATCCAGTAACGAATGAGATTATTAATAAGGGGATCCAGGTAGTAGCCAGAAGGGGGAATTCTATGGGTAATAGACTATCACCTAGTTTGTATGTTCAGAATGAGATGACGTCTAATACTTGGCTTAATGTAAGGGGATTTTTTTGCTGCGGTATGAAACGCTGTAACATGTGCAGATATGTTAGAAAAACTGATAGTTTTAAAAGTGTAGACCAAAAGAAAACATATTGGATTAAAAAACATCTGAATTGTAATAGTCAATTTGTGGTGTATGTGGTGGAATGTACCAGTTGCAGACTCTCATATGTGGGGTGTACAATTAGGAACATAAAAACCCGTATTTCTGAACACATAACAGACAGTACAAAAAATGAAGACAATATATCCAATTTATCTAGACACTTTTTAATGGAACATAATGGAAATACCAGCACACTGAAATTTTATGCTATCGAACAAATACCCAAATTAATTCGAGGTGGTAATAGAAGGAAAAAATTATTAGTAAGGGAAGCCTTTTGGATTTTGACACTTGGTACTAGATCTCCACTGGGACTAAACGTCCGTTCGGATTTGTCATATATTTATTAGGTAAATAAAATAATTACCCGTGAATAGGTTGGTTTATATGGTCTTAAAAATATAAAGGGTTTACATTAATAATGTTATATAAACGAAATATTATTGAATGGAAGTCTTTGACATGCTAATGGGATGAATTGGAATGTGTGATGTATTGGTCCGGTCATGTGATATATTGGTCCGGTCATGTGACCATATAACAGGTGATTATAAGAACTTCTGGTATACATACCTAGTGGTGTTGGGCTGTATATGTGAGTAGAAGCGATGGAACTTGGGAAGTCAGGTGATCCCGGAATGAGGTATTATGGGAGGTCACATGATCGGAGGGAATATCAATGTGGATAATGAAGGTAATAACATTTATTAAAAATTCTAATGGGTTTTACAGTTCATGGAATTTTTGGATTGATTGTGATTATGTGAGGAGTACTAACGATATTTAAGTTAATGTAATACTGAGTGATGAATTCTATGACGGTATGTCTAGAAGAGATAGGAATCGCATAATGTGTATAGGACTTTAGTGGAAGGATATAAAACATATGGTCAATCACTAGTATGGTTGAAATACGGCTGATCATTATAATATACTTGTATGGTGTATGATATTGTAATGGAATATATATATTATATGCAATGTTTACAAGAGGAATGTGTATATATATTTAAGGGTTAATTGTTCTTATGGGAGGAGTTTCTAAGGTTGGGTGTCTTTATAAGGGAAGTTTGAATATTATTGTAGTATGCCATGAGGAAGGGACCAGCTGTGTCCCGAAACGCGTAGCCATATATTTTTTTTCACCCTATGATGGTTGCCATGTTTCAATTTTAATGTATTGAAAATAAAGATTGGAAGTTTTTAAGACGTCGGGAAGTGCTGGATCTTCTTTCTATATTTGGATATCTTACAGCCGGATGAGTCCACCAGCTTCCGTGCACACCGACACAGGACTTAAGGACATTGAGAGGGGTGAGCTGAAAAAACTTAATTCCTTTTTAGTATTGCTATATACTAAATTCCCTGACCTAATAAGATATAAAAGTGTGGGAAAAATGCTGCAATATAAAAATGCTTTTAAAAAATAGAAATGTTAATAGTTTGTTTTTGTAAGATAACAAAATTAAGGCAAATCTAAATCCCAACAATATTTGGTGTGACCTTTGCCTTCTATCAGTTCTTCTCCATACACTTGCCGACAGCTTTTGAAGGAACTCAGCAAGGAGATTTTTCCAAAAATCTTTGAGAACTAAGCCCAGATCTTCTGTGGATGTAGGATTCCTCCAGTCCTTCTGTCTCTTCTCGTAATCCCAGACAGACTGGATGATGTTGTGATCAGGGCTGTGCGGGGCCATATCATCTCTTCCAGGACTTCTCCTCCAAAGGGCAAAGGTTACACCAAATATTGACGGGATTTACATTTCTCTTTCATTCATTCACTTCATTTTATTAATTGTCAAAAATAAATCATTAACACTTCTATTTTTGAAAACTTTCTTTACAGCATCAGGCCTGTGCCTGGTGACATAGGTAGCGGGGGTCACCACGGAGGCCTGTGATTGGGCCTCAGTGGTCACCTGGGAAGTGTCTAGCATCACAAAATATTGCTAAAAATATAAAGTTTGATCTTGTTTTCTGTGATGATTTCTTGAAGTCACCTGTCACAATAAATCCTCTGTGTTGGATTGTACTTGTCACTGCACCATTCTGTCTAACCCAGAAAAGATCCTGTGAGTGACTGTTCCTGTAGGCATGTGCTGGAGAATAGGCTCCATGACCACAATATGGGGGACTTCACCTTTCGATGGTATCTATATCAGTTTACGCTCAAGGCCATGACCATGTACAATAATGGAGTTGCTACAGGGATTACAATATACACAAAATGTAACAATTGTAAAGGCCAAAACAAAATTAAAGTTTAGGGCTAGTTCACACGTAGTTATTTGGTTCGGATTTTGACGTCGGGAAGCCACGTCAGAATCCGGACCAAAATGTGCCTGCTGCGGAAGCCGCGTCAAGATAGGGCAGGTCGCGGTATTTTACCACTCGCGGAAAAAGGAAATGACCAGTTCCCATTGAATTCAATGTGAGGCGATTTTTTTGACCCGCATTCCGCGTCAAAATCCGGACCAAATAACTACGTGTGAACTAGCCCTTATTGTTACAAAATTGTCAGCAACCAGATCTCTCTATTGAGATGATAGTTATATGAGAGAAAAAGAAAGAAATTAAAGCGAGAGAGAGAAAAGGAGAGAGAAGCAGAAAGTTGGATCGGAGGCGGACTATGTTCTGGCTCCATAGATGTTCTACCAAAAGGCTCTATATTTTTCCTTGCCCTCCTCATCATCAGAGTCTTCAGATGGCACAGGTACTTCTTAGAAAAGAAAATCCATAATGATATTATCACATATTAAGTATCATACATAGATCATTTTGGAATTTGTTATGTTTGGATTATTACAGTCATCCAAGGTCGGTTAAGTTTCTTGAACTTTGCAGTTTGAGAACCCGTATGTCACTGGGCCACTATAAATTGGGTAATACTGTGTGTAGGGGCCACTATGGGGCATAATAGTGCCTACAAATGGGGCAGGTGGTCGGTCAGGGTCTTTGGGGGGGTCCTTTGGTTGGGGTCTTTGGCGGGGTTGGTAAGTCGTAGGGGGCACAATGTCAAAAGTTTGCCACAAGGCCCTGCCATTCCTAGTTACGCCACTGGGCACACATCATAGTCTCTACCAACCAGCTCAGTGATAACTGACAAAAGATGGAGTCCTGCACAGGGGCAAATTTCTGAAGAATGCCAACACAAGTCACACATCCAGTTGGCATCCTGAAAAGTCATCTACACGTTTAGGTACTCTTTAAGTGCTTTAGGCTTTAAGCACCTGTTGAATCCTTCCTTTAAGAAGTAGGTGTCACAAATAATATACTTTGTGTGCTTTTTGACTCTTAATAATACAGCATTGCATCATTTTGATGGTGTTGTGGTTAGAGTGACCACTGTCTATGTATTACAATGACTGCAGTTTGTGTTACTTCCCATAGCCGTACACCTTTATATGTCATCCTATATTTTCTTCATTACTTTCAATGGGACTGATGCAATGATGGAAAACACTTTCAGCGAGTCTGTCTATTGATTACATATGAAGAGAAATATCATACAAGCACATTGGGATTGATATAACATTTTACATCTGTCATAGTCATTGCTTACAGCAGGATTCTTATCTCGGCATCGATACTGGTATGTCTGTTTTCTGGTTCCTTTTCTTTCATGTATGTGCATGTGACGGACCAGGTGGAGAGGTTTTCCATCTGCAGCATTAACATGCACTTGGAGGCCCCTTCATAAACTTTTCTCTGTGCATTATTAGATATTTAAGGCAACACATGCAACCTGAGATGCCTTAAGAAACATCCTGAAGGTCTTTTGGAATCTGTGCGCTGGTTTCAGGTTCTTCTGAGTTTCCCTATGAGACAGTGAGTTGAGTATCACTTACCTCTTGCTTCCTTAAGATTAAAGCATTGCTCCTTTTAACCTCAACTTTAGGGAATTGAGCGAGGGAGATACAAGTCCACTCCCTGTGCCCAAATAGAGAAGTTTGGCAAGGGGATTACATTGTTTCATTCCGATCCTTATTTAGATCGTACTGATATGTTTATTTATTTTTACAATAAAATTTACAAAAACTAAAACATAAAACAAGTTTATGGAACTTTATCTAAAATACATTTTATTTAAGACTAGTAAGGGCTAATATAGGACTGTCTAACTATATCAATTATTAAGAGAACCTGTAAGTAAAACACAAAGGCGCTGATGTTTTGGATACTTGGGGGTAGGCTACAGCTTTGTCCTGCAGGACCTTCAAGTTACTTAAAAGAGGACCTTAAATAGGTACCACTCCACCCATTCCAGTGCAGTTAGATATTTTGTTCGGCCCCTATTTCCCCAAGCAAACAGTGCAGTTGGTTTGAGCAGCGGATATGCTAAATAGGCTCTCTACTGTCAGGTGGGCAGTCCTGATCTAAAGCAAACAGTCTGGAACCACCCACCTGACTATAAAGAGCATGACTATTCTGGAACTAACGAATGATTGCTCAGGAAATGTGAAGGCTAGAGAAAAAAATTCCAGCTGTGCCTGAATAAGTGAAACCGCAGCAATTGAAGGATACAAAGAGTTGATGGAGGTCCTCTTTACATTTACTGCAATGGACTTTTGGGACATTAATTTCCTAAAGGAAATTTATATATTGTTTTCTTGCATCTTTATCCTCTCAGTCCATGGCTGCAATTAAAAATAAAAACCTTGTATACTTACCTAGGGAGGTGTCGTATACGACACATCTCTTGTACTTTTGGTGCCTCTGCAACTCTTTATTGAAGTAGAAGAAGTACACCTTGGCTTCATTGTGCATGCACTTGAGGTCCGGCTCATGCGTAGTAGTCTTAATGAATTGCACAAGTGCCAGGAGTTGCAGGATCTGGGTAAGTATGGACTATATAGTTTTACTTCTTGTAATTGTGGTCACAGACAGTGTTTTATATTTGGATTTTCCTCCTGTTCCATGTTAATACTACAAGCATCAGGTGACATGAGAAAAATATGGCAGATTTCATTCAGAAATGGTGCCACTGTTTTTCTTTGGATGAATAGAATATTGCAGCTCAGTTTTGTGGATATTTACCCCCGACAAGAGTAGAAATAAGTTCTGGTAAGAAAAAAAGAAACAAAAACAAAAAACACTGCTTTTTTTCTAATTTCATTCAATCCCTTTAAGGGGGAAATACCTTGAATTTTATGGCCAGCCATTTCATAGATAGCGAGATGAGCTTCTCTATACCAGGATTACACAAAATCTGCGATAATCATGGAGGACAGAGCTCATGGAAAGATCCAGGGAATGTTAAGAACCTTCTATGTCACCAGGCTGGGTGAAAACCATCATTCTTCACATGTGGAAGAATTCTAACTCTGCTTCACATCCATCTGAACATGTCCTTATAGATCAGTGTTGTCTTCTGGTTTAATGACACAAGAAGTATACAAGAATGTAGACGTGCCATCACCTTTCTTTGATAATTTTCACTTTATGAGGCCTGAATTGCACATTTTGCTTGGCTATAAATTACAATTCTGTGAATTTTGCACAACATAACTTATGAAATGTATTATTCTTTGACTTTGAACAAAAAGAAATGTCTTAGCTCACAATATTTATATCATTTTATATTAACTTCTCGGCAAGACTATAATCTGGAACCAATTCAAAAAAGACATAAATCATAAATCTGGCACAGGACACTTTGTACAGTATATTGTATGTTGTGGTTTCTAATGTGCCTGAACATCTCTTTATCTTTTGTGCTGTGTTAAAGGGGCACCCCAGCTTTATCTGTTGTCCATACTTTTCTTTTAGAATTCAAAAAACCATGTTGATTTGGAACAACATCTTGTCATGACTTTTGGCTGCGTTTCGGCAGAATAGTGGTCTCCACATATGTACTTACCATAATACAAATAACAACTTCTTTCTGTAAGGATTTACATTCAGCACAGTATCTATTATGTAATAAAATTAGGTTGTCACTGTTGAGAATTAAAAAGAACCTTTCATGTTCTCTAACATGTGCCATGTTACATATTGCTGCAAAGTAGTTTTGCAAGTGTGTGCCCCAGTGCCAGAGATATAGGTACCGTTACTTTTGTCCACTCACATTACTGCACGGTCAGAAGGGCCATCCACTCTCCCCTGACAGTATAAGTCTATAGAAGAGTACCATTAGGGGCATTCCTCACCGCCCAGCAATGACATTGAGCTATGAGGCCAACCTCTATCACAGTGCAGGGATATCAGTACCATAACTGACAGCCCCAGGTTCTCTGGCATCGGGGAGCATTTGACACCTTTACAGCATTGCATAACATGGCACATGCTAGAGGACATGAAAGATCCTCTTTTTAAGTCAGTTCTCTAATGAAAATCTGTCACTTTTCAGTAAGCATAAACTCTGAGATTCTGATCCTAATTAACAATATATTCACATGAAACTGAATATTGGTTACGTAATGGGCAATTTTTTTCATGACCGTTACATGGCTGTATTAGATTCAATGTCTGTGAATGGAGGCTATTCACATGACCAATATTTTCACAGTTCTTTGTAACAGACCGTCAAAATATAGCTTATATTCTATTTTTGCCTGTTTTCGCGGATCATTCCATACACTCAAATATAGGAGGGATCTGTGACAACAGGTGCAAGGCGGCCGTGAAAAATATAGGTAGGCTTAAGTCTTATTCACACAACATGATGCCTGATGAAAAAATCCATCCAACTTTTGAAATGCATTTAGTTTTTTGTTTTTTTTTTGTCAATAAATTCTGTTTTTATTATTTTTGGTGCACTCCCTGTTAATCTTTTTTAATTTAATTCTTTTTTTTTTTTTTTTTTTTTTATCATCATTCAAACAACCATGAAGGTTTTACAGACCTAATGGCCATGGAAAATGCACGTATATGTCAGTTTTTAACAGCTCCATTATGTTTTTGAAGGCCGAGTTTCACCTGTTTTGCATCAGCTTTTAACTGTGAAAAATAATGGATGAATTTGTTGGGTCTTCATTTTTTGCCCCAACCCATTGGCCATTTATAACACACGTCAAACCATTGAAAGCCTATATGTATTACATCTATTCAAAATGGATCTATTGATTTCTATTGGGTCTGTGTGTCTCTACGGTTTATAATCCCTTATCAAAATGGACGCTGGCCTGGCAATCGTGTAATCCCTGCAGGGTTGACTTCAGAAAGAACAGAAGATTACAGACTACATGCCCAGGCTAGCAACACCATTTTCCTACAGTGGCATTGTAGTAATACTTAACATGTAGTATGACTTACACTACTACAGAGTCCAAAATTGGGGACAGCTCTTTGTGATGCCCATATATACGGGGCATAACTGTATTGACTACTTGTGCCTTGCATCTGACATTTGTTTGTACTGACTTATAGCACATTTGTATTAGTTTAGCAGGGGTTTATACGTCTTTTAACTCATTCTTTGGTTTTGTTTTCAGAAAGTGAAAGGTATGAGCCTGGAAGATGTGGTGATTCTAAATGTAGACACTAACACCTTGGAGACTCCCTTCGATGACCTTCAGAATCTACCCAGTGAAGTGGTCAGTACTTAATCCATTTATATTCTTCATTGAGTTACATATATGTTATTTTTAAGAGAAACAAACAACTTGTATGAAACACAAGAAACTGTGAAAGAACGTCTTCCAACTTTCTCACATCTATCACATCTAAAAGTAGAAACGAGAAACTTAAAATAGAGAACTTACCAGACATTTGATTTACAAGTTGAAAATACAACGTATCGTGAAATGATAAATGTGTTCTATTCAGGACTATGGCGTCAATAAGCCAGACTCCCAACTCTGACGTGCAATACGAACTTCCGGCTCTTTGATCAAAACAAACAAACAAAACAGCACAGTACTCAGTGTTTCAGGACAGATTCAGCCACTTCCTCTCCTCCTAGGCTCTGCAGCCTTTTATGGGTCAGTAATGAGCCCAGGATCTACACCTGTGCTCTTGTAGTTCAGTACAGGAGCGGCCTCCCAAAAATGGCCGCCGGCCGGAATGTGCACTCGGCTCTGCTGGTGTCTCACTGGCAGAGCCAACTGCGCAGGCGTCGAAGGTGACGCAAAGGAAGACAACGAAAGAAGGGGAGGATCCAGCCGAAGATAGAGGCATCGCTGAAGTGTGTTTTCGAGCAGCAATGCGGACGCCCCATCGCATTTTCAGCGCTGGGGCCCGCCCCCATCGCTGCTAGAGAATACTGGTAAAAACCGGTATTTCTAAGGAACAGAGCAGCGGAGACCACATCTAAAGGTAAGAGACGAATAGCCTTTCTAAAGGCTATTCTGACGTGTGATCGCCAAAAAAATTAATTTCAATGGTAGAATCCCTTTAAGTGGCTAACTATTTCTGATATGTTGCTTTGCTATAAACAGAAATCTGTGTGTAGGAAAGTGAAAGGTTTTAGAAGGAAAGATACTTTCCAACCAATGTATTGTAGCCAAGGTGTTGAGAAACGGTACAGAGTTGTGCCAGGCAGCTATCCAAAAAAATGTTGACCATGTCCAGAAACAGTATCCAAAACTCTAAGAAGTTGTTAAAAGAAGTAAGTATTGGCTGGAAGTGACGGCACTCATCATGCAGGATTGTGTTCACGTTGATGGAGCAGAATCATGGCTGAGGAACATCTGCTGCTTCTTATAAGGGAAGATTATGGCAAGGATGAGTCCAGTGCTGAAGTCATAGTATAGAGGTAACCTATGGTTTGGCAGTGAGGAGACTTGGAGACAAAGCTCAGAAAGTAGCAGCAGAGCTCATCTAATTCTGGGGGAAAAACTGTTGTCTTGTAAAAGAGGATCAGTCCACAAAAAAGAGACATCGATGCCCAAAGGCAGAAGAGTCCAAACATGATCATTACTTGGCTATATTTGCTGCATCTTAAAAGGTCCACAGATTTAGTGAATGGCAAATTTCCGTCTATGCATTTTGGATATGTTCTCCTAACTCAGGACAAACAAGAACCTTAGATGACATCAAACATCAGAGCCATTCATGAACAGATAGAAGCTCCTTAGAAGCATCTTACAAGAACCTTCAGGAAGTAGCTAAGTAAAGGGTTTTTTTTTTTAAGGGCATTAGATTAATAGACCTTAACATATATATTTAGGAGTAACATTTCTGTATGGCCTAGTTTGTCCGTGTGTCTTCTATAAAGCAAATCTTTGCTTTTGCTGCAGCGTGAGTATGATAGTTCCCCCATCATCGTGGAAAGAAAACAGATAACAAATGTACAATCCGAATATAAAAACAGATTAAAAATAAAGTGATTCAATCCTTTTAAGAGCTGAAAAGGGGAATGTTCCCTTAGAGCACAATGAACTGAAAAAAACACAATTTCCTTTATATTTAAGAAATCTGCAAAATACACTTAAATAATATATGTTCTACTACAATTTCCACAGTAAAGATAAGTCAAGGATCGTTGGGTTCACAATATGACTTTAATAAACGTGAAATAAAAAAATGGCAGCGTTCAGCTGAAATCTTTAAAATACGCCAACATGGCAAAAGACACGGCAATGCACAAGTGTTTAAAGCTTGAGCCCTCTCCCTATATAATTTATGCTTTATTAATGAAAAGTTTGCCAGTTGCCTTTTTTTTTCTACGTTTTACGTATAAATATTTATAATTCTTGCATATTATATGTAGTATTCATAGACGCACAAGGGTACTTCTTGCTGTCCTGTTATTCCAGTGTTCTTTTCTTTCAAGGCCTTTTCTTCCCGCACAATTTCCCAGGCAAATTGTGTAGAATAACTCAATATTAATCAGGCGGCGATGTTCCTGCATATTCTTATTGTGCTCGCAGACCGGCCATCGCTTTATTCAGTTCCTAATGCTCGCCAGCAATGGGCCGAGTGATGCTGATGGTTAAATGCTTTTCATTTGCTAAGACAAAGTTGGAACAATTTTGCTTGCGGTTGTATCGATGCCACCTGCCAGTGAAGTACTCTTAATTAATAGATCAAAGCTCGGGTACATGGGCTGCAGAATATACAGGCCGGGGAAGGTAACAGCTCTTTGATCTGGAACACGCTGTGTTTTGGGGGTGGAAGGTTTTTTTTCTATACTTATTGGTTGTTGTTCTAAATAAATGTATCTTTTAGTTAAGTGGGATTACTTTTTATTACATATTGTTTAAATTTATTTAACGATTTAGTATTGTTTCCAATGTACAGAAATATTGTTGGTGTGGATAAAATTCATATTCTTTATGTAATATGTCATTAAGAAATGTCCATATAAAGGGGGCAATCTGTGCGCAGGATAGACAATAAGATATAGATCAGTGTGGATTCAACTGTTGAGTCCACCACTGATAACAAGAATCGAGGGGTCTTTTGCTCCCCAATCTGAAATGAGCGTTTGTGTGAAAAAGGCATTTCAGTAGGAATTCTCATTGTATGAGATAGCCAGAGCCCTGTGCTTGACTGGGGGTGGGGAGTGGGTCATTCCTTTCCAACCACCACTTCATTCATAGTGGGGAACAAAACACCCTCTTTCTTGTGACCCATGTGGGTCCAAGCAGACAGACTCTCAGCAAGCTGCAACTTATCCCCTATCCTATAGATAGACAATAAGTTAATTTGCTAGAACAACCCCTTTTAAGTGGATTGTCCATGTACATGGGGTCCCTGAGATCACTGCATGGACGGCACATGAATGACATCCATGGGCCATCCTTGACTCTTCAGACTCATACATTTCGTAATACACGCTCATGATGAGCACAGGCTGCAAACAGACATAAGTTGGACCCGTTCTGAGTTTCTTCACGGTCATGTGTTTGGGGTCAGTGTGCTGACAGAACACTTGGTTGTGTGCATGGAGCCTTAGTTTGGTATACCCTAACTATAATATCATAAATGAAGTTCCAGCTCCCTAGACCTTGTAAGAATTTACTTTGATCCGTTGGTTAATCCAGCAACAGATGTTAAATTTCCCTGCAGTGCCACCATAGGTGAGATGTGGTATTACACAGCTTCCTTTTAAATCAATATTACATGTGTTGAGACTGTGTCCTTCAGAGTGTGAGTGCTGTTTGTAGCAACTTTCAATTTTGGCTACATTGCCCTTTACCACATATCTTATTATCTTGTCTTATATGGTTTGAGACACCCCCTATATGAACAGAAAAATCGTGATTATTTTAGTAGGACCAGGTGACTAAGTATGGGAACCAGCGAACTCTTTGCAGTTTGATCAAATAAGGGTTTGGTCAACAACCATTGAAGCCACTTAGGCTGAAGGGATGTGATGAAAATTTTTTAATATAAATGCTGAAGTAATGTGTTCCCTGAAAATTACCATTTGATATCTCTTTAGATCCATCACAAATAATGAACAGTTGTGTGTTCTGTATTTGTTGCGTGATTGTAGATATGCTGGGTGCAAACTAAGTCTTTACAAACTCCGGCTGCACTCCTCAAGATCTGTCCTCAGGGCTGCAGTGTATATTCAGGGCTGTGAGCTTATTCTGCTCATTACATTGTACTATTTATGAGAAAGGGAAACTAAGCAGAAGAATGAAAGTCTTACACTGTGCCGCAGAAGAGTCTCCTTTTACAGCCTATGGTGAAATTGAATCTTATTAGTTCACTTAGCTAGGCAGAGGATTAATGACAAGTCTGGTGTACTGCCTCAGGTAAGACACTGATAGAGTGTAGTATACAGGTAGAGTATGGACAGTAGGGACTTAGAATCACATTTTTTAGAAACTGGAATACTTTTATTTTGAGCTAAAACTATTTTTGTAGTTTTTTTTTTTTTTTAATTAAAAATGTTGCAGCATATGGCTTTGCCAGCCTGCGTGTATTTTAATTCATAGCAAACTGCAGAACACCTTTCACCATACCTCCTGAATTTCAGAGGACAGATAGAGGGACATAATGTGCGGTGCATCTAGAGTGCTGTGGCAAATTTAGCTCCGCTCACTTCTAAATTGACCCCACCCATTCCCATCCATTTCTTTTGGTGTTTCCCACACAGTATAAAGCTCCTACAGTCACCCTAATATTATGTCCCCGCATTATAATGTTCTTCTCAAATTGACCCCACAGTATAAAATTTCCCTCTTGCTGCACCCACAGTTTAATGTCCCCCTCCAGCTGCCCCAGTTTAAATTGGGGTCAACTAGAGGGGACATTAAACTGTGGCAGCTGGAGAGGGATATTAAACCGTAGTGGTAGATAGAGGGGAACATTAAAATGAGGGCAACAAGACGGGGACATTAATGTCCTCTTCTAGTTGTCCGCAGTTTAATGTCCTCTTTCAACTACCCCACCGGTTTAATGTTCCCCTCCATCTCTCCATCTGCCCCCATCTTAATGTTCTTCTTTATCTGCCCCCACAGTTTAATGCCCTCTCTATCTGCTCCCAAAGTTTAATGTCCCCCCTCATATGCTCCCTCAGCTTAATGTCCTTCTTCATATGCCCCCACCCCACAATTTAACCCCTTTCCATTACAGACATTTTTTTATTTCCCCCACCCCCTTCCAAACCCCATAACTTTAGTCTTCTGCTCTCAGAGCCATATGAGGTCTTAATTAGAGATGAGCGAACAGTGTTCTGTCGAACACATGTTCGATCGGATATCAGGGTGTTCGCCATGTTCGAATTGAATCGAACACCGCGTGGTAAAGTGCGCCAAAATTCGATTCCCCTCCCACCTTCCCTGGCGCCTTTTTTGCACCAATAACAGCGCAGGGGAGGTGGGACAGGAACTACGACACCGGGGGCATTGAAAAAAATTGGAAAAAGTCATTGGCTGCCGAAATCAGGTGACCTCCATTTTAGACGAATAGTGGATTTCAAATACGGGTCATATGAGAATGTGAACTTTGTGACTATGAGACAGGGATAGCTGTACAGGCAGGGATAGCTAGGGATAACCTTTATTTAGGGGGGAATGTTATTAAAAATAACTTTTTGGGGCTCTATCGGGTGTGTAATTGTGATTTTTGTGAGATAAACTTTTTCCCCTAGGGATGCATTGGCCAGCGCTGATTGGCCGAATTCCGTACTTTGGCCAATCAGCGTTGGCTCTGCTGGAGGAGGTGGAGTCTAAGATCGCTCCACACCAGTCTCCATTCTGGTCCGACCTTAGACTCCGCCTCCTCCAGCAGAGCCAGCGCTGATTGGCCGAATTCCGTACTTTGGCCAATCAGCGCTGGCTCTGCTGGAGGAGGTGGAGTCTAAGATCGCTCCACACCAGTCTCCATTCTGGTCCGACCTTAGACTCCGCCTCCTCCAGCAGAGCCAGCGCTGATTGGCCGAATTCCGTACTTTGGCCAATCAGCGCTGGCTCTGCTGGAGGAGGTGGAGTCTAAGATCGCTCCACACCAGTCTCCATTCTGGTCCGACCTTAGACTCCGCCTCCTCCAGCAGAGCCAGCGCTGATTGGCCGAATTCCGTACTTTGGCCAATCAGCGCTGGCTCTGCTGGAGGAGGTGGAGTCTAAGATCGCTCCACACCAGTCTCCATTCTGGTCCGACCTTAGACTCCGCCTCCTCCAGCAGAGCCAGCGCTGATTGGCCGAATTCCGTACTCTGGCCAATCAGTGCTGGCCAATGCATTCTATTGGCGTGATGAAGCAGTGCTGAATGTGTGTTTAGCTCAACTACTCCACCGGTGTAGTTGAGCTAAACACACACATTCAGCACTGCTTCATCACGCCAATAGAATGCATTGGCCAGTGCTGATTGAAGCAGAGCTGAATCTGTGTGCTTAGTTCAACTACTCCACCGGCGTAGTTGAGCTAAACACACACATTCAGCACTGCTTCATCACGCCAATAGAATGCATTGGCCAGTGCTGATTGAAGCAGAGCTGAATCTGTGTGCTTAGTTCAACTACTCCACCGGCGTAGTTGAGCTAAACACACACATTCAGCACTGCTTCATCACGCCAATAGAATGCATTGGCCAGTGCTGATTGAAGCAGAGCTGAATCTGTGTGCTTAGTTCAACTACTCCACCGGCGTAGTTGAGGTAAACACACACATTCAGCACTGCTTCATCACGCCAATAGAATGCACTGGCCAGCTCTGATTGGCCAGAGTACGGAATTCGGCCAATCAGCGCTGGCTCTGCTGGAGGAGGCGGAGTCTAAGATTGCTCCACACCAGTCTCCATTCTGGTCCGACCTTAGACTCCGCCTCCTCCAGCCGAGCCAGCGCTGATTGGCCGAATTCCGTACTCTGGCCAATCAGCACTGGCTAATGCATTGTATTGGCGTGATGAAGCAGTGCTGAATGTGTGTGTTTAGCTCAACTACACTGGTGGAGTAGTTGAGCTAAGCACACAGATTCAGCTCTGCTTCAATCAGCGCTGGCCAATGCATTCTATTAGCTTGATGAAGCAGAGTGTGCACAAGGGTTCAAGCGCACCCTCGACTCTGATGTAGCAGAGCCGAGGCTGCACAAGGGTTCAAGCGCACCCTCGGCTCTGATGTAGCAGAGCCGAGGCTGCACAAGGGTTCAAGCGCACCCTCGGCTCTGATGTAGCAGAGCCGAGGGTGCACAAGGGTTCAAGCGCACCCTCGGCTCTGATGTAGCAGAGCCGAGGCTGCACAAGGGTTCAAGTGCACCCTCGGCTCTGCTACATCAGAGCCGAGGGTGCGCTTGAACCCTTGTGCAGCCTCGGCTCTGCTACATCAGAGCCGAGGGTGCGCTTGAACCCTTGTGCACACTCTGCTTCATCAAGCTAATAGAATGCATTGGCCAGCGCTGATTGAAGCAGAGCTGAATCTGTGTGCTTAGCTCAACTACTCCACCGGTGTAGTTGAGCTAAACACACACATTCAGCACTGCTTCATCACGCCAATAGAATGCATTGGCCAGCACTGATTGGCCAGAGTACGGAATTCGGCCAATCAGCGCTGGCTCTGCTGGAGGAGGCGGAGTCTAAGGTCGGACCAGAATGGAGACTGGTGTGGAGCGATCTTAGACTCCGCCTCCTCCAGCAGAGCCAGCGCTGATTGGTTGAGTTCCGTACTCTGGCCAATCAGCGCTGGCCAATGCATTCTATTAGCGTGAACTGAGTTTGCACAGTGGTTCTAGTGCACCCTCGGCTCTGCTACATCAGATTGCTACATCTGATGTAGCAGTGCCGAGTGTGCATCAGATGTGTAGTTGAGCAGAACTGGCTCAGCACTGCTAAGTCTCTGCATTCGCATAGGAATGCATTGGCCAGCCTTCGGCCAATCAGCGCTGGTTCTGCCGGAGGAGGCGGAGTCTAAGGTCGGACCTGAATGGAGACTGGTGTGGAGCGATCTTAGACTTCACCTCCTCCAGCAGAGCCAGCGCTGATTGGTCGAGTTCCGTACTCTGGCCAATCAGCACTGGCCAATGCATTTCTATGGGGAAAAGTTAGCTTGCGAAAATCGCAAACTGACAGGGATTTCCATGAAATAAAGTGACTTTTATGCCCCCAGACATGCTTCCCCTGCTGTCCCAGTGTCATTCCAGGGTGTTGGTATCATTTCCTGGGGTGTCATAGTGGACTTGGTGACCCTCCAGACACGGATTTGGGTTTCCCCCTTAACGAGTATATGTTCCCCATAGACTATAATGGGGTTCGAAACCCATTCGAACACTCGAACAGTGAGCGGCTGTTCGAATCGAATTTCGAACCTCGAACATTTTAGTGTTCGCTCATCTCTAGTCTTAATGTTTGCGGGGTAATTTGTTCTTCATGATGCTACCAATTATTGTTTTGTACTGTGTACAGGGAAGCTAGAAAAAAATTCAGAATGAGGTGATTTGAATAAAAAGTGCATTTGTGCGACTTTCTAATGGGATTCATTATTACGGTGTTCACTGTGCAGCCAAAATTACATGTCACCTGTATTCTATGTTTCGGTACGATTCCGAGGATACCACATTTATATGGTTTTATTTACCTTTTAACCCCTTAAAAAAAATCCAAAACTGTGCCCCCAAATGTTTTTTTCTAAAAGTCGCCATATTCTGACACCTGTAACTTTTTTATACTTCCGTGTATAGGAATGCATAGGGGATCTTTTTTTGTGGGACCAGGTGTAATTTTTAGTTATACGATTTTAGGGAATGTCTATTGTTTTGATCACTTTTTATTCAAATTTTTATCAGAGGAAGAACAGTGAAAAAACGGCAGTTTGGCACTTGGGAATTTTTTTTTCTTGCACCATACAGAAAAAATATTTTTAAAGATTTGTAGAGCGAGCATTTTCAAACACAGAGTTACCTAATGTGTATGTGTTTCACAATATTTAAGTACTTTTATATGTGTTCTATGATTTCAACTTTTAATATTTTTACTTTTTTTTAATGCATTTATCAGACCCCTAGGGGTCTTGAACACTAGGGGATCTGATCACTAATGCAATGCATTACAATGCTAATGCATTGCAGTGTATTGCATAAAACTGGCAGTTCTATTGAAGGCTGAATAGAGTAGCCTGCAATAGAACATAAGGAAAGACAGGTCTGGGAGCCTTCACAAGCTGTAATGACAATGGGATGCTGCATCTTAGGGAAAAAGCTGCACTGACCGAGGCACCAGAGGGGTTAATACCCACAATCAGTGTAGGCACACAAGCGGCCGCCATCTTTAAACACCCAACATCCGCCATACTAACATGGCAGATGTCA
This sequence comes from Leptodactylus fuscus, assembly GCF_031893055.1. NCBI lineage: Eukaryota > Metazoa > Chordata > Amphibia > Anura > Leptodactylidae > Leptodactylus > Leptodactylus fuscus. The sequence continues at coordinate 29,471,615 of NC_134275.1, forward strand.
GGAACGGGTTAATGTCCTTTTTCATATGCCAGGCCCGTTTAATGCCCCCCCCCCCCATGTGCTTCCCCTCCTCCTCCATCTGCCCCTACAGTTTAATGTTCGTCTTCATCTCCCAAAGTTTAACATAAAAAAACACTGATACTCACCTCTCCTTGTCCCCTGCTGCACAGTCTGCAGTCTCTTGTCCTTAGTGTTCAGGGAGCTGCAGGCGCGATGTGTGCGACATCATCACATCATGCCCGGGGTTGGAGCACACAGGGCACAGTGGTGTCCGCTCCGCTCCTGCTTCACCACTATATTCAGCTTATCTGCCTCCTCTCTGGACACAGATGAGTTGAATCCGGGATGGTTGGGAAGTATGCCATTCACCGTCAGATCCTTCAGACGAGCTTATCTGGCGGCTTCATCTCCAGCACTTCTTGTGTTCTCCTTAGTGATCATCTGAGATTAATTATGATCAAAATAAATCAATATTGACTCGCTGTTAATTCAGCAATTTTTGACAAAATAAAATATTTTTAGTATGTTATAGAGCAGGATGGGCTGAGCAGATAAATATACATATATGGGGGATAAGATTCAATGTAACCTGTCATTTATTCATCGAAATTTCTTCTTTTTCTATGCTTGAGAGTCCAGTGGGTGGTCCTAGTTAGTGATTGACTCCTGTCTCTGTATGCTGGCATATACAGGGAAAGCTGTTTACCACTTAGACCGCCCACTGGACTCCTAGGTTTAGAAAGAACAAATGTTTAAATGAATAAATTACAGGTTATACTGAATTTTTTCTTATATATTTAATCTGCTGAACTCCTCCTGCTCTGTAACATGCTATTTTTTTAACGCTACAGAAATTGCTGAATTATTAAGTCAAAGCTGATACTCCAAATTCTAGTTTTATTCTATTTCCTTTGGGACTATTCATCATGTTATCTTTATCCTCTTCATACATTGTGTCCTCTTTATATACCTACTACTGCAGTTTATAAGGATCCACCTTAAGGATCCCCGAGACCATTGACAGGATTGTGAAAACTAAGCTTCAAAATGTGTGTGACCCACTGAATATCTGCTATGATATAATGAAATGACAGAGGGAATACAGATCACATGCCGCACTGCAAACAGTTTATGCTTTTGTGTTTCTGCAAAAAAATAAATAAAAATCAGTTCTTGCAGATAACTGTCCCCCATAACAGCCCCTCTGGCCGCTCCCTTTACAACCTGTTTGCTGTTCCATGTGCTGTTAGAAGGTCCAGAGGTCTTGGAAGGTTTGTGTAGCCCCCTGTGAAGAGCAGTTCTTGTTACTCCTCTAGGGAACAGTCGCAGCCGCAGGATAATGGGATAACTGTCTGCAACCTTAATTTGATTTGGAAGAGGAAGTGATTGCCCTCTAAGACACACATGGGCTCGCATTATACGGGAACAGGTCGTCCTTCTTAGTGTTTCCTGCTCTCTTGCACTTTTTATCTTGTTGTTTTACATATTACCCCTTATTATAATATAAAATACAATGAGAAGTATAAGTGACTCATTGCTTGGTCATGTATTATGGCGGCTGGGACCTTCTCCTGCTGCGTGATCCCACTGTCCCCCCGTCTACAGCAGGCTCGGCTACCATTAAACCTCTCAACATATTGTCCTCTAAAAACTAGAATGTGCATTAGCAAAGAAAAATAAACTGCACCCGAAGAAAAGACGACATTTAATCTTTTATTTATCACCTAGGCTGCCAAAACAGCTACATTTCCTCCCAGACCTTTAACAAGATTTAAGGATTAATAGACAAAAAAAGTAGCTCTCCATTTACTTAATGGAGAAATATGAGCCTCTTGTCTGAGATGCTAAGCTTTTTACATAGAGTAGCTGCAAAAGAGAGGGTTTTGCTTACATTGTTCAGTATGGCTGAATCTAGGCAGTAGCCATTATGGAGCGTTCTCATTTTCAGAGCTTGGCTTCTGTATACTGTACCTGACTTGGAAAGTTTTCTAGAGAAGGTCACTTTAGTTTCTTAAATCTCATGAAGTTTTGGCTCATGGGTGTCTTGATGCAGAGTCTACCACCAGTCACTGAATTGGGCAGATATTCAACTTTGTTTTGCTTTGTTCCACTGGTCCTTGTAGAAGTTGAGTTAGTAGCATACAGGCCATAAACTGGTTATGAGCTGTTCAGTTCTGCCAGACGCATCGTGTGTACACTGATTGAACGGACACTTGAGAAAGAAGCAGACATTGCTCCGAAACGCATTGTGTTGTCTTTGAAATACTGAATAAATAACGTTTTGGAGGGTAAGCGCGGATCCATTGTTCATCATTTCTATAGATTTGGATGATTGTTCTTTTTTTCTAATATTACGTTGTTACGGCGATTCTTGCTGCTGTTGACCCCCCCCCCCCGTGTTGATATTTGTTTGGCACGTACAACATACATCATAAGGTGATTGTTTAACCCGTCCCAATATGTGATGAAATTTCAATATAAGGGATAATGCGCTAGGTGTTGCGTGGTGCTGTTTTGTGTTCTCTCCTAATGCATCTGAAGTGTCACTATATGTGAAATTTTACTGAAACAAGGTACCCTTTAAATTAAGACTACTTTAACCCTTTAATGATCAGCCTGATTGTCCCATTATGACGAAGTCATTATTTAGTTTTTCCATCTTTGAATACTCAGAGCCATAACTTAACTTAATTTTCAATTTAATCAGCTGAGGGCTTGTTTTTTGTGGGACAAGTTGTAGTGTTTAATGGCTACATTTTCCGGTACATACACACGTAGACAAAATTGTTGGTTTCCATCATTTAATGAAAGAAAAACCCACAATGGTCACAGAAATAACTTGAATTTGACAAAAGTAATAATATATAAAAATTCTATGAAAGTGAACAAATGAAAGTCAGACATTGCTTTTCACTTCAACAGATGAAACAGGCCTGGACAGAAATGATGGTTCCCTTAACTTAATATTTTGTTGCATAACCTTTTGAGGCAATCTCTGCAATCCAACGATTCCTGTAACTGTCAATGAGACTTCTACACCTCTCAACAAGTATTTTGGCCCCCTCCTCATGAGCAAACTGCTCCAGTTGTCTCAGGTTTAAAGGGTGCCTTTTTTTACACAGCATGTTTCAGCTCCTTCCAAAGATACTCAATAGGATTTAGGTCAGGGCTCATAGAAGGCCACTTCAGAATAGTCCAATGTTTTCCTCTTAGCCGTTCTTGGGTGTTTTTAGCTGTATGTTTTGGGTCATCCTGTTGCAAGACCCATGACTTGTGACTGAGACCAAGTTTTCTGACACTGGGCGGCACATTTCTCTCTAGAATCCCTTGGTAGTCAAAATATTTCATTGTACCCTGCACAGATTCAAGACACCCTGTGCCAGATGCAGCAAAGCAGCCCCAGAACATAACAGAGCCTCCTCCATGTTTCACAGTAGGGACAGTGTTCATTTCATGATATGCTTCATTTATCTGTCTGTGAACAAAGAGCTGATGTGCCTTGCCAAAAAATTAAATTTTTGTCTCATCTGTCCATAGGACATTCTCCCAGAAGCTTTGTGGCTTGTCAACAATTTTTATTCATTATTACTTTGACAGATTCAAGTTATTTCTGTGACCATTGTGGGTTTTTCTTTCATTAAACGAGCGGGACCAACAATTTTGTCCACGTCTGTATATCTCATTGGTTAACATTTATTAACTCTTTATGGATGGAAAGAGCAAAAACAATTCTCAAATCTTATGATTTGTAATCGTTCTTTGCAGCTTAAAAAGGAGGTGTCACCAGTTACAAAATAAGAAGTGATAGGGGGGCGTGGCTTAACCGTTGAGGCGACCAGACGTTCTCCTCAGGAGCTCCGCCAAAACTGGCGAGAAATCTACATCCATCTGCCTCTCTGGTGCCACTTTTCATTAGACCTACTAGAAGGGATTTCCCCCCAACCCCTGTTGGCTCACTCTGGAGTGATTTTGAGAGATCCATCCCCAAGAAGTGGTAACTCCGTTGTGCGGCCTACCACGCTTCTCGGAGCCGCCCGCCATCTTACAGACTGAGCTGCACTACCCACATCCGCTCCCGTGCTCACTCGCCTGCTGAGAGAGACTTACCTTTCCTGCGGCACATACGCTGGTTTCTCACGACTGCACCCGGCTTGACATTGCGGTCTGTGGAGTCTCGCTACCCGACCCGCCTCGGACGCCTTGCCGCGGACACTTACTTCCGGCGAGGCCTTATCGCTGGTACGGGTGTTGGATCCTTACAAGCGCCGGACCCTTCCTGCCTTCCTGCTTCTCCTACGGTAGAGCTCTCCACCACCGCATCTCGGCAGCCTGCCTCAACAGGGTGGATCTTTCTCCTCAGTGCACCGGGATACTCCGGAGGGAACATCATCACCTGCCTGCAGCTAAGTGTACCAGCCCTCTCTCTCCCTCTCTCCGTGTGCCGTCTTTCCCACCCCTCCCCCTTACTCCGCCATTTCCCTCCATCTAAGAAGTGACTAGTAGGGCCCAGGTAGTAGAGTGCTGAGCATCTACACAAACATCAGGGAAGCTCCTCATACTACCTGGTCTCACCCTCTGGACACCCTTCCTTCCCTCATCCTCCCTCCAGCACCTACGTTGTCTCCCCTCCAACTCTGGTGTACTTCTTCAGGGACAGTGCCTTTCTTTTTGGACATTAACCCTTAAGTTGACTGCACTCCACTGCTGCATAACATGTGCTTCTAACTCTACACTGGGACACTACTCCACGGTTTATTAGTCTACTGCATTTTGACATGGTTAAGATTGGGAAGGACAGGCCCCCTGACCCTTCATCACAACTGAAGTCCCCTGTTCCTACGGCTGACATGCAGAAGTTTTTGAAAAAACAGAACGCTGCGCGCGCTATTCTACCCCACAAGGCGCAGCCCTCACAAAGCACCACCTCAGAGGCATGTGCTCCTGACTCGGAGGATGAGACCCTAGACCAGAATAGTGATTCCACAGTTATAACTCAGGGATTTTTGAAGGAAGCCCTATCTCACGCGCTAGTCCCTGTACTCTCAGAAATCGCAGAACTTCGCGCTGACATGAAAGCTCTGGGTAAAAGAGTTGACACCCTGGAGGTGAAACAGACGAAGTCGCAGAAAGCCGCCTCCGCCTTAACTCATAAAGTAGATGCTCATTCTGAACACTTTAATAAAACATATTTACTTCTGGAGGATCTTGAAAACAGGAATAGACGAAGGAATGTTCGTATTAGGGGGATCCCTGAAAAATACCCTCCTGAGTCTCTACAGGAGATAGTCAGCTCTGTTTTCAAATCACTTCTTGGCGAGGAGAGGGCTGGGAAGATAGATATCGAGAGAGTACATAGAGCAATCAGACCTCGACCTGATGATAGAGATCCTCCTAGGGATGTAATTTGTGGTCTCACCTCCTCAGCTCACACCTCAGAAATACTGAAGTCAGCCAGGGATAAGAAAGACTTGTCATATGATGGAGCACAATTGCAAATCTTTCAGGACCTTTCGCCTGTCACGTTGCAAAAAAGGCGAATGCTACGTCCTCTACTAGACGTTCTGAAAGCACGTAACATCCAATATGCATGGTTGTTCCCGTTTGGCCTATCTATCCTAAAGAATGGCAGGAGATATAATGTTTTTACACCCAAGGACTTGGATCCTATCTGGGCAGTGCTAGGCGTACCACCTATACAAGTCCCCTCCTGGTTGCCATTTCCGGGGGACCAAGATCCTGACCAGATGTTTACTGCTGGTGACCCGCCTCACACCCCTGGTCGTTATAAGTCTCCAAGAGCTAAAAAACAGCATGCACGCTCGCAGGACTCTGACCAGTGAGAGGGGCTGCAATGACACTGGTTTATTGTATTATCTTTCTGTCTTACAGGATACTTGTTGCTGTTTAAATGCTGTTTTATTGTTATTTCACTGCACTCCGAGCTAGACGGTAACCTCCGGGGTACCCGCACGATTGTAATATCCTGATCCTGACTTAGTTTGCTACAGTTAAATGTTTGTTCGAACTCCCCTTACTTCAGCTCCACATTGATTTGGATCCATGTGCGGGGTCCCCTGAGCGTTGCCTCACGCTCTCAATACTCTTACGCATACCTTGACCATGTTCTTCATGTAGCTGTCTTTAGTTTACCATAAGGGCGTGGACATTTAGTGTCCCTTACGTACACGTATTTATTTATATCGTATTACTGCTATTAATCAACCTATATTGTAAGAGACTACGTAGTTTGTTGTTAATATATATTGCATTTTCTCTTGCATTTCCTTCCCCCCTCTCACTTCCACTTCAGTCACTTCCCAAGCCTCTTCTATTGTATCTCAGGTTCCGTTTATCATTTTATAGTGACGATGGCTATACCCACCTCACAGATTGATGCTCTTTTACGCTGTGTCACACTCAACGTAAACGGTTTCAACTCCCCGAACAAGCGACATTCGGTGCTGAGTCTGCTCCGTAAATGGAAAACGGACGTAGCGTTCCTCCAAGAAACTCACTTCAAGGGGACCAAGATCCCCTACCTACCGGTGAAGTCCTTCTCCCAATGTTTCCACAGCACCCACCCCACCTCAGCCTCGAAGGGAGTCTCTATTTTATTTTACACGAATGTGCCATTTATATGTAAGACACAATATGCAGACCCGGATGGCAGGGCGCTCTTTGTAAAAGGCTCGATAGCAACGATCCCGTACACATTTGCCTCTCTATATGCACCTAACAAGAACCAGACATCCTGGTTAGTGGCCACGCTGCAATCCCTTAGCCTTTTCACAGAAGGACACTTGATCCTTGGCGGAGACTTCAATGTAGCCCTGAACTGCCTCTTAGATTCTTCCACCTCTAAAGCTCTTCTCTCCCAGAGATCGATTGGTGCAATACATAGAGCTCTTCAAGATCTGAATCTGATAGACACCTGGCGCTCGCATCATCCAAAAGACCGAGACTATACCTTCTATTCTCCAACAGCAAAAACCTATCACCGCATCGATTATTTATTCGTCTCCAAAGAGTTATTTCCCCTCACCTCAGAGGCCAAGATTGGCTCCATCACGGTATCCGACCATTCGCCTGTGTCACTGTCCCTCTGCCTTAAACGAGTTCCGAAAGGACAATGGACGTGGCGTCTCAACGAATCGCTCCTTGACTCGCCAGAGAATCTCGACTCTCTTGAACGGCATCTGAAGGACTACTTTACTTCTAACACCACACCTGATGTTGCCCCTCCAATGATATGGGAGGCACACAAGGCGTATATTAGAGGTGTCCTTATCTCCATTGCGGCGAAAGCGAAGAAAACCGAACAACAAGCGCTAGATTCCGTGTTGAATAATATTGCACGCTTGGAACGGCAACATAAACGAACCTCGGCCACTGCTTCTATGGAAGAGCTCACAGCATACAGAGAAGCATTACTGGATCTACTGAACAAGAAGGCCGCTAAACATCATCTGCATTCTCGTAAGCTGATTTATGCCCACGGAAACAAGGGTAGTCGACTTATGTCCTCACTCATTCACAAAGCTAAACAAAAATCGTATATAGCGAATATTCGTGTTGGGAATAACACCTCCACATCTATCACTTCAGAGATTGCGAATGAATTTGTGAAGTTTTATTCGACTTTGTACAACCTTGACGCTCAGGCCGATCCTTGCCTACGTTCAGATAGGAATACTTTAGTAACTGCTTTCCTAGACAACTTAGCCTTACCGGAATTATCACCTGAACAAACAGACTCACTGATGGACCCTATCTCTCATGAGGAATTAGTAGAAGTCCTTGACAGTTTTCCTGCGGGAAAGAGCCCAGGACCGGATGGTCTGCCCTTAATCTACTATGTCAAGTTCAAATCCATTCTGATCCCTCATTTGGCAAGGATGTGCAACACTCTCCTGACTGGAGCCTCCTTGCCATCCCAAACTCTTGAGGCACACATAGCGTTAATTCCTAAAGAGGGACGAGACCTCACCTCTTGTGGCAATTATAGACCCATCTCCTTGCTGAATCTAGATCTAAAAATATGGGCCAAGGTCCTTGCATTGAGAATGAAACCACTGATACCTGAACTGGTAGACCCGGAACAGTCGGGCTTTATTATTGGTCGTGAAGGAAAGGATAACACCGCACGCCTTCTCCCACTGATATATAAGGCAAGGAAAGAGAATGTGCCGTTACTTCTTTTGGGAGTGGATGCGGAAAAGGCGTTCGACAGGGTCTCTTGGGATTTCATGAGAGCAACTCTACTAAAGTTCAAGTTTCCCTCTTCGTTTGTGGATGCCATCTTCACCTTATACAACAATCCTTATGCCAGGCTTAAGGTGAACGGGACCCTGTCGGACGCCTTCCAGATACGGAATGGAACCAGACAGGGATGCCCATTGTCCCCAACATTATTTGTTCTTGTTCTGGAGACACTCCTATCGAGGATCAGGAAGGATTCGAATATTCAAGGGATGCAGTCTGGAAGCACTTACACGTCAGCTACGGCTTTCGCGGATGACGTTCTTTTTGTGGTCACAAACCCTGAGGTTGCCCTTCCCCGGATTGCAGTGGTGTTGTCGGAATATGGGAATCTATCCGGATATAAGGCGAATTTGGAGAAGTCAGAAATCCTGAACGTTTCTTTGCCTCAAAAAAGAGCAGAAGCCTTGAAGGCTAGTACTCCGTTCCAATGGGCGACCTCTTCTATCAAGTACCTGGGGGTTCACCTTACTCCCAGACTTGAAGATCTCTATATGAAGAACTTTCACCCCTTGCTGGCCCAATTTAAGAAGGACTTAGATTCCTACCAACATCTACCTCTGTCCTGGTTTGGGAGAAAAACGCTTATCCAAACTTACTTGTTTCCTAAACTTACATATAAACTCAGCATGCTCCCCATCTACCTGCCCAAAGACTTCTTCAAGACCCTACGCTGTATATTCACCAAATTCATATGGAGTCATAAACCTCCCAGACTAGCTTGGTCTCTTTTAGTCAAACCTAGATCTCAAGGTGGGATTGGGCTGCCGGACGCCCAGCTGTATTATCGAACGACTCAACTTCGTTGGTGGGCCCATCTACTCTTTCCAATCACAGTCTCTACGATTACTCTCTCCCCCACTCAACTTAACGATTTGTGGCTCCCCAGGAAGACGCCCTCTCACCCAGACACCAAAAATCCGATGTTCAGGGGTGCCTTTGAAATCTGGAAGATGTTGGGTCCGACTCTGGCCCCGGAACCGTCCCCCCTTTTACCAGTAGCACTGTTGCCTTCTTATTTGGGGGATCAGCATCGCCAATACGCATCAGTATGGAATTCACTCCGCGCACTTAGCTTGAGAGATCTGTGGGATGAAGACCTGAAACAGATCACGACAGACCCGACATCCATACCTCAGCTCCCACGGTGCTCTTTCCTTCATAAAGAACACGTCAGATTTGTTCTCAACAAATTGAATGATTCCCCAAACTTAAGAGTTCAACTGACTCCCTTTGAGAAGCTGCTAACATCTCAGACAAAGATGTTACGGAAAGTCTCCTCTCTCCTACACAGGTTTATATCTCCTCCTTCCAGCTATAAACCGGCCTATATGACCACCTGGGAGAAAGACCTGAATATAATGTTGTCTCAAGAAGAAGTTGATCGTGCTTTACGCAACTCTCAAGGCTTCTCCACCTGTGTTCGACTAAAAGAAAATTCCTTTAAGATCCTGTCAAGGTGGTACAGATCCCCAGAGGGACTGGTCAGACGTGGACTTAGTGACAATCCATTATGTTGGAGGTGCCTAAAACATGTAGGTTCCTACCTACACATTTGGTGGGACTGTCCGATAATAGCAGAATTCTGGGAGGCTATCGCTGAGAAAATTGAAAGGATTACCGGCACACCCATCGATTTAACGCCGGAAGCGTTGTTTCTTTACCAACCGAATGCGACATACAATCCGACAATAGACTTGCTAGTCACACATCTTCTGGCAGCGGCCAAACTCCTGGTGCCGCGGTACTGGTTACAAACCCTTGCTCCTCCGCTTGCATTGTGGGAGAACACAATTCACGAGATTGCCAGATTGGAAGAGCTGTTAAGTTGGTCCGCACGAACACATGACAAATATGTTAAGATCTGGGACCCTTGGCATGCACATTGGAGAAGGACGCACCCCATGTGAATGAGCCATGATCATATTGGCAGCGGCTAGGGTCCACATCTTTACTTCTGTAGCGCTTATAGCCCCTATCTGTCTCTTGGGTACCTGGAACCTTCTCTTTCTCTCCCCCTCCCTCCCCCCGGCTTTCAATTCCCGTACTCCTCCTTGGTAAGCTTCCCTCCCCTTCCTAGAGAGGATGGTATTTCTTTTTCAGACCGTACACTTTTAAAGACTGAGTATCCATGAAACCTGCGTTTATTTTTTTTGTCTTTTTTGTCTTTATTCGCTTAATCTACAACCAGGCATATAATTGCTGTTTAGACATATGTTTTGCAGTTTATGTTCTTGTAACTGCATTGTTCTTGTCTTGTATTTATTGTTCCCCTTCCGCACCTCACCCCTCCCCTCCCTTTCTCTTTTTGTTCCCTAGCCCCTGTCCCTTCCCTGTCCCCCCTCCCCCTTGTATATTGTGTAAAACTTGAAAAAAAAAAAAAAAAAAAAAAACAATAAAAGTTTTTGAATTAAAAAAAAAATAAGAAGTGATATACATAATTGGTGTTTTTATTTTTAAAATCCATTATCCATTGAAAAACTATGGCGCTGGAAGATTATATGAAAATTAGCTTATTCACCAAGAGGGCTGAAGCTTTTGGTTTCCTAATAATAAATGGCCCTACAGTGCATTATTACAAGTTTTGGAGGCAAATACAATATATATAGTTACATAGTAGATGAGGTTGGATGAAGACATCAGTCCATCACGTCCAACCTATAACCCTACAATTCCCTACAGTGTTGATTCAGGGGAAAGCAAGAAAAACCCTTGAGGCTCATGCCAATTTGCCCCATTTCAGGGGACTCCAATTTTGGCAGTCAGTATAAAAACCCTGGATCAACCCTGGATATACTTGTTTTTGTTTTGTTTTTAAACTTGGGAACCAGTGGAGTTACCTATGTCATTTTATGCCTATACACTGGCATCTTATAGAGGTCCAGCAAAAAGTACCGTATTTTTCGGACTATAAGACGCACCCAGGTTTTAGAGGAGAAAAATAGGAAAAAAAAAATTTCAGGCAAAAAATGGTAAAATATTTAATATATGGGAGTTGTAGTTTTGGAACAGCTGCAAGACCACATTGACAGGTGACCCTGCAGCTGTACGGGGATGTATAGGGCGTTTTTTTTATGGGGCCAGGTGTACTTTTTAGATATACCATTTTGGGAAATGTTTATTGCTTAGATCACCTTTTATTTAATTCAGAGGCAAAACAGAGAGAAAAACCCGGCAGTTTAGCACTTTTGATTTTGACGTTCACTGTACATAAAAATATTAGTAGACTGGGCATTTTCAGGCACGGATACCTAATGTGTATGTTTCACAGTAATGTTATACTTTTATATGTATTCTAGGGAAAGGAGGTGAACTTTTATTTATTTTATTTTTTATTATATTTTTTTAAGTGTGGTTTTTTTTTTTTTTTTTTTTACTATTTTAATATCCCCCGCCTAGGGGGCTTGAACCTGCAATCATTTGATTGCAAGTCCCATAGACGGCAATACAAGTGTATTGCCGTCTATGGGAGATTCTATACATTACTATCGCGGAGTGTCATAGACCAGCCGCGATAGTAATATATATCTATGACAAGCCTCGGAGCCTTCATTAGGCTCCCGGCTGTCATCGGAACAGGTCGGCTCCTGCGGCCTCGCCGTGCAGGAGCCAGCCTGCATCACTAAAGGTATGGGGGGGGGGGGGGCTAACTGACTGCCGGGATCTGTGGAGGAGGAGTGGATTTGCAGCATGGCCGCGCTACTGCCACCGCTGGTTTTCTTCAGCGGCAGTAGCGCGGCAATCTGCAGGCCCCGGCAGCTAAGACAGTCCCCGGCATCTGCTGTAATAGACCGGCGGATGCCGGGGAGTGTCTTAGCTGCCGGGGCCTGCAGTATTGTCATGCTCCTGCCGCTTCAGAAAACCAGCAGTGGCAGTAGCGCGGCAATCTGCAGGCCCCGGCAGCTAAGACACTCCCCGGCATCCGCCGGTCTATTACAGCAGATGCCGGGGACTGTCTTAGCTGCCAGGGCCTGCAGATTGCCGCGCTACTGCCGCTGAAGAAAACCAGCGGTGGCAGTAGCGCGGCCATGCTGCAAACCTACTCCTCCACCCACATTCAGACTATAAGACGCACTCTCATTTTCCTCCGAAATTTGGGGGAAAAAAAGTCTTATAGTTCGAAAAATACGGTATGTAGCATGTGAACTTTACCATGTACATTAATGATGAATGTAAACTAATTGTGGGTTGTCTGTATTTATACATATGTATACACGTGTGTGTGTGTGTGTGTGTGTGTGTGTGTGTGTGTGTGTATGTACAGTGTATATATATATATATATATATATATATATATATATATATATATATCTGTGATTGTGATATATGTATGTATATATATTTATAGTCTGCAATCCTCCATCCATTCATACCAACTTGCAGAGTTCAGGGCACCTTCCGCTTCCCGGGTCACCACTAATTATGTGTCAGAGGGACTAAGCAGAGTCAGACAGTGACGAGTGCTCACCTTGCAGAAACAGATGTGGTGTTGGTAACAGACCCTTCAAGGAATCCACTCTTACACCAGTAATCCTCTTTCAAGGGCAATAAAAAGCAAGGGAGGAAATGAAAGACAAGCCGGCTGTTGTGAGGATCACAAGTTCAGAAGTTACTGTGGGGCTTATGTTAAATGGGTAATTTATAAAGAGACAATATGTTCAATTTCCTAGTTTTAGGCAAGTTAAACAGAAAGGCTGTGATCTGAGGGATGGGTTCTGCCCTGAAAGCTTTATAGAGGCCTGTGCTTATTCTGTGTTCTTCACAAATGTTTCCTGACAGTCACAGGCTGCACTTTTTACCAGCTAGTATAGTTTATATTATGAATCCAGACTGAAGAGCAGCACTCATATGTAGGGGCATAGCTACAGAGGTTTCAGAGGTAGCAATTGCTACCAGGCCTTGGAGCCTGAGGGGGCCTAAAGACCTCTCTATCATCTACCTACGACATGGCAAGTGGGGTCCCATTACAGATTTTGTTTTTGGGCCTAGGAGCTTCAAGTTACGCCTCTGCTCATAAGTACATCAAGGTTTCGTCCAAGTTTTTGTAAGTTTGGTTTATGGGTAATGCCATTTCTGTTGAGTTTCAGGGCCTCTGCTGTATATAAATTAGCATATTATGGTTGTGGTGTACATGATATTTCATATTGAGGAATTAATTATAGGGGTCTTCCCATCTCTCTGTTTGAGCAGCTTTGCCTGCTGTCTCTTATTCTCACATCCTATATTATTCCACGAGCTGGGGGGTGGTGGCTTGGATGAACAAGGCACCATGAAGTATCATAATAGATACAGTCTTTGCCTTTGCCGTAAGAGATTGTTATGATTACTGTAAATCTAATATAAATGCAGATAAAATAATATGCACAGAAAATGTACATTATATTACATAGATTAGTATAGAACACTTGCCATGCTTCTACAGAGAACAGACTTATTTGTTTGTACTTAAAGAGATATCACAAACACTATCTGAGTCCTTATCAGCAAACTGCAATTAGCTGAACTGATTGTCCTGACTGCAGAGCTGTACACAACATGGAGAGCATGCAGGCCACAGAGAACAGTGACTAACGTCATTTCTCCTGTCTTGCATACAAGCCATTCACTATGGAAACACTGTTTAAACAATAAGAGGAATAATGAAAATAAACACCAGGAAAAATATATAGCAAAATATAAATTTTATTAACATAAAAAATACATGTATGAATAGACAAAAGACCAAAAAAATAATATATATATATATATATATATATATATATATATATATATATATATATATATATATATATATATATATATTATATATGGGAACCGATAAACCCAAGAGGTAAGGTTATGATGACGTATCAAAGTATCAGTGCACAGTGCATATTGTTGGGGTCACTCATGCTGTATATGAATAAACAAGTAACCATACAAGTGTAAGGGTTTTACCCAAATATAGATTATATAGGCAATACAATCACCACATAAATACCAATGGGGCCCCCATACATAGGAAACAACATGTGAACAGCTCACAGAGCCCCATGAACATTTTACCTATACCACCATCAAGAACCGGACCAATAGCCGGCGGCTATTTTTGAGAGGCCGCTCTTGCTCTTGTAGTTCAATACAGGAGCGTACTACGCAGACGTCGGAAATTGGACCAAGATGGAAGACAGAAGAGGCGTAGTTGCAGCTGAAGATGGAGGCGTCGCTGGAAAGAGCTCTCTGGCAGCAGTAGGGACGGCCCCCATTGCAGTTTGAGTGCTGGGGCCCGCCCTCATTGCTGCGGAGAACTCATTTGCATACCAGTTAAAACCTGTATTTCTAAGTAACGGCGCCGCAGAGACCACGTCTAAAGTAAGAGACGAATAGCCTTTCTTAAGGCTATTCTGACGTGGTAATTAGAAAAAATGTTGGTTTAGTGGTAGAATCGCTTTAATCTCTCAGAGCTGTATTTATAATTCTGCTATTTGCTACTGAACCTACATTGTTAGGAAGCCTTCAACCTTAAGAATATGCAGTTCTGCTGTTGATGGTATGTTATACTGTATGGCATCTCAGAGAAAAAATACATATGTATACCTCTGTTTTAAAATTGGAGGTGTTCATATTGGCACAAGATAGCCCAATTGGTGGTTGTACGAAGCCATAACACCATAATGTGCATGAGCCCCTCACATTGATTTCGTACTCTCCAAATGGAGCGGATTTATTATCCATGTTCATCATCTGTTCTATATGTAAGTTTATCACTTTGTGCACACATTACATATTGTGTTTCTACCTAGTAAGCAGTAACAAGGTGCAGTTGTCGGATGTGATGTTTTTGTTACGTGTCTCTTATTAGCACGTTTGGTACATAATAGATACAGTTCTGAATTAGTGATGGGTCTGATTGACACTTTAACATTAAAGATTTTCTCAGAATTTTTACACTCCACACAATTGGAACAAAAATAAAACTGTAATGACATCTGTCAACAGTCCTTCCCTGCTTGTTGACAGTTTTCAGCTACAAACATTTTTTTTTTGCTAAGCTAATAGGAGAAAGTTGTTACAAAGCATGTATGTTATTAAAGCATAAATGAAAGCATAAAAGTTAAAAGTGTGATCAGTTGGATAGGTGATATGTGCTGTCGGTGGGGGCCTGACCCCACAGGTTCTGTCCTGTCACAACAAAGGACCTTTTTGCTATCTTCAAAAGTGCTATGGAGCAGAAGGGTGCATGTTTGACAGTCTCTCCATTCAAACTCCTCCATGCCATGGTGTTGAATTGTGTGTGCTTGTTTGTGTTGGGGAGGGGTGACTGGGGTTTCTGATGATCTGATGATCTGTGGGTGTGTGACCCATTCAGTGGGTAAGGGGATATGCAGATAGATATATTTTGAAGATCCTAGCAGTAAATAGTTTGTCTATACTCTTGTTCAGCTCACAGAATGTAGACGTTGTAGTGACCAAACATAACGGTCTGTATACATAAAAGAGACGGCGCTCTCAGGTCACAACAGGATTTTATTCAAAAAGACAATGATGCACAACGCTAAAAAATCGCCGCGTATACATCTTCCAGACTGACCGAGCTTTGTGTGAAGTTACGCACTTGAGAAAGGGCAGGTGTGCCCGAAACGCGGCGATTTTTTAGCATTGTGCATCATTGTCTTTTTGAATAAAATCCTGTTGTGACCTGAGAGCGCCGTCTTTCCATTTCATTGAAAACTCTATCTTCCCTGGTCTTGGCCGGTGTCCATCAGACGTGCTGCCTCCTCCACCTGACGGTAAACCCCAAACGTAGTTGTGAGCGATTGTCACATCCTCATCAGGTGAGAGGCCATTTGGTCCTTTTAAATCTTCTGGTTATTTCCACCAAAATTTATCAGACATTCTACACTGTATAGTGTGCTCGGTGTCTCTTTTGTTTTTTATTCTGTATACATAAAAGGGCAGGTATGAGGAATCTCAGTTTAGCTGCTATTGCTTTAAGGTTACTGTGCCATCCTGTGAAGCTTATTCAGTCTTCAGGCCTCTCCTATGCTGAGAACGGATATTTAAACTCTATTCCTGCTCATCCAGCTGCCTGCTATTTGATTTTACCTAGCTTGGCTTCCATATCCCGATCGTTTGTGCTGTATTTCTCCATATTGACCTTTGGCTTGTCACTAGTAATCTGCTTGTCCTATGATTTTGGCTCTGTTACCTTTCAGACTGATTTTTGGCTTGGACACATTCACTCTCCTGATTTCATCTCCCTGGTTTTGCCTTCCTTGTAAACTTATCTTGGTTTCTGGTTTGATTTCAGATTCTTATTTTCTTATATATGTCATAAATATCTTAAATATGTCATAAATGCCATGCACCATAAATTCTGGTGCAAAAGTAGTGTACGTGGTTTTAATTACCCAAAATGAACAATCTGCTTGTATTGGATCATCAGTGTGCTGGACTTTCCTCCTGTTTCTTATGAAGATCTCAGGTTGGGTTCACACTACCATTGGATGTCTGTTCTGATAGTGTTCATTGAGAAAAATAAAATAATGATCACCTATCATAACAGACATTAACTGACACTGATTATTATTTTTTATGTCCGTTTTTTTTAACTGAGCCATTTAATAGATCAGTTATTAAAAAAAAAAAAAAAAAACACATTTTCGCCAGTTAGTGACCGTTTTTATACTGTCCGTCTTATGGATTTTTTTTGCTTTTTTTGTTTCTGCTTTCTGAACATGTGCAGAAAAAAAAGACATTAATAATGGACAGTAAAGTGGATGTCCGTTACCCATAGACTTTAATGTTAAAATATAACAGACGCTTGACGTCTGTCATAAAACCGTTTTTTTCCATTGACACAAAAGTATCGCATGTCAGATTTTTTTGTCCCCGAAAAATAATGGACATATGACGGATTGGATGTAAACGGGCACTAACGGACACCAAATAAAATCCCATTGATATCCATGCAATTTTGAATGGACTTGTGATGGTTCTGCTAGTGTCCATTGCTAATATCTCGTAACAAACAATAGCAATGGACTTTACTGACTGTCACCAACGGTAGTGTGAACGACCCCTTAGAGCTCATATTTATCGACAGTGAAGTTCCATCTGAATTCAGTATATTTTTTTCTTTATTTTATCATTTATTATTCTTCACTACCATGTCAGATTTGTTTGCCCACAAGTTAACAAGGTCATTATCATAATTCTGCAACTTCCCTTTGTATCTCTGGACCATTAGACTCCTGGGAAAATAAGCAGAACTTGTATAACATGGTTTATGCCGCACCGAGAAATCTAACTGTATAGTCAATAACCATAACAGCCTGGCGGATATTGTAGATCTTTACTGTTCACATCTTTACTGTTCACTTTTTTGCTAAGTATTTTGTGTTCTAGACATTTACATGTTCCAGCTGAGTAAATTACACTCCCAAGACAAGTCACTGGGTTGTTTAACCCCCTGACTGCCGCTCATTGTCCTTCCTGCTGCAGTACCTTTAATCATTTTAAGTACTTAGTACTGGAGCTGTCGATGGCAGAATCTGCAATCCGTAAACGGCCCCCCTATGCCTTGTATGTTTATATAATTTGTCAACAATTGTGGGTTTTATTAGGTTTTATGGGCCTTCATTAAAGAATGTATAGCTTGCACACTGTACAACATCAGAAGATATTCCACCATAAACCAGAAAGAAACTTCAGGCTGTGGAATGTCATAAATGTTTAAGAGACTTCCTTCCTTCCATTATTTACTATGACTTTGCTTTTATAACAGTAAGTGTTCCCTTTTATTAGTGCCGATGTCTTGCTTGAGTATTTCTCTGGACTACTTAGAAACACCACATTTTACCTTAAAGGCTCTTTAGACTTGTAGATATGGAGGTAAAGACAGTGCAGCTGTGACCGGCCGCCTATTGCCTGTGTCTCTGTACTGTGCATTGATTGACTGAATAATTTCTCATGGTCAGTGCCGTGAAAGGCCCTTTATTTCCCAGCAGTGAAATATACATTATAGTTGTAACCTGTGTTTTCATCATTGTTTCCCTTTCTCTTTCTTTCACCTGCTCTGTCATTCTCTCCTAGTGAATCACAAACATAGAATTTGACTCCTTGACCCAGTGGTCCTCTATTTTTTACCATGCTCTTCCAGCAAGCAGCTTTATCCACTGGTGTTCAGAAGGCAATTTGTGAATTTTTTCATTCATTATTGAAGATTATTGCTGAGATTAAGTAAAATTGGAAGAAAAACCTCATGTCTGCACATGTATCTATGTATTATTACCCAGTGTTCATGGAGCACCTGGATATTCTGCTGTCCATGGTCTCCTCTGGGGAATGCAATTTGATTTCTCCATTTCATTCACCCTCTAGAGTCATAAGATGCCTGTTGGCCAAAGTGTGTGGGGGAAATTATATACACTCACCGGCCACTTTATTAGGTACACCATGCTAGTAACGGGTTGGACCCCCTTTTGCCTTCAGAACTGCCTCAATTCTTCGTGGCATAGATTCAACAAGGTGCTGGAAGCATTCCTCAGAGATTTTGGTCCATATTGACATGATGGCATCACACAGTTACCGCAGATTTGTCGGCTGCACATCCATGATGCGAATCTCCCGTTCCACCACATCCCAAAGATGCTCTATTGGATTGAGATCTGGTGACTGTGGAGGCCATTGGAGTACAGTGAACTCATTGTCATGTTCAAGAAACCAGTCTGAGATGATTCCAGCTTTATGACATGGCGCATTATCCTGCTGAAAGTAGCCATCAGATGTTGGGTACATTGTGGTCATAAAGGGATTGACATGGTCAGCAACAATACTCAGGTAGGCTTTGGCGTTGCAACGATGCTCGATTGGTACCAAGGGGCCCAAAGAGTGCCAAGAAAATATTCCCCACACCAAGACACCACCAGCCTGAACCGTTGATACAAGGCAGGATGGATCCATGCTTTCATGTTGTTGACGCCAAATTCTGACCCTACCATCCGATTGTCGCAGCAGAAATCGAGACTCATCAGACCAGGCAACGTTTTTCCAATCTTCAATTGTCCAATTTCGATGAGCTTGTGCAAATTGTAGCCTCAGTTTCCTGTTCTTAGCTGAAAGGAGTGGCATCCGGTGTGGTCTTCTGCTGCTGTAGCCCATCTGCCTCAAAGTTCGACGTACTGTGCGTTCAGAGATGCTCTTCTGGCTACCTTGGTTGTAACGGGTGGCTATTTGAGTCACTGTTGCCTTTCTATCAGCTCGAACCAGTCTGGCCATTCTCCTCTGACCTCTGGCATCAACAACGCATTTCCGCCCACAGAACTGCCGCTCACTGGATGTTTTTTCTTTTTCGGACCATTCTCTGTAAACCCTAGAGATGGTTGTGCGTGAAAATCCCAGTAGATCAGCAGTTTCTGAAATACTCAGACCAGCCCTTCTGGCACCAACAACCATGCCACGTTCAAAGGCACTCAAATCACCTTTCTTCCCCATACTGATGCTCGGTTTGAACTGCAGGAGATTGTCTTGACCATGTCTACATGCCTAAATGCACTGAGTTGCCGCCATGTGATTGGCTGATTAGAAATTAAGTGTTAACGAGCAGTTGGACAGGTGTACCTAATAAAGTGGCCGGTGAGTGTATATATATACATATATATATATATATATATATATATATATATATATATATATATATATATTTCCATGAAAATAAGAGACCCCCCCCCCTCACCTCCTGGACCACCTACAACTGGCAGTCATGCCGGCTCTCCGTTGACTGCCGATTGTCCCCCCGCTCCAGCCGCTGCATAAGACATCCCCCGAAAAATAAGACAGGTCATATATTTCGGAAGATAATTTAATATCACCCAAAGGAAACTTCAGTAAACAGATGTTGTCCTGGTTAGGGCTATATACCAGACCCCAAGCTCAAGTTGATACATATGGTGCAATATTGCCTCCATAAAAAAAAAAAAAAACAACACTCCCACAAAAAATGTATATGATCCTGAAATTGAAGATTTAATAGGATAGAATTGAGAAATCGATTTACAGTATAACAGATTAGACACCATAAGATTCAGTGAGTGCTGGTCATGAGCAGAGGACCCGAACAGATGTCTACCTACACTGCCGTATATATCACCTACATTACAAATAGGACAAAAGGTAGATTTTTTTTTTTTTTTTTTTTTTTTTTTTTTGTGGGATGTTTCCTGATTTAATATTAAAAAAAAAAAAAAAGCAAAAAGGCAATCACATTTTTAAACACCCTACACCAATGTAAGTTAATACATATGTCTGGGAGCAGAGAAATGACCAAAAAGCCTGTTTCTTTCTCATTCTCTCTTAATCTCAGTCTCTCTAACAGTCTTTGTCATGGATCTAGCACGTCTATGCACTATATGGATGGACAAGACTCTGGCTTCAAAATAAAATGATCATTTTTGATTAAGTTTTACAACTCTTTATTAAAAACAAACTTGTTAAGTAACATGTGTCAGATAACATGGGATTACTAAGAAAAATCAAAGAAAAGAACAATCCCACTGAGATAAAAAGTATAATTTATTGAATGATTAAAAAAAAATCACATATACAACAATAGCAAAAAAAATGTATAATGCGAAAAAACATGAACATACATGGACAAAAAGGGGGGAACACGTGACCTTCTACTACTGATAATGGGTATACCAGGCAAAAGCAATGTATAATGAAAATGCTGGAGTATACACCTACTCAGGAGTATTAAGGGTATGTTCACACAGAGTATTATGCAGGCGGATTTTGATCCGAAATCCGCCTGCAAAAATGTCTCCCATTCATTTCAATCGAAGTCCCTTCCTTTTTTCCTTTTTTTTTTTTTTCCCCTGCTAGAGATTTTTTTCAGCTAGTGGGAAAAAGAAGCCACATGCCCTATCTTCCTGCGGATTCCGTGGCAGAGTCAGCGCAAGACTCCCTTCTGATTAGGCTCCTGATTAGGACTTCTCAATAAGAAACTGTACCCCAATTATCTTGGCTAGAAACAGCACCCCACTGAACCTAGCCAACTAGACAGTAGTAAGGGGGCCACACGGTGGCTCAGTGGTTAGCACTGCAGCCTTGCAGCGCTGGGTCCTGGTGTTCAAATCCCGCCAAGGGCATAAAAACCATCTGCAAGGAGTTTGTATGTTCTCCCCGTGTTTGCATGGATTTCCATCCCATATTCCAAAAAAGACATACTGATAGGGAAAAATGTACATTGTGAGCTCTATATGGGGCTCACAATCTACATTAAAAAAAAAACAAAAAACTAGACAGTAGTAGAAAGGTGACTTCATGGATTTGAATTTCTAGGACTTTGTTAAAGTTTGGTAGAATTATATGTAAACATGCTTGACTGTTGTCAAAACATCCATTAAAAAAAATAAAAAAATCTTTATGTATTTAGTTAATGAAATGTATGCAAAGATGTAGACTCTTTAAACATGTCTTCTGTGTCTTGGGAATAAGGAGAGGGTGAGGGATTTATAGGTTATGACATAAATGCAGATAAATTGGTGACAGGTTCCTGGTAGAATAAAATGTGGAATGTCATTATTTCCATATACTGCACTTTGATTGTCGCTCTAACATTAGTTGGTAGGATATTATAACTGCCCCTTTACCCCCTTCCCCGCAGCCATTTTTCAATTTTTTGTTTACTTGCCATCTTCAAAAAGCCATTTTTTTTCCATTCAAATTGCGGTATAAGGGCTTAAAGGGTGTTACGACCTAAAATTTTATTTGTTAGACTAAGAGAGGTGAAAAAATAAAACCATATTCACCTGTCCCCAGTGCTCTGGCGCCTCCCTGCGTGGTCCGATCCTGCAGCTCCATTGTTGTCTTCTGGCGAAAATACCCGTCCCATTTGACAGTTAAGACCAATCAGCGGCCAATCAGAAGGGAACCAGACATATCACTACCTGTGACGTCCCCGGTTACTTTCCTGAGGCCTGTGATTGGTCTCAGCAGTCATATGACCGCTAAGCCACTGATTGGTATTAGGAACGTGACAGCCATTGATAAATTCATGAACGAGAAGGCAGCCGATCAGACCGCCCTGGGAGGACACTGGAGCATCCGGGACAAGTGAGGGTTTGTTTGTTTTTTGTTTTTTTCTCACCTCCCTCAGCCTAATTAGAAAATATTATTTAGCCTGGACAACCTATTTCATTTTTTGGGACAAATTGTACTTTTTAATGGTGCCACTTAATATTCAGTGCACTGTACTTGGAAGCTGGAAAAAAAATCAGAATGGAGTGGAATTGGAGAAAAATGGTGTGTGTGCGACATTCTTATGGGCTTCATTTTTATAACATTCAGTGTGCAGCTTGCCAATAATACCTCAATATCAGCTGTCAGAGAAAAGGGTTCGGCAATTTTATTTGAGAGGTGTCTGGCAGTGGCTCACTTCACTCTACCCATTCAGAATACGTGAATGCTGAACCATATATTCTCCCTATACCTTGTTTGGAACGTATGTCCCATTTGGCTGAGCCGGGAGTGCTTGTGTATAGGGATGCCAAGCAAGATAGCTGTTGGCCATTTGACAGCTGTCTTCTGCGTATGGCCTGTTTAAACTATAGAAATTCATAGATAGCAGTGTATTTTTTTTTGTACCCTTTCATGTCCTATACCTACAACCATACCATGCTAAAATACACAACGTATAGAAGTATGGGTACCATATAGAGTTGTGGAGACTGTTAGTCACCTATGTGACCTTTTGTACCTGCTGGAAATAATTTTGTGGTTACTTTTGTATGTCGAAACAGTTTTGTCCCGCATAGTCAAATTAATTGTCATTGCAAACTCCCAATAATCTTTATTGTAAGTAACTAAAATGTCAAAAAAAAGTATTTTAATTTATTATTATTATTATTATTATTATTATTATTATTATTATTATTATTCATAAAGCTATTTTTTTCTAGAGAGATGTCTGGTTTTTTTTTTTTCTTCATTATTTGTGTGTGTGAAGAGAGCGGCGGGATTTGCTGATAAGTCTATTTTGTAGAGAACATCAGCAATGAAAAATGAGAGCTCCTTCTCATGTTTCTGATTTGTAAATCTCGTTTATTTTAAAGGTTGCCTGTATTTTTTTTTTTTTTTTTTATTTTGTAGTGTTTGCAAGAAAATGTTTCTTGGTTTATTCATGCTGACAACTGAAAAGCTTTGGACCTAATTAAAAGTATTTTCACTCGCACCTTTAGTGAACCATTTCATTATGCCGCAATGCACAGATTGCATTTTGAAATATGGTGATAGTTTAAATCTGACCTTTTAATCCCAAACTGCCAGAATTTCCTTAAAACTACACTCTCAGGGCCACGCTTTATGTATATTAGCTGTTTGGTTAGAAATTATCTTCTGTACATGCAGTGACTAACAGGCAGAGACATAACAAAATAAATGTATTTATTTCAATGGTATACCTGTGTAACGAGCCGTCCTTTTTAGCTGATATTTACGTCCTTTCATTCCTTGACATGCTGATAGTCAGTTTCTCCTGCTTTAACTCCAATTCAATTTTTTCTGCTGCTCCCGGAGAGTTTGTTGTTTTTTGCCGTGATGATCCACTACTGAAAAACAGTTTGACAATTTATGTAAAATATACCCCCCTCCCTTTCCATAATATGAAAGTTACTTATAAACATCTCGGAATAATAAGTAGGTTTGCCATTCAGGGTCTGGCAGTCTCTAGTGGGCATATTCAGGGATGTGTCATTCATTTGGTATAACCAGAGGTTGTCATTTGAATCTTGTGGGCCCCAATGTAAAACCTGTTATGGGGCACCTACTTACCTTGTGCTATTTAGTATAGCGGTATAGTTTATGGGGCACTTTTGGGGCCTGTTCACGGCTCTGTTGCAACTGTTTCTCACCCTATAGCTACAACCCTGGGGAGAAAGTCAACACAATAGGCTTCCTTACTCAGACAAATGAAGTGGGGAGGGGATGGGTGGGTTCACTCTTCTACAGGAGACAAATTGTGGTGGCTAGACTGGTTGGTCAGAGTGTCTCCAAAATGGCGCACTGCGGTGTTACTGGTTCATTGGCCAGTACCTACCAGACATGGTTAAAGGAAGAACACCTGTTGAACTGGCGACATGGTCATGGCCATTGCTACATTCATCCCTGTGTAGCCACAGGTCACTCAGTGCCTCTCCTTTATCCACGCTGATGAAGAGGCTGACAGTGTACGGGAGGAAGCTCTTTTCCTATGTATAGGAATAACAGAAGAAACACTATATCTGGTATTACAAGAAAGGGTCCGATAGATAGATAGATAGATAGATAGATAGATAGATAGATAGATAGATTAGATATTTATTTTAAATTATTTATTTAATATTTTTTCTTCTCTGACACCTGACAACTCCTTTATAGGTCCCCATACCACAGGACAATTTCAGAGTCCTTGTGAAGCTCAGACCTCATTGACACAACATGGTTGTAATGTCATAACAGCTCAATATCTATGTATATCAGTCTGTGAAAATCATGGACGGCGCACAAATACCATCCGTGTGTTGTCCTTTTTTCAGAGTAATTTTGTTAAATGGTTGATCTGTTTCTGTTACTGAACACGAAGAACAGAGTAGACAACATTAGTTTTGTTTGTAAAATATTCTGAGAAACTTGTTACATCAATTAACCACCGTTCTTCAAGGATGTTCTAAATCCGAGTGGCAAAACTTGATGGTAAAGTTAAGTCCCTGTTTATTAAACAGCAGGTAGGTTCCTTCTTCATACTAAGTGACTTGTGTTTTCTGGCGCTCATGAAAAGACTGCGGATCTAGAGAGTAGATGGATTCCGAGCTGTTAATTAAAGACTCCTTGCTCTGTTGAAATAATAATTAGTCTTTCTAATTGAAGTTACGGAAACTTGCTGAGAGGACATTTTCTAGCAGGTTAGCGGAACACTGAGAGCAGCGACAGTGTAACAAAATACCTTCTTCACTGTAATTACATTAGTCGCAGACGCGTAATACGTTTTATTTGATCTCATGTGATTTAAAGGGAGAGACGCGTCCTTTTATAAGCTTGGTAAATGTGCGCTTGGCATTCCAAATGATCCTGTGGTCATGTAGCTAGTAATATTGAAGTCTGTGATACCTACAGGTCAAAGTGCTACAGACATATTGCCCAAAATTGGTCAGAGAGGGACACTTGAATAATCAACACATATTTGCCAATACATACATAAGAAACCCCCCCTTTACTGATTATGAAAACATGTTGCAAACAAGTTTATTGGGTCTAACAAATAAAATAGGCCATCATACCCTTCAAATTTGGGTGTCAGTGGCTGGTCCATTATTGAGTTAGAGCCCCGGCCATCCAGTGGATCCTCTGGTAGACCAATTCTACACTGCCTGTGTCCACTGTTTGAACGGAGTGGTAGTCGGGCATATGTGGTACTGCTCCATTCAAGGTCAAGTATAGTGCTCAGCTATTTTTGCCAATGTCATACATTTTAAATGGAGCAGTAGTGCAACCTCTGCTCCATTTACATGGGGGTGGGGGGCACAGGGCCCTTGTTCTTCTGACCACTGGGATCCTTAGCAATCACATACTTATCTTGTGGATTGGTGATGTGTTACTTATGGAACACCCTTCTAAGAAGTCCCTTTACTTTTTCTTCCCGACACAAACTGGCACACTCATCTTGGTCAGAGGGAAATAAGTTACTTCCAGAATCCTTTGTTAAGGCTTGTTAAAATCCGACATATTGGGAGATCCCATGTACATTACATTGGTGAGTTTTGGCACTCTAGTTACTGAGGTCACCGCTACGGATAGTTATTAGCTACAACAGTCGCATGTGATCTTAACAAACAAACACAATTCATGGGGTTTGCAAACCGTAGTTTTTCCAGCAGTAACATTTATCACATATGGGATAAGTTAAAATGGTGAGGGTCCCGCATAGGATTTGCCAAAAGATTGTTAAATACTTTCCCCACCTCTGGGACCTTCATCATATTGGCAAGTTCTGGCTGATTCTGACCAACCACTTGCCCAATTTCCCCCTACACGTGCATGCATGGGATGGGTGAACAGTGTATATATTCTGAATAGGAGAAGGTAGTAGGCTGCTGCCAGATATGATGAGAATATACCTTTAGACAAGCATGTATGTTAATATCTGTAAGGCCGATTTCACACAAATATCAATAATGGCCATCACTCCTGTTTTTGGAGCGTATAGAAAAATAAATGATTTTATTGGTGCTGTTCACATATCTGCTTTTTTTTAATGGTATGTTTTCATGGACCATCAAAAAATAGAATACATCCTGTTTTTGTTCATTTTCATGGAATTCTCAATACAATAAAGTCTATGAGGGATCCGTGAACAGGTGCAAAACAGTTGTGAAAAAACCCCCAGACTGTTTCATGTTTTCACGGCCATTTCTATCATAGCAGTGTGAAATCTAGCTCAAGTCTCTGTATTCTACATTTCCACAACTATTAGAGAGTCTTGAACAAACATAAAAATATCAAGACTTTTCATAAAGAATTTTTCCCGAGCAGCGTGCCCTCCACTGTGCCTGGCAAACACTGCATTTATGTAGTCAAACCTATTGATCCCTGTCTATAAACAGTCATTACAGCCAATAATAAAAGTGGTGATGTAGACCTAGGAAAGCTTACACTGTAGGTAGGGATCTGCCCTCCGCAGGGGGTGGCTGGTGTTGATGAGTGGTAAATGGATTAACACAATATTATAGAGTAGTTAAAGGTGTTGGAGATGAGCATTAGCAATCTAGGAATTGGAGGCTAATCTGTTAAAAAAAAAAAAAAAAAAAAAAAATCCCTCTGTTCTTAGCAAGCAGGACTTCCATAAAGTGTGAACTGTACAATATTGATTCCTGTTAAATCACAAATGTAAAGAGCAGCCAAAAAAAAATTAATTTGTTTATTTATTTTGGGTTCGTTGTTACAAAAATTTCTTGATATGTGAACGATGGCAATAATAAATTTGTCATGGAGAGCTGTTATGTCCTATAAGGTGATGCAAAAATTATGACGTATAAGAGGGTGAATCAATAGGGAAAGAATGTACCAAGCCCTACTCGCACTCCAGAGTTCTGCTGTTTAAAAAAAAAAAGTTGCAGAGTTTGAGCTTACCTGTGAAAAAATACTGGAACATTTTATGCCACTCCTCCACCTTTGTAAACTGAGTGGGGAAAGTGGATGGTTTAGGCAGGTTTATCAAATGTGAGTTTTTCAAAAGTCTCAAAAATAGTTGCAATATCACTTATGTAAAGGGTGTGGTAAAAATTAAAGTAACCTCTTATTACAGAAGTATTAGACTTTGTCAATTTTAGCAATCCTGGTATGACATTTGATAAATTTGGTGCCAATTACGTCACTGCAGAATCCGACAAATGATAAATTCCCCTCATTGTGTTCCCCCCTCTTTGCCTCCTTCCATTGATATATTTGTTGTCATACATAGTAGTGTTCACAATACTTTGCTTCTTGCGGCTTGTCACCACTATACAGTGTCAGTAATGGGCACCCACTGTAGTTGGATTTTATTTCACCATATAAACAATTGGTGCGTGTTTAATACATAACACATTGTATAGTCGCTTTCTGCATCAGAAAAATTCCAAAGTCTTCATCTGTGCAATTAAGTAAAGAAAACTGAGGTTATCTTTATATTACTACTAGCTTTTGCCTGCGACTTCGTCTGCATGTTGTTGGTGTTGATGATCCACCTATATTCAGCAAATTGCTGACATTGATGATCCGCCTGCTCCGGCGTTTCGGCAGCTCTCAAGCTGGCCTCAAGCTCTCCTTGCACCATGCCTGTGATTGTTGCAGCATCTCAGCAGCTCGCTGGGCCATCATATAATAGGTGGGTTGCTGGCGTCGATGATCCATCTGCTCCAATGTTTCAGCAGCTCTCAAGCTGGCCTGCTGCTTCACTTGTTTCTTGCGCTGTGCCTGTGATTGTTCCAGCATCTCAGCAGCTCGCTGGAATGCCATATAATGAACGTGTTGTTGGCGTTGATGATCCGTCTGATCCAGCATTTCAGCTGCTCTAAGAGCCACTTGACACCTAGTTTGCTGAATCTTCCTCAGCTCCGTTTGAGCAGCAGTCTGGTGGGGCGGGTTTTGGAAATTTGCGACAACTTTGATTTTCGTTACCTCCACTTGTTTAAAATTGGGAAACTGCCAATTTTTATTAAAGGCATTTTCCCAAGTCAGTGTCCGAACTTGCTGACTCCAGTGTCTGCTTATGACTTTCTGTATTTGTGTCTCCCCTCCTCCCTCTGGCTCAACAAGACACAGAAGACTTACTTATTCAGAGTCTTCTGTTGTTATCTCCGTGTTTACATAGAGAGTTAACCGCAAGCTGCAGATTAGCTGATTCTCCTTGCAGGAGGAGCAGTGTAATATAGTATATGAACATAAATTCATAACCGTTGTGAAGCCATGTCATTTGCTGGGATAAAAAGTAGCCTATGTTTTAATCAAGGTTGGAAACTATCTATGTGCCAAATTTCATCCAAATCCATTTAGCTGATTTTGCATGAAAGAGTAACAAACACACAAACTTTCACATTCATAATATTAGTTGGATTCTAAAACCGTTTTATATATATATATATATATATATATATATATATATATATAGCAGCTACATTGACCTATTATGTATAAATGTACATATATAAATTAAAATGATATATAATTTTCCAGACTCCAAATAAGCTTTAAGGGATTGTCTAAGAGAATATATTAATGACTTATATGTAAGGATCCAACATCCAGCACCCACACCAGTCAGAAGATATCTGCACAGTATATGGACTTTAAGGCCTTGTATACCATATAGTCATCATTCTGTTCTACTGCAAC
The DNA here is from genome assembly GCF_031893055.1 of Leptodactylus fuscus. Classification (NCBI taxonomy): domain Eukaryota; kingdom Metazoa; phylum Chordata; class Amphibia; order Anura; family Leptodactylidae; genus Leptodactylus; species Leptodactylus fuscus. The sequence continues at coordinate 29,500,763 of NC_134275.1, forward strand.
TCAGCTCCCATTAAGTTGAATGGACAGTGTATAGAATTGTCTGATTCTGAATCTGTATACTTTGCAGGTCGTTGATATCTGTTTGGGGTGGGTCAAACACCCAGCTTCTCCGCTGATCAACTTCCATGGCCTGCCAAATTTGCTATGCACTATACAGATTCTGAAGCAGTCCGTTCTGTACACTCTGTAGTGGCTCTTCAGGTGAATGGAAGCTAAGCTTCAGTAGTACAGAATGGCCACTGCTTGGTGTATACAGAGCTCTTGCTTCCTGATCCATACACTATTCAGATATCAACTGACTGTTGTCGGTGCTGGGTGTTGAATCTTCACCAATCTGATATTGCTGATCTATTGGTGATTGGTATATCTACTCTTAGACAACCCCTTTAAGATCTTTCCAGTATCACACATTTATTGAGATTTGATATATGATCTGGAGGTCCAGTCTGGAATGCTTGAGTCTAGAATGGGGTGGTTTAAGCCAGACGTGTCATGGATCCAGTAGATGGTTCTTCCTCAGATTCAAGTATGTTAGCGGTGAAAGGCAGGTAGGCTGAGCCTTTCCCATTTTCGGGTTGTTGCATTGTATTACTAACTATACTTCTCCTATATGCAAACCTAGCCTGCCTGGTGTGACGTGGATACATCAGGTGGTTTCTCATACTAACTGCCACTTGAGGCAGCGCCACCTACTGGATCCATGGCTTACCAGGTACCACCTCATTCTAACCACTCCATTTTAGCATCTACCATTCTTAAATTCAGCCTTAATAGTTTAAGGATTTTTTGGCCTGACCAGTCAAGATTTCGGTGAAGGCATAGGTCAGAAATTGAAAAATAAAAATAATGTGTCTCTTTTCTGGATGGACCATCCAATGTTTTATAAGTAGCGTAAACTGCTGGACATGAAACGAAGCAATTATTTATTTACGGCTACATTTCCAGCTACAAAGCAGTAAGACATCATGTGACGCGCCAGTGATTTGCAATCTGCATGTGTGAGAAGGTGTCCGGTTGATATTTGCTCAGTTTCAATGAGTGAGCATTCACCTTTTGTGTAAATGGTAATTAGATCATTAGGAGATCTGTACTTGCACCTGAAAAGTGTGGCTTTGTGAATATGGAGTAATTACACACCTCGACAATGAAAGAGGGAGGTCAGTCGGGGTTAAGTGCCTAATAATGCACAGGTGGAGCAGAGCCTTTGAGAAGCCAGAAGCAAAAGGGTTAGGATGATGAGTTTCAAAGGATGGAAATGTCAGTGATGCTACCATAGATACTGTTATTTTCTGCTCAGCCTTTCAAGTGCTTACCCCGGTGATTTGAATTATTAAAAACTATCAGGAATTTAGTTATGCATGACCAGACAGCGGCTATAGGTTGTCTTCTGGCCTCATCTTAAATGTCTCATCTTATATTTGTTCCAACTTGTAAGGCTTAAAAAGGACCGGTCAGCTAGTAAATACTAGTATTCCCATTAAATACTGGAACATCTTTTCTGTGCCGTTCCTATTTTTCCTCCTAAAAAATGTATACATAAGTTGATACATAAGTGATACCAGTTGCAGATGTGTCTGTTCACCTTCTGACATTGTCCCATCGGGGCTGGCAGGGCTATACTGTGTAGGGGCACACACCTTTGTAAAGAGAAACCGTAATACCCAGTTGTCGTTTTATTCATAAATGTTTGGGAGGAGTATCTGAGGAACAAGAGAATGCAAAGTTTTAAGGAAAGCCGATCTAAAACTCTTATTTTATAGCACATCTAAGTAATGCACCAGGTTTAGCACAAATTAAACTTCTCACCAATTCACAGTATGCGGTTAAGTATCTGCTTGCTGGGGCCCTCGCCAAGCAATATGGTGGGTGTCCTGAGTCCCCACATTTGAATGGAGCAGCAGTCACATGTTTGTGTTTCATCAACATTCACTTCCTTGGGATTGCCACAGAGAGAGTAGCAGAGTACCCTAGTCAGCTTCTCCTACATGGTTTCATAGTGATAAATAGAGCAACACTGAGCATAAAGGACTTAGGACCCCCATTTTTGGAACTGATGGTGGTCTGACCTCCAATTAGCTCTCTTGGTTAAACCCACAGGCCAATGACTTCACGTTAAATGGTGACATGGCCTGTTACATTCAAGTTAATGGGGCTGCAATACCAAGCAAAGCTTCTATACAATGAACAGCACTGTTCATTGTATAGAAGCACTACATCTGATGTAGCAGAGCCGAGTGTGCATAAGGGTTCTAGTGCACCCTCGGCTCTGCTACATCTGATGGGCTGACCGGCACACGGTGTAGTTGAGCAGAACTGGCTCAACACTGCTAAGTCTCTGCATTCCCATAGGAATGCATTGGCCAGCCTTCGGCCAATCAGCGCTGGCTCTGCCGGAGGAGGCGGAGTCTAAGGTCGGACCTGAATGGAGACTGGTGTGGAGCGATCTTAGACTCCGCCTCCTCCAGCAGAGCCAGCGCTGATTGGTCGAATTCCGTACTCTGGCCAATCAGCGCTGTCCAATGCATTCCTATGGGAAAAAGTTATCTTGCGAAAATCGCAAGCTGACAGGGATTTCCATGAAATAAAGTGACTTTTATGCCCCCAGACATGCTTCCCCTGCTGTCCCAGTGTCATTCCAGGGTGTTGTTATCATTTCCTGGGGTGTCATAGTGGACTTGGTGACCCTCCAGACACGGATTTGGGTTTCCCCCTTAACGAGTATATGTTCCCCATAGACTATAATGGGGTTCAAAACCCGTTCGAACACTCGAACAGTGAGCGGTTGTTCGAATCGAATTTCGATCCTCGAACATTTTAGTGTTCGCTCATTTCTAACTATAATGAGGCTGTGGGCGCTGCTGGAGATTACAGTCCAAGCAGCCCCATAGAAGTCAGTGTAGCTCCAATCACACCTGTGCACTGGTTCTCCCTTCACAAGGAGGCTTTTGGGGAACTTTCTCCTGATCAGTAGGGGACCCGGCGGTCGGACACACTTCCCTATTCACTGGATAGGGGATAAGTGTTCTTAATGGCATAACCCCTTTGGTTCTTACCCTAGGAGTTGAAACTTGGGAGTCATTAATACAATCTCAGCAGCACTTTGAGAATAGCCCTAATCTATCCAGTGAAGAACTACTTTATTCTGTAAAGTCTGCAGAAGGACTGTAATGGCGTATATGTAATTTCTGGTGATACAATAGTCATAATTCATACATTACACCTACTTACTCTCTTAAAATAAATCCCATATTATTTTGGGGAAATATGCGGTACCTATGACACAACCCTAAATCTAATTTTTCTGTAAGCTCTACCCCAGACCATCTTAAGTGGAAAAAGATCTAAATTGCTTTAACGACTTAAGTTAATTATGGCCGGACAGTGAATGAACTGACAAAATATCCTGCATTATACTAATGGTGTGATCCTCCATGGTCACATTAATTTTCTCAAAGGTTCCATGCACATTCCTGCTTAATTAAAATAACCTTCAGTGATATTTACGTGGGGCTGGGAAGAAGACTTGCACTACATATCAGTTTGATCCGTTCGTGTGCTGGTGTGACCTCACTTAGCAGTAAGTGTTTCTGACTTGAGCCGACTTCAAGGAAAATCTGCAAAAATGACATTTCTATTTTAAACAGCAACAATTTCCAATGAATGAATTCCACAAAGACAGCACCTTTTTAATTACTGATATCTGCTTCATTTGATGATCGGCGGGGGGATTTTATGTGTGTATTTATAGGCACATTATCAGTGTCTGCTCTGACGCTATATTGTTTTTCACTTAATAAATGCACTACTTGCCATTAAACACGTTTTTTGATTATTTGACTGTTTCCAAAGGGGAAATGGCATTGCTCTCGACAGGCTGGTTGCACGTGGAGGATAGCTAGTATTGTAATATAATAGAATTTAATAGAATATGTACAGTACATTAACCGGTTAAGGACCGCTGGCCGTAAATTTACGGCCAGCAGTCCTGGTCTCTAAGACCAGCCGATAGTAAATTTACGGCCGGTCTTCAGAGACTCACTAGGCAGGGGGTGGGGCGGGGGGAGGGCAGGGGTTAGGTGTTACTAACACCTAACCACCCCCTCAACAACGTTCAGTCGGACTCAGTTCCGACTGAACGTTTTAACCCTTTCGATCGTGCCATGAAACATCACGGCGCGATCGAAAGGGATCCGCCGCAGATTGAAGCTGATCGGCACCCCCCGCGGCGAGATCGGGGGGTGCCGATGTCAGTAAAAGGTAGTCTGGGGTCTGGCCAGTGACCCCAGACTACCGGAGCCCCCACATACCTGGTTGATCCTGCCGACCGATGGAGGAAGTGAGCGATGTGTCTCACTTCCTCTGCAGCTTGCAGGACACGAGCAGGCTCATGTCCTGCTCGTGTCTTGCAAGCTACTATACAGAATCAGTTGGTGCTTTCATGAAAGCATCAACTGATTCAAGTGTCCTAAAGGGACACATGAAAAAGTAAAAAAAAAAAAAGTTAAAAAAAAATAAAGTGTATGAAAAAAGTAATAAAGTTATAAAGCCCAAAAATCCCTTTTTCTCTATACAAAATGAATTATATAAAAAAAGTACTAAAAATTAATAAAAACAATGCATATTTGGTATCGCCGCGTCCGTAACAACCTGTACAATAAAAGTGAAATAATATTTAATGTATACGGTGTACATCTGAAAAAAAAAACGGAAAAAACCCGCCGGAAGTAATGATTTTTCACCATATCACCTTACAAAATATGCTATAAAAAGTGATCAAAAAATCATATGCACCCCACAATAGTACCAATAAAAAGTGCAGGTTGTCCCGCAAAAAATAAGCCCTCAACCAACACTGTCAATCGAAAAATAAAAATGTTACGCCTCTCAGAAGATGGCGATGCAAAAATCACTGATTTATGTCCCCAAATGTGTTTTTGTTCTGCAGAATTAGTATCGCATAAAAAAATACTATAAATGAGGTATCGCCGTAACCGTACCGACCCGCAGAATAAAGGCTACATGTTACTTATACTGTACGCTGCATGGCGCAAAATTTAAAGGGTACAACTCAATGCCAGGATTGATTTTTTTTTTTTTTTTTTTTTTTTTTAAATCCAGCAAGAAAGAGTTAATAAAATGTATTCAGTATGTTGTAGGCACCCAAAAATGGTGTCATTACAAAATACATCACATCCCGCAAACAACAAGCCCTTATATGGCCGCGTCACCAAAAGAATAAAGAAAATATAGCATCTAGCAATGTGAAGACAAAATCACGCAAAATCGCCAAATCATTAGAATACAACTGGCGGCGTCAGGAAGGGAATATATAAGCGGTGTGAGCGAATATCAGTGGACACCCCAGATTTACAGCTTATGAGGGAACAGACACCAGAAGTGACCCCCAAAGTGACCCCCAGAGTGACTCCCCCAATCATAGGAGCTACTGGGACATAGTAGGGAATTTGGTGTCCCCAATGTCCTCCACACAGCTTATATATTCCCTCTTCGCCATCCGCTGTGCAGTCACGTCTGGGATACTAATACTCACTACACCCCCTGATAAATTCTTTGAGGGGTGCAGTTTTCAAAATGGGGTCACTCCTTTGGGGAATCCACTTTTCTGGTACCTTACAGGCTCTACAAACATGACATGGCGTCCAGATACCAAACATCTGAATCTGTACTCCAAAAGCCTCATCGCGCTCCTTCCCTTCTGCGCCCTGCTGTGTGCCCAAACTGCAGTTTATGACACGTTTGACACATGTATGACACTGGTGTACCCGGGATAACGGACGTAATGTCATATGTGGGAATAAACTGATATTAGGGCACAGCCGGACACAGAAGGGAAGAAGGGTTATTGGGTTTTTGGAGCCCAGACGGTTTGGTTTTTGGATGCCATGACACCTTTGCAGAGCTGAAACGCCAGTAAAGTGGAATCCCCTGATATGTGACCTTATTTTGGAAACTACGCCCCTGAAGGATTTATCCAGGGGTACAGAGAGCATTTTTAGCCCCCAAGTTTTGCTATAACTTATTATCCATAAATGAATACGCAGATGATTGTGAGAACTGAAAATGACCATTTTTCCAGGAATCCGTCATTTCAGTGCGTAATATGTTGTGCCCGCCTTGTATCAGAGATGAACTCTCTGAAAGCTGTTGTGCCCGGGATACCACCCGCTTACCAGTTTTTGGAGTGTCTCTGCTGACATAAGTCGGGCACAACATATCGGGTACTGAAATGGCGAATCTCTGGAAATTTTTCATTTTTAACTTCTCATTATCAGTTGCGATTTCATTTCTGGAAACTAAATAAATGCAACACTCAAGGGTTAAAAATTCTCGCTACGCCATTTGATAAATCCCATCAGTGGGCTAGTGTCCAAAATAGGGTGACATGTCTGCAGATTCCACTTTATTGACAATTCAGGGGCTTTGCAAAAGTGACGTCCAAAAACCAAACTGTGCTCCAGAAACCAAAATAGCGCTCCTTCCCTTCTGCGCCCTGCTGTGTGCCCAAACTACAGTTTATGCAACATGTATGACACTGGTGTACCCGGGATAACGTACGTAATGTCATATGTGGGTATAAACTGATATTAGGGCACATGTATGACACTGGTGTACCCGGGATAACGTATGTAATGTCATATGTGGGTATAAACTGATATTAGGGCACAGACGGACACAGAAGGGTTATTGGGTTTTTGGAGCACAGATGGTTTGGTTTTTGGATGCCATGACACTTTTGCAGAGACCCTAAACTTGCCCCTACAAAATGGGGTTTACAGTTACCTCCAGGTCTCTCCAAAAGGAACATGGCCCCCAGAAAGTCCCTCTAAATCTGTACCCCAAAAGCTAAAAAGCGCAGTGCTCCTTCCCTTCTGAGCCCTGCTGTGTGCCCAAGCAGCAGTTTACACCCACATATATCATTTTTTGCCCCTCGGGATGGCCCCTTAATAGTTTTAGGAGTGCAGGTCTCTGACAACACAAAGTGGGTGCAACGTATTGGGCACCGAAATGGCATATTTCTTTCAAAATTTCAATTTTCATTTTGGACATTCATTTTTTGGAAGCATTTTAGGCACAAAATGATAATACCCCTTGATTCATTCCTTGACAGGTGTAGTTTATAAAATGGGGTCACTTTTGAGGGGTTTCCATTGTATTGATACTTTAGGGGCTCTGCAAATGCGACATGGCACGAGAAAACTATTCCAGCCACATCTGCCCTCCAAAATCCAAATACCTCTCTTTCCATTCTGAGCCCCATCATGTACCCATACAGCAGATTATGGCCACATATGGGGTATTGCCGTGTTCAGGAGAAATTGTGTAACAAACTGTGGGGGGCTTTTAATTCTTTAACTACTTGCAAAATTAAAAATATGGCGCTAAATGGACGATACATTGTGAAAAAAAAGTAATTTTTCATTTTTACGTCCCAATGTTAATAAAATCTGTGAAACAGCTGTGAGGCCAAAATGCTCACCAAACCCCTAGATAAATTCTATGAGGGGTGTAGTTTCCAAAATGGGGTCACTTTTAGGGGGTTTCCACTATATTGATACTTTAGGGGCTCTGCAAATGCGACATGGGACTTGAAAAATATTCCAGCAAAATCTGTACTTCAAAAGCCAAATAGCCCTCTTTCCATTCTGAGCCCCGCCATGTTCCCATACAGCAGATTATTACCACATATGGGGCATTTCTGTGTTCAGGAGAAATTGTTTAACGAACTTTATGGAGCTTTTTCCCCTTTATCCTCTTGTGAAAATGAAAAATGTGGGGCTAAATTGACAGTTTATTGGAAAAAAAGTAATTTTTCATTTTCATGTCCCAATGTTAATAAAATCTGTGAAACAGCTGTAGGGTCAAAATGCTCACTCTACCCTTTAATATGTTCTGTGGGGGGTGTAGTTTCCCAAATGGGGTCACTTTTAGGGGGTTTCCACTGTATTGGTTCTCTAGGGGCTCTGCTAATGCGACATGGCACCTAAAATTATTCCAGCAAAATCTGCCATCCAAAAGCCAAATAGCGCTCCTTCCATTCTGAGCCCCGCCATGTTCCCATACAGCAGAATATGGCCACACATGGGGTATTGCCGTGTTCAGGAGAAATTGTTTAACAAACTGTGGGGGGACTTTTTCTCCTTTAACCCCTTGTGAAAATTAAAACTTTGGGGATAAAGTGACATTTTAGTAATTTTTCATTTACACATCCCAATGTTAGTAAAATCTGTGAAACAACTGTAGGGTCAAAATGCTGACTATACCCCTTGATGAATTCTGTGAGGAGTGTAGATTCTAAAATGGGGTCACTTTTGGAGGGTTTCCATTGTTTTGGTACTCTAGGGGCTCTGCAAATGAGGCATGATGCCTGAAAATTATTCCAGCAAAATCTGCTGTTCACACCCCCAGTGTCGCTCCTTCCCTTCCATGCACTGCCGTGTACCCAAAAAATCAGTTTACGCCCACATGTGGGGTATTTCTGTGCACGGGAGAAATTGCATAACAAAATGTGAGATGCATTTTCTCCTTTAACCCTTTGTGAATGTGTTAATTTTAGGTCTAAATGAATGTATTAATGAAAAAAAATGAAATGTCTAAATTTCACTTCCATATTATGTTTATTCTTATGAAAAACTTAAAGGGTTAACAAACATCCCAAATGCTGTTTTGAATAATTTGAGGGGTGTAGTTTTGAAAATGGGGTGATTTATGGGGGTTCTATTATACAGGCCTTTATAATTTCTTACAGAACTGAAGCGGTCCCTAAAAAATTGGTTTGGAGAATTTTCTAGCAAATCTAGAAAATCGCTGTTACACTTGTAAGCCTTGTAACGTCCAAAATAAATAAAAAGAAAATCAAAAGATGATGCCGATATAAAGCAGAGATATGGGAGATAATATTTATTCATGTATTTGGGTGGTATGACTATCTGCCTGAAAAGCAGAGAATTTCACATTTTGAAAATTGCAATTTTTTCCAAATTTCCATCAAATTTCCTAGTTTTTTTATAAATAAATACAAAAATATTGATTAATATTTACCACTAACATGAAGTATAATGTGTTACGAAAAAAACAGTCTCAAAATCATTTGTGTAAGTTAAACCGTCTCAAAGTTATTGCCATTTAAAGTGACACATGTCAGTTTTGAAAAAAAAGGCCTGGTCTTTAACATACTTTTGGGCCTGGTCCTTAACCGGTTAATAGTGAACGTGTATATACACTCCACAACACCAAGAAGGTTAAGTCGTAATATTATGTATATTGGAGAAGTAGTCGGTGTCACTAAGTTCTGCAAATCATCAGAGCACTTTTCAAGCACTTAGCTCCAATCTGTGACATGTGGGAGGGGCATAAAATACAGATTGAAAGCAAAGATTTTTAGCTCCATGAAAACTCAAAAATCGTATCGAATTGGATGATTGTGTACGTTTCCTCCTGTTTGTCAATGTGACACTTATCACCACTTGCAAATTGAGAGGAACAGAGGCCTTGAACTGGGAGACCTGGATTTATCACTCCAGGAGATTACTACACGCCTAGGCCAAGACCTCAGTACTGTTCAGTGTTGTATGTCCAAAGGTTGGGAGAATGGCATCATACTGGGATGATAACAGTAGGTGTCTGAATGGGAACCGCTGCATGGACAGATCCATCTGCATTCTATACTGCAACATAAACGATCAGGAGGTATTGTGCTGTGACATCCAGCTTCAGGTTATATATTTTACTTAAATCACACCCATATATTCTACAGTGCTTTACAGGTATTGTCACCACTCGCTGTCCCTCACCAATATTGTCAGCGCTTGTTGGCTCGCCATCTATATTGAATATTAATATGCCTTTGGGAGGAAACCGGAGTACTCGGAGGAAATCCACACAAACAGAGCGAAATATACAAAATCCATGCAAATGTTGTCTGTGCCTGATTTCAAGCCAAGGGCTTAAGTCCTCACCCCAGACCTCATGCCAGTGCACTGAAAAGCTTTCATGGTATACAGCAAGACAGCTATGGAAGCTGGAATGGACATTTATCTTCTTAAGTGTTGTGTTCTACTATTGTCTCGGATGCAATGACAGCCAAAGATCGGTCTGGAGACCACTTGGGCAGCACCATGAAGAAGCCTTCACATGGGAACGTCACACAGTTCCTAATTTCAGAATTATGGTATGGTGTGGCATATTGTAGACTAGCTGGTACCCTCCAGTCTTCATTTTAAGTACACAAAGAACTTGATATTGCATTGATTTCGACTTTTCCAAAGTGACCCAGGTGTCCTAGTAGCCGATTTTCGACAGATTACATGTTGCCTAAATGGGCTACCATGGCCTACAGCGGGCTTATATCCCATTATAACCATTAATATACTCACGTAAGTACTGTATATGTATTATGTCACATGTTCTCATACTCCATACTGAATAAGACTAGGTTCACACTAGCGCTCGGTCTTCGCTCGGGGATTCCATTCCCCTTTCTGCTTTAAAAAATGCAAAGAGAAAAGTTCTGCAAGCTAAGAGGGACAGGAGGTATACATGTCATGCAATAGAGTTGTTATATGAAGTTAATGGGCATAGAATCTGCTCCAATGTGTGATCGATTGTCTGAAAGTTCAGAATTTAGGCCCCTGACTGTCCTCTTAGCGCTGTCATCCTGTATATGGTAGTAGATACAGCATAGTAGATATACATGTAAATATATACAACAATGCAAAAGGAGGAAAGACATTATTTGTGGACTCTTACAGATCCTCCAAGTGCCCCCTTCTTTCCTCTTTTTCACTGTCGTATGGATTTGTCTTAAAGGGGTATGCACCGCCTATTGGGATCTTTTCAATACCTCCATTTTGTTATTACTGAATAACAGAAGGATGAATTAGGGAGTGCCGCTCCTGCTTCTTTTTTTGACTATACGTGTAACGAAACTGTATATTCGAGTGTTTTTCTAAGCATGCTTTTAAGAATCTTACTAGGTGTTACTTCCATTCATTAGGTATGTTATATATTCTAATATCACTAGATGGTTCTTATTTAGTTCCCACTTGATATAATGATTTTATTACATTTGGCAGGTATCTGCATTAAAGAACAGACTGAGAAAGGTGTCCACAACAACAGGAGACGGGGTGGCACGAGCGTTCTTAAAAGCCCAAGCCTCTTTGTTTGGCAGCTACAGAAGTGCACTCAAAATTGAGCCGGTAAGTGGAATATCTTTCTTAAATGTGAAATGATAGATCTGTAAGAAGATCACACTAGTACAGTCTGTGATCCCGGACCACCACTGATTTTCATAGCAGAGGGACTTAACCCTTTTTGGCACTTCTTCGTAGTATCTGTTGCTAAAACCTGTGGCAGGGCATCACAATCAACACTAATGTCACCTTGTCACATGTATCTGACATTTAGACTGGATTTCTCCTGTTGTGTTTCTCTTACTGTTTCCTATCATTTCTATGCACTCCGGTGATGTCTTGTGTTGCATTGAGATTGCAATCTGAAGCCGACAATTGAATGAATATGCTCCAGCCCTAGCTCACATGTGCTTGCGAGTAGTTAAAGGGGTTATCCAGATTCTACTATTGATAGCCTATCCAGGAGCAGTGTTGTCTCTGTACAACTGATCTGCAGGGGTCCCAGCTGTCGGACCCTTGTAGGTCTAATATTGATGGCCTATCCTAAGGATAGATTATCTATTGTAGAAACTGCATAACCACCTTAAATTCTGAGGTTCCTAAGTTGTGGACCCAGTCATTTTGGAATATTCAATACCAGGTTAAGCTCCTTACCCAAAACAAGGGTTGTCAATGGCTAGTTGTATTCCCTCTGAAATTTGACCTTAGATTTTAGCTCCTAATGGGATCTTAACACTCAGACCCCTACCAATCTAAACTTCTGAAATGTCATTGTGTCACATGTTAAGTTTCTGAAATGATTTGTACTTAAGATTCATGCACACAGTGCATGAAGGCGTAAGACAGTCCGCAGACTACTATGTCGTAAGTATGACTTGGAGGGGGTTGTATTGCCAATCTGTGTTTCTCTTATTTGTTATATGGCCTATATTTTGCCATAACAAAGCCTACAATATTACACCGTACTGCAGATCCATATTGTACCTAGATAATTTTGCACAGATATAGAATACACTCCAAATATGCCATGTACTTTTCTACAGTTTTTAGCTCTACCAAAGAAATTTGGTAGTGAAATGTGGGCCCATGTTTGTTAACAATATGTAATGGATCCTCTATATAATGACATGCACGATAATATGTCATTTCATCCTATGTGATTGGTTCGGTCCAACAGCTACGACCACTTCACCGAATCCCATATATTGCATAAAGGCTGTTTTGCAGCTCAGCGCTTTTCACTTGAATGGGACTGAACTGGCTCTGTACCATGTGATCAATGAACATCAGCGTAGGCAGGAGGTCGCAGCAATTCATGTGTGCTGTTGTCTCTTTAGATGGTTGATCAGCAGGGGTCCTGCCTGTTGTATTTTGCTCCCTGGAATGCTGGCAATGTGAATCCTTTTTGCCTACATGTGGCGCATGAAAATTTCTTACATAGATTATTTTCAACTGGCAATAACAAAAGTTGACTTTGTTTTTCCTAGCGCCTTGGTCCTACGTCGTCTTCGCTATATTTAAATGTGCAGTCGTTGTATAAAAACCCACTGTGTGGGGGTGTAAAGGAGCCACGGTCAGGGAGAGAACATATTGATGTGTTTTGTCAGAGCAAATACATCCAACTCCCGTCTTGTTCTGGGTCTCTAATCAACCTGCAGAATGCTGAGTAACATCGATTTGGGTCTGTGTTAGAGCAGTAAAGAAAACCATTACCAGCAGAGAGCAGGAGATGTTGCTATACAGTAGTGCCATACATCATTAGTACGACCGCCTCTAAAGTGGACTGGACAAGCAACTCTAAAGAAAGAGAAGGTGTTACAGAATCAAATCAGAAGTACAGTCGTCTGGAAATGCAGATAGTGAGCTGGCAGTCTTAAGAGGTCGGCCAGATTGTAGTAAATACAGTGGAATAGACAGAAACCATCTAGAGAAACAACTTAGTAAAGTATATTGAAAGGGCTGACAAAGCATGTAAGCCGTCTGTAAGCAGTGGGTGTGCTGACGGGGTTTCTGACTCTCTATTAGATTGTGGCGTATGAATATCAAATACATGGTTGTAACGTAACTTAATCGGGCTGTTTCATTATGGCCACTTATTCCCTATCCACAGGACTGGGCATAAGTGTCTGATCGCTGGGGCTCGACCAACGGGTCACCCGGTAATCTTGGAGTATGGGGGAACAAATTCCTCCTAAGACCTCCTTGTCAATGGAGCACTAGTCACTTGAATGGCTGGCACTACATTCACATCTATGGGGCTGTGGGAACTGCCAGAGATTACAGTCCTGGCAGCCCCATAGAAATGAATGGAGCGCTGGTCACACAAGTACTGGCACTCAATTCACAAGGAGGACTCAGGAGGACTTTCAGTCTCTTTTCCTCCTGATCACAGGGACACCTGACAATCTGGCCCCCAGTAATTTGGGGAGGATGAGTAGTGTCCATAATGGGACAATCCTTTTAAGGGTCACAGACCCTGGTGCAATAGCATAGTCTAGGCTCTCCTGCTCAATTTCATGTGACTACAGGTGACATGATGTAGCCCCTCCTTGTGCTCAGTAGACCTTAATATCCATGTCCTGATTTCCAAAAATATGACATTTTAGTGGGGATGCCTCTTGGATTTACATTGTTACAGCCTCATCTTATCAGAGTTACAAAACCAACCACCCAAAATCTTTGTTGATGTCACTGGCCAAGCTAGGAGGAAGCAAGCAAGCATCATCCAGCATCCCCGTATCATCATTTATATTCCTAGAAACAGGTGGTTGGCATCTGCAGATGCGATTGTAGAGCAGTTGCTAAATGGATTTAGCATTAGTGTACAGCTGGTGGGCACAGTGTGAAGGCAAAGCCTCCGAGCACAGATCCCTGCCAAGGGTTGAAATTCTGCAGTGGCTTTGGTGCCCAAAGTTATAGCCATTATGTAAACCAGGCCTGAATGTTTTACTCTCCGGTATTCCAGCTTGTTGTAAATACTTCCATGTCTTTGCCAAATGGCATTTTATAGATTGATGAAATATAGTCCAATCATATGGATATATATGTCCCTCTATATGGAATGTACAGATAAGTGATGGCAGTCTGGCATTTCTTTTTATTTTGCTATACCCCCACAGAGCTATGCAGGTCAAATGAAAGCAAACTGCCCTTCACCATGCTGAACCTTGCTTTACGTGCATTTTATTTTCTTCTCCATCTTTTTATGCAGCAATGTTATTTGGACATGATCAAGATTGATCAAAGTCTGAAAATAAATCCTAGTGCTTGCATTGACTTACATCAAGGTATTGAAAATGGTGAGAAATGCAAACACATACAAGCCCATTGAAACCAATGAGAATCAACTGTTTTATTTTGGTGTTGTCACCTATGATGTGACTCGTGGAGAGGACAACCCACAGCTGGACAGGAAAGCTGAAAAGATAAAAATTGGTTGCGTCTTTTCTAGTCTTCGTTCAGGTTTCCTGTCCAACTGGATGGGGTGAATGTACAGAAAGTTTCAGACTTGTTCCGTTCTCGCCGCTCTTCCTTCAAAAGAGTAATTTCAGTGTTAGGCCTAATAAGAACATGTCTTCCAGCACTGGAATTGGCCCAGTTCAGGTCCAGATCCCTACAGATGGACACACTTGACAAATGGGATGGTCACAGATCACTGGATGTTCAATCCTGCCTATCCTTCAAGGCAGGGAAGTCTATTCACTCATGGATGAACCAGAAAAATCAGACAGAGTTCCTTGGAACCTTTTACCAGCTATCAACATTAGATGAGCAACCAGATTTACAAATAAAACCAGTAATATGGTTTATTTATATGTACAATATCCATTTTTCCTTTAAAAAAAAAAATGTATGCAAATCTGACCATCCTGCTGGTCATCCATCATCATCCATAAAAAAAAAAAAAAAAAAAAAAAGAATCACAATAAATATATAGTACATACTTAAAATCAGGGATGTGGAGTTAATAAGCCAAACCATTTAATTCCTTTAATTATATGCACACTGTTACACAAACTCTTCTACACCCACAACTCTTATTTTTTTGTTTCCTCCCTTTATGCAGTCTACTCCTTCTATACACCCAGCTCTGCTACCTTCATACTTCCCTCCCACACATCTCTGCTACCTTCATACTCCCCTCCCACACAGCTCTGCTACCTTCATACTCCCCTCCCACACATCTCTGCTATCTTCATCTCCCCTCCCACACAGCTCTGCTACCTTTATACTTCCTTCCCACACACCTCTGCTACCTTCATACTTCCCTCCCACACAGCTCTGCTACCTTGATACTCCCCTCCCACACATCTCTGCTATCTTCATCTCCCCTCCCACACAGCGCTGCTACCTTCATACTTCCCTCCCACACATCTCTGCTACATTCATACTTCCCTCCCACACAGCTCTGCTACCTTGATACTCCCCTCCCACACAGCTCTGCTACCTTCATCTCCCCTCCCACACATCTCTGCTACCTTCATACTTCCCTCCCACACAGCTCTGCTACCTTCATCTCCCCTCCCACACAGCTCTGCTACCTTGATACTCCCCTCCCACACATCTGCCACCTTCATACTTCCCTCCCACACAGCTCTGCTACCTTCATCTCCCCTCCCACACAGCTCTGCTACCTTGATACTCCCCTCCCACACATCTGCAACCTTCATACTTCCCTCCCACACAGCTCTGCTACCTTCATACATCCCTCCCACACAGCGCTGCTACCTTCATACTTCCCTCCCACACAGCTCTGCTACCTTCATCTCCCCTCCCACACAGCTCTGCTACCTTCATACTTCCCTCCCACACAGCGCTGCTACCTTCATACTTCCCTCCCACACAGCTCTGCTACCTTCATCTCCCCTCCCACACAGCACTGCTACCTTCATACTTCCCTCCCAAACAGCTCTGCTACCTTCATACTCCCCTCCCACACAGCTCTGCTACCTTCATACTCCCCTCCCACACATCTCTGCTACCTTCATACTCCCCTCCCACACATCTCTGCTATCTTCATCTCCCCTCCCACACAGCTCTGCTACCTTCATACTTCCTTCCCACACACCTCTGCTACCTTCATACTTCCCTCCCACACAGCTCTGCTACCTTCATACTTCCCTCCCACACAGCTCTTCTACCTTCACTTTCCCCCCACATTGACTTCTTCTAAATCTTTGTGTGTCCCCACACTTAGCTCTGCTACCTCTGTGCAGCCTTTCACAGCTTCTTCTATACACAAAGTTCCACCCCTGCATATGACTGGTTACAGATTGTGACATTATTGAAGATTCTTTTGCATTGGCTGCAAACCATCAGCAACTTGTATTGTTGGCAATTTTTACTTCTGCAGTGCAAAGAAATTTGTCAACTTGCCCCGCAAACTCCTGGAAGTCATTTATGGGACACCCCCTCCCTTTCCCACAGGGGAAGTCCTGAGCCACAGTTTGGGAACAGTGTTCTAATTCATTACAAAGCTGATTTAAATTCCTAGGAAAGTAAATATGTAACAAGCTATACTTCTAGTTAATTATATAATACTAATAATTGTTTAATATAAAATAGTCATTTTATTTTGAAGTTATTCAGGAGCTTTTTTTTTTTTTTTACTCCACTCAACTGGTCTTGATGCCAACCCCACAGCCCTGCGTAAAATACCAGGTGCCCTCAAACTGTGTTTCTGGTCGTCTGATGCACTTTGCCGACCACCGACCTCCCTAGTTTTCAATCGGTCCATATGGGAGTAATATCTGGATAGATGGACCATGCAGTTCAATGAATCAGCTGAGAGCTGAGGTTGGAGGTCAGACGAAAGACTGGCAATGGAGCCCCAAAGAGTTCCCATTGACTACAATTGCTGAACAAAACTTTTTTTTTTTATATATATATATAGGTTTTGTGTTTGAGGCTCAAAACATTGTACTCTATTGTGAACCATGGGGTCTTGCTTGTTATTGGTAAAGGTCTGGTACATACATCTGAATCCATATTTGGCACATTTGGGGTCTTTTTGTGCAGCAGTGGTGTTCTGTGACCATATACACGGATATGTAGAGATGGAATTTCTCCCCCCAATGTGATTTCTTCGTCTATGTGTAATATATTCCATAGAACGCGTCCAGGCAGCTGCCGCCAGCTTGGTGGTGATGTTACAGGGGAGAGACATTGTACCTGTAGTTCTCTGCCAAAGCCATTGCACAAAGTGCTGTGATGTCGCTGCAGGCTGCTCTTCTCTTAGCAGAACTGCATTTTAGCATTTACAGAGCCAGAAAACTTTGTTTCTTGGCTTCACAGTTGCCCGAGCGTGTTAATGTAGACTAGAGTCTTTATAATTAGTTATTGGCTGAATATTATATAGAAACTGTACTTGTCTTAGGTCCTTTATACTATGTTTACAGGGTCAAGTATACATTCATATAAAACAGTGGGGTCCTGCTGAACCTTGTTCTATGGAGGGTGCATTCTTCCAGAATTTACAGACTACTTGTTTGTGTGCTGCCGCGTTACACCCCAGAGATATGGAGGTGAAGCGACTACATGGGAAAGAGCATTCCTGTAGTAAGTGCTCAAGTGCTCTGCTTCCTCCCAAGATGGGAGACTCTACCTTATCTAAGCCCCTTGTTGAGTTCCCATTGTTCTTCAGATGGTTTGTATTTTATTTTATTTTTTTGCTACTAGGTCATATTGACATTTATTTAGAGGAGGACAGTAGGATAAGGGTTCTTTTTAGGCTACATTTTATACTATAAATACCGTAACATACATTAGCAATGGATTTCTATCATTTCAGCATTGTTAAGCAGAACGCAACAAAATCCACCTTTTTTTTTTTTCTTTTTTGAACGGATCAATGGAAATGAAAATAAATGTTTAAAGAAACAGAATGAGGAAAAAAGGTGAGGGGGATACAAAGAAAACCTGTAAACATGTTTTCAAGTGCTACATTTTAAAGGGGTTTACGGTGTTAAAAATATAAGTTACCTATGCAAAAGCCGGGTCTTCAATATCAGATCAGTGTGGGGGCCAACACCTGGCAGCAGCACCGATCAGCTGTTCTAAGCAAGTGATGCACTGAGATAGGAGCAGGAAGCAGACAGCGCCATTCTTTCTAGTGGTTGAACTGAGTCACTGCAGCTTAGCACCCATTCAGGTGAACCTGGTATGACCACTACATAGAGAACAGAGCTGTCGGCTTCCTGGTTCTTTAGCTGTTTACAGTGACCACTAATCTTTTACCGATAACCTATCTTTAGGTTAAAACTCCTAAACTTTATAGTATGGGGTGGCGTGGTCAGTGAAATAATGGTGTCTAGTAGTGATATAGAAAGTCACCAAGGATCCCGGGGACCCCACGTGGTATCATAAACATGGTCACATATGCAAAGCTTACATTCACCTTTGCCGCTCCCTATGCTCTCCTCCTGCTGCATATGGACCAGATTTCATCACTTTTGGGAAATCCACTTTCATACATTTTCTTGGGAATGACTCCCAGCACAAAAGAGAAGGAAATATTGCTAAGTAAAGATTTCCATTCTCTTTTTATTTATTAGGTTCTGTTCCTATTTTTGATGGGAAAATAAAAGACTTTTGAGAGAAAGGAATCTCCCAAATGCAGTGTGAATGCAGCCTAAGGCCAGGTTCACACTTTAGTTTTATACATCTGATCCAAGTAGATTGAGCAAATGATGTGTAAAATGACCTTAGAGTTAGTCAGTTACTCAATTGATTTTTAGGATTATGCTCTTTTATGGGCTCAAAAGATGCAATTCAGCATGTATTATGTCCCTGTAAATACAGATCCTGACTAAACCGATGCATTTTGGCGTTATTGTAGATCCTATAGAAATGAATGGGTTCTGTCTACCCATTACAGTGTCGCAACTATGTAACTATGTAAAAGATTTAATGCGCCTTTATGTTTTTTTTATTTATTTTTATACTTATTAAAAGTTCAAAATTTAGTGTTGAATAATTTCTTAGTGTATCTTTATAGGGGTCAGAGCTCCATTTTTTTAATTTGCTTTTATTTATTTTATAATAGAATAAAAATTTGGGTGTGTGAACTTAAAAAGGGGCTTTTTGAGACCCCCAAAGAAATCAGATCAAGGAAGGGAATATTCTAAATAAATAAATAAATATATATATATATATATATATATATATATATATATATATATATATTAGCTGGTACCCGCGACTTCGTCTGCGGTGATTGTAGAAGTGGGTATATACAGGCGTGGGTAAGGTTTTCGTAGTGTGTATAAGGGATGGGATATGAAATGTAAGTTTGTATCTTGTTTTTGCCGTAATTCAGAGAATACGTGAGACTTTTGTGTTGAAGTTAATTTGTATTTGAGCTGCTATATATACGGTGTTGTGAGAAACTTTACATAGTGACTTTGGGACAGAAGTATTTGAAGTTAACCCTTTCCCGCCGATGGCATTTTTTGATTTTCGTTTTTGACTCCCCTCCTTCTAAACCCCATAACTTTTTTATTTCTCCGCTCCCAGAGCCATATGAGGTCTTAATTTTTCCTGGGACAAATTTTTCTTCATGATGCCACCATTATTTATTCTATATAATGTACTGGGAAGCAGGGAAAAAATTCAGAATGGGGTGGATTTGAAGAAAAAATGCATTTCTGTGACTTTCTTACGGGCTTTGGTTTTACGGCGTTCACTGTGCAACCAAAATGACATGTCCCCTGTATTCTGTGCTTCGTTACGATTCCGGGGATACCAAATTAATATGGTTTTATTTACATTTTGACCCCTTAAAAAAAATCCAAAACTGTGTTAAAAAATAATTTTTTGAAAAGTCGCCATATTCCAACAGCCGTAACTTTTTTATACATGCGTGTACAGGGATGTATAGGGCGTCTTTTTTTGCGGGAACGGGTGTACTTTATAGTTCTACCATTTTCGGGAAATGTTATTGCTTTGATCACTTTTTATTCAAATTTTTAGCAGAATCAAAACAGTGAAAAAATGGCGGTTTGGCACTTTTGACCATTTTTCCCGCTACGGCGTTTACTGAACAGGAAAAATATTTGTATAACTTTGTAGAGCGGGCGATTTAGGACGCACGGATACCTAACATGTATGTGTTTCACAGTTTTTAACTACTTTTATATGTGTTCTAGGGAAAGGGGGGGTGATTTGAATTTTTAATCCTTTTTATTTATTTTTTTTATATTTTTTTTTACTTTTTTTTGCATTTATTAGACCGCCTAGGGGTATTGACATGGGTGGGCGGTGTCGCGGATTGTCAGAGTGGTGGGGGTCGGCAAACATGGCTGCTCCGGAGCGTTAAAGAGCGCCTCAGGTGAGGGGCAAAGTGTTAAAGTATATGTATATGTGATTGTGTGGGGTTAGGGGCGAGGCTGTAGAGGGCAATATGAATTTTGTGGCTTGCTATGGTCCAAAGTGTGTGAGATTGCAGAGATGGTGGTGTGAGTTTGGGTTTTGTGGGGGTCCTGGCACAAATGTATGTGCGCTATTGTGACGAAAAGTAGCCTATTGTTTAATCGAGTGTAATGACTATGTTTGTGGAAAATTTCAGCCAAATCGGTGGTGCGGTTTTTCCGTGATTGAGGAACAAACATCCGAACATGCAAACATCCAAACACACAAACCCACAAACTCACAAACTTTCACATTTATAATATTAATAGGATATATATATATACATATGTGTGTGTGTATATGTATGTGTATATATATATATATATATATATATATATATATATATATATATATATATATATATATATATATATTAAGATTTGACATATTATTTTCTCCACCATTTCAATGACGGGGGTCTGATGCTCCTTGCCAACACTGAAGCAATGATGTCACTTAATAACCACATGACTGCATCCAATCACATGCGTGATGGTCTGGGGATTCATTGCTGCAGTAAGACCAGCACGACTATGATTATGTCCCAGACTGCCTCACGTGATTGTTGATGCCAGTGGTTGGCCACAGCAGCCATGGGAAGTCGTCAGTCACCTCCCCGCTGCAGCATCAGAAAAAGAGACCAGCAGGGAGGTTTGTGCCAGTTTTTTAAGTGCATTTTCAGCAGAAATGTACAACTTTTTACTTTCTCTTCATAGAAATGCTTTAGTGAGAAAGTACAGCGTCTCCCAGGGCCCATCAGTTACATAATTATGCTAGAAATTGGCAGGGAATATAGCTTAAATCTGCACCACCTGGCATAAATTTGGTTTTGCGGCAGCTGAATAGTCAAATTTGTGCCACATTTTTGAAAGGTTGTGCCCTTCTTAAAACCTTTGGTGTGTCCTATTTCAGCACACTTCAGACTAAGAGCAGCATTCAAAATGCCTAATTTTGTAAATTCCCCCACTGTATAAAATACTGTATGCAGGTAGCCCCCTCTAGTGGTGTCTTCAGGCAGC
The DNA here is from genome assembly GCF_031893055.1 of Leptodactylus fuscus. Classification (NCBI taxonomy): domain Eukaryota; kingdom Metazoa; phylum Chordata; class Amphibia; order Anura; family Leptodactylidae; genus Leptodactylus; species Leptodactylus fuscus. Next base: position 29,522,343 of record NC_134275.1, read on the forward strand.
TCGAAAGTTATCTATCAACTGTAACTGTATCATGTTACCGTAAGCTAGTGTTTCCCAAACTTTTCACACATGGGGCACCCCTACCAAATAATTTTTCCCAAAAGACAGAACACAGCAGCTTTGATGTGGAGGGTTTGTTTGCACATTTTTTGAATTTACAACTGGAACATATATTTGTTTCACTTTAAAATTTAGAAAATCTCACAAAATCAACATCAGAACTGCACCTTCAAAGTTACACTATCCTATACTTCCCATCCAGCACATATAAAAATTCATCTTTTACCATTGCCGGGCTGTCAGGCTTAGTGACCCCCACATAGCGACATGGTTCGCCAATGACCCAAAACAGTGTAATACTGCCCAGTGGCTCCTGTTCCACAGTTGCCCCCAGATACATAATAATGTTCTCCAATAGTCCACAGGCAAATAGTAATGTTCCCCAGTGGCCCCCAGGCAATTTGTAATGCTCCTCAGTGGCCCCCATACTTTAGTTGGTAATACTAAATTTAAAAAAAAAAAAAAAAAGTAAAACTTACCCATCATCGTTCCTGACTAGCTCGATGCAACAGGTCTTCACCAGATATCACTAGCAGATACCCGAATGGTAGAGCAGGAAGCTAAAGGCTCCATCATTCTATTCAACTAGTTGAAATGGGACATGCAGCCATTTCCATTCTGGATTGTCATGGCACCCTGTTTGGGAATTACGTCTGTAGGCCAGTATAGGAGATAGGGGGCTCTGACCAGCATAAAGACTTTTAACCCTTTCTCGACCGGTGAATGTCAGCCATTTAATAATGGCAGCTGCTGAGGAGCTTATTGGCGGCAAAAAAAAAGAAATACAAATGTAACTCCTCCCCCTTTCCTTACAACATGTATACATTAAAAAAAAAAAAATCAAGTAAAACACATACACATTCGGCATCTCTATGTCTGAAAGCACCCAGTCTGCAAACTGATAAAGATATGTTTCCCATACTGTGAACACCATAGCGGGAAAAAAAATATCATAGTAGTGGAGCTGCCGTTTTATCGTTGTTTCAACCTCCCGGAAAAATTTGGATAAAAAGCGAACAAAGCAATAGACATTCTGTAAAATGGTATTACTGGTATACACAGAACGGAAAAACACCTTATGCATCTCTGTACACGGAAATATAAAGGGTTTAGGGAGTCAGAATATGGTGACTTCAAGAATTTTATTTATTTTTTTGCAGAATTTTGGATTTTTTTTAAGGTAATAAAATGTTAAAAAAATTAAACAAATCAGTAATAATATTCCTATGTGTATATATACACGTGTATATTTATAGCATCCCTGGAATTGTACCAACCCATAGAATAAGGTGACATGTCAGTTTGGCTGCAAAGTGAATACTGTAAAACAAAGCCTGTAAAAAAAAGTTTCCCAACGCAGTTTATCTCCAATTCAGAATTTTTTTTCTAACTTCCCAGTACATCATACAGAATATTATATGTACAAAGCACAATTTGTCCCACAAACATTAAGTTCTCATGTGGATCTGTGAACGGAAAGATAAAACAGTTCTGACGTTTGGAAGGCATTGATTTGAGAGCAAAAATCGAAAACTAGGAAGGGGTTAAGGGGCTTTCGAGAGAAAAAAATATAATTACTGATCATTCTGGCATAAGAAAATAAATAAGTATCCCGTTCTGATGTCCTTCAATATCCTGGAAATGCCTGGTAATGATTGGTTGAATGGCACTTCCTTCAGGTGATGCAGGATCAGAGTGAGGCCGCCATTGTTATGGGAGAGGTGGGGGATGGGTACGGGTGAGCATCACATTTATTTTCTAACGTCATGCTGATCATTATATACCAAATGTATTTTAGCTCCTGGATGATCCTTTTAAAAACTAATGTAGACATTCACTTTAAGCAGGCCCCTTACACCCATCCACCCCACTCTGAGTACTAGCAGCCTGAAGGGGATACTTTTCTATCACTGCTCTGAGAGCATTTGTTTCTTTTTATTTTCGTATTTAGAAGAACGTATGTATTGTATTCATGGGAACAGCATTTTACTGCAGCGCCGCACATTCAATTCCAATTATTTGTGTGTTTTAAGTTTTTATTAAGCTATATCGCCGGCTGATACCATCTGCTCAGACTGCCATAAACAAGTAAAGTGCGTTGTGGTAGTGACGGAGTTCATCAGAAACAATTTCATCATTACCTGTTCGGAGCAGCGCTCTATTCTCAGCGATTTTCAGCTAGATTGCATATAGCGCAAACTATAAGAACAGACTGATTCCAATGAAATGTTATATATGGGGTTTATTGTGGCAGTCATTGGAAAGATTTACAGACGGGTCATACAAGTGTCATCTATTAACGTGCAATTCCGATAGATTGTAAGCCCTTGCGGGGAGGGCCCTCAATCCCACTGTGCCAATTGGGCAGTGTTAGTATTGTACCTGTTTTGTGTATTTTGTGTACTGTATGTAAATCTTCAAATGTACAACACCATGGAATTAATATAATAATGTACATCACCATGGAATTAATATAATAATGTATAGCACCATGGAATTAATATAATAATGCACAACACAATAGATTAATATAATAATGCACCGCACCATGGAATTAATATAATAATGTACATCACCATGGCATTAATATAATAATTTACAGCACTATGGAATTAATATAATAATGTACATCACCATGGCATTAATATAATGTACAGCACTATGGAATTATTGTAGAGCACCATGGCATTAAGATAATAATGTATAGCACTATGGAATTAATATAGTAATGTACAGCACCATGGAATTAATCTAATAATGTACAGCACCATGGAATTAATGGTGCTCTATAAAGAAATAATAATAATATACATTTTTTTACATATATACTTTATAATAGGAGAAAAATAAAATTATAGGCTACTCTTTAAGACTTGATTTGCCTTTGTGGGAATGGCTACTCTCTTGAAGGAACATAAACTGAATAACTTGCAAACAGCAGACTGTGGTTTCAAGTCCCAAGTGATCAGGCATACGATCACATGTAGATAATGCAGCAAATGAACAGCACTCCAAAAATAAATAAAGTGAGGATTTTTTTCCATTGCAAAACTTTATATTTGACTATATTTTATTAAAGGGGTTGTACCATTAAGGACATTTATCTCCTATCCATAGGATAGGGAGTAAGTGTCAGATCACTGTAGATCAAACCACTGGGGATCCCCCAGCTATGAGGAAATTAGAGGACTGAAGGTCTCCCTTGCCTCTCCCTTGTGAATTGAGCAGCAGTGCTCTTTGTGACCGGCGCTCCATTCACTGATATGGGACTATCGGGACTGCAATTTTTGGCAACGCTAACAGCCTCATAGCAGTGAATGGAGAAACAGTCACACAAGCGCACTGGCGCTTAATTCACAAGGAGGCGGCACAGGGGACATTATGTGTCCTTAATGGTGCAATCCCTTTAATTCTCTCTATTGATATTGTATTAATATTCTGTTAAACCATTTAATACATTGTGTGTTATTGTCATCAAAATATAAAACTCAATTGCCAAAAATTTTAAAAAACAAACCTATAATCTGTTGGCACACATGATATGGCAGATTTTTTTTTCCAGTGCTCTTTATTGTGTCATTCCTCTGTTATTCCTTCTACAAATTCTTGCCTAAATTTGACAGCTGGATGTTATCATTTGGGAGTGTGACCAATCAGACTCTATCCGACACCCCTCTAGTACAGCTAAAAATGGTAACGCCCAGTTGTCAATTTATTGTTAACATTCAGGAGGAATTACAGCGGAACGGCACATTTTACATAAGAAGGTTACTCTAGAATTCTAATTATTTCATGGTGAGCACAGACATAAGAAGGCTTAGACACACAAAGTGACAGATCTCTTCATATTAATATATAGTACTATGCAAAAAGTTTTAGGCAGGTAAGGAAAATGCTGTGTCAAAACGAAGTAACGAAACAAGAAATGTAAATCCCTTCAATATTCGGTGTGACCTTTGCCTTCCATCAGGTCTTCTCGGTACTTGCAGGTAGTATTTGGCAGAACTTGGCAGGGAGGTTGTTCCCGCCATCTTGGAGAACGAAGCCCAGATCTTCTGTGGATGTAGGCAAGCTCCAATCCTTCTGTCTCTTCATGTAATCCCAGACAGACTGGATGATGTAGAGATCAGGGCTGTGTGGGGCCGTATCATCACTGTCAGGACCCCTCCTCCAAAGAGTAAAGGTCACAGCAAATTTTGATGGGTTTACATTTCTGTTTTTGTTCATTGTGTTAATTGGCAAAAATAAATGAACATTTCTATTTCTGACACATTTTTACTTTGCAGCATCTTGGCCATGCCTGCCTGAAACTTTTGTACAGCACTGAATATATATATATATATATATATATATATATATATATATATATATATATATATATATATATATATACACACACATATACACACTTTTCTAGTTCTCCATATGGCAAATCGTGTTCGCTTAATTGTCAAGTATACATTAGAGGCATAACTCCGTAACAGCGATGGCACCCCCTGTGTGAGCCATAATGTTGGCCATATTGGTTGCCATTGCTCTTTACCAGGAACAGATAAGACTAAAGATCTGTTCACATTACGCTCAGACAATATGCTTACCGTGCATATTTGAGGAGTAATGTGGATATAGTTTATCTGTAAAATGTTTGTTGGCAAAATGTATCTATAGAAGTGAACAATGGAGCTGGAGCCATCACAACATCCAGTCCAGTGTCCGCTTTGTGCCAGATCACACAAAGAGATGGCTGAACTGTGTGTTGGTGCAGTTTTCAGGTTACTTGGCCATGTGGATTTTTGGGTACGGTTGATGCTTACTTACAAAATTGTGCGTCCAACCAGAACAGTATGTAGCTACACAGGACCTTTAAAAATGGGGGGGGGGAGCTGAAGTTGGATTGGTAACCATATGCATACAATCCTTGTGTTAGTGGTGAAGGCTAGAAGAAGGCCACAGAAGGCTAGCAAACCAATATACATAGTCATTGCCAGGCGGTAGAATGTGGGTATTACAAGGTTATACAGTAAATTCTTCTTCCTAATCTATAACCTGATCTATAACCTGTACCGCACTAAACCCCATAGGTTAGATTTGTAATAGTATCCAATAAGACGTATAAAGAGATGTAGACTCCAGTATGATCAATATTTCCTCTGGATGTCCCAGCATATAGCACCCAAGGTACAGGGACTATGAATACAACCTGCAGTTCACACATAGCAACGCGTACATAAAAGGTGTATGTGTATCCCAGCAAAATGAATACATGTTAATTGTTTTGCTGCTTCTAAGGTATTATCATTAAAAGAAACAAAGAACAGCGCCAACACATCTAGATAGAATTAGTCGGCCGCTGCTCATGCTTTTTCCAAGAATGCCACCTAGTGGCTAATAAAGGAATGTACACTGGTGTAAAAATCCATTTATAGCTACGCGATGCTGCTACAAGGCTTACCATACAATGGGTCTAAAAGGGATAATAGACTAGCTATACTTGTTCACTTGTAATGGGCGTAAAACCAATGAAACCATCATTTCAGAAAATGATAGCACATTAAATGGTTAAACTGTCGACCTTCTCTGGCACTTCTTACATAGGACTTCTGGGACTACTGACATAGGATTGCCTCTAATATCAATGGTAAGACCAAGCAAAGATGCCAGGGTGATAAAATCTGGGTGACTGGGACGTATACTGTAATAGAATGATTTCACATCATCTTACACTGTAATTAATAATCCGGTTTCCTTAGCACTGACTAATTAGTTGTCTTCCTACTTATTTAGTGGGCCGGTTTTAAGATAATGGTGTCTTTCAATTCTTTTACATTATATAAACATAGTCTTTACAAAATCTAAGAGGGTCCTGCTGCTTGGGCCACCACCACAATTTAAAGGGATTATCTAGTTTGTACTAATGATGGCCCATCCTTAAGGGCTGCAGTACCAAAATCTACCACTGCAATCTGTACAGCAAGTGAGCAGCGCAGTTCCTGGTATGGTTTACATGTCTTGGTACGGCTGATCTGTGTGGGTCCCGGGTAAGGATAGGCTATCAATAGGAGAAACTGGATAAGCCCATTAATAAACTCTTAGTTAACCCATAGAGGGTAGCAAGGCTAATGCACCACATGTCAACTCACCCGCAATAGTATGGGTTGTGTCTCTACATACAGTTGTTTGTCACTTTGTACAGCAGGGGGCACAATCCCAATGAGCAAAAAATTACACAGGCTTATGAGAAGGACCAAAAAGAGGTTGTGGAAAGCTCCTTTTAGATATATGTAAAGCTGATTGGTCACTTCCATAGGCGCTCCTGATACACTGTCATACCCATTGATACAATGCTGTGTGGATCATATGGTCACCTATACACTGCAGTCAGCTGTTTGAGATAGAGATCTCTGTGGGTATGTCCACACAAAACTGATAAGATGCAGCAGCGAAGTGAGTGAGATTTATTCCAATCTAATACATGTGCCTGTCAATTTATGCTGCAGACTTTCACAGTGGATATTACACATTGTAATGTATAGTGAGAACTCCAAAGGTAAATTCACAACAGGTTCATGTGGAAGAATCTGCTGTTAAAAGATGGTAAGTATGGGCATATCATTAGCATATTACGTTTCCTACATTAATATTATCACTAAGGGCATGTTCACATTTTCACATATTATTTAGACCCCATGCACTCGACTGAGTGTGCTCCGATGTGGGGCTGAGTTTGCAGCAGAATGCATTTAGTTGCCACTTGGATAGGATGTGCTCTATAATCATCAGAATGGATCTGACACTACCATAGAGGTGAATGCACTTGGATGTCCTTCTCAGGCTGGGTTCACACTAGTGTTGGTCTCTTCGTTCTTTGGGTCCACATGGTGACCCAAATGACAGACAGACTGTCCACTAAAAAAAAAAAAAGCATTTATCCGTGGACACCCATGGACCCCATAGACTGTAATGGGATCCACCAGGTGTCTGTCGCATTTCTGCCGCTTTTATAGTAAAACTCCTCTTTGCAGGGCTTCTCTCTCTCTCGGCCAATTTTAAGCGGAATCTGCAGAGACTCCAGCTGGGATGTGAGTGTCATCTGAGTGTATTCTGCTGCAAATTCGGTTCCATATGAGGAGCAGACTCTGCCGTGTGCATCGGTCTTAGTCCATTCTTCTCTGGCGTCATAGGTACAGAAGAACAGACTGAACAGGAAAGACAAACCTGTCTAATGGAGGACACCAATGGCTCCTGATGTGTCCCTATTGACTATCACGAGGTCCTTCAGGTATCCATTATCTTCTCCATCATTTGCTATAAGTCCTACATACCGGGCTGCAATTTCAGATCTGCTCTGCGATGGATATCCTCTGAGAGCCTCCTACGTAGATGTGAACATAGCCCAAGCAGGATACAAGAAGTTACTTTTTTCAAACCAATATAGAAAACATTTTTTTTTTCCTTTTTGCTCTGAATATATTTCCTGGGTATTTAACATTTTGCCTTTCAGCAGAAGTGAATATGCAATTTTTTGCACATTTAATATTCCATTTTTTCCCTGTAATTTGCATTGATGAACACGATAATTAATGAAGTTCACGTGTCAGTCAAACGACTGTATATTTTATTACGTCCTCCTCTTGGATCGAGCAGCGAGGCCAGCTGACATATACACTCCATAAAACATAAGTTAAAAGGGTACAGCAGATATAGCAGCATTAGAGAGGAGAAAAATTGTGCAGAGTAGAGGGATTCAGGACATTAGGAATGTAAATAATTTACAAGACAGTGGAAAGATCACATCCATATTCTGAATGATGGCCTATGATGGAAGACCAGCCTCAAATGACAAGATATTAAAAAGCATCACGGATCTTATAGTAAAACAAATATCCCTGCTCTTAATGACTGTGCAGGAAAAGCCCATTTGTTCTCATTTGGGATGTAGGAAGCCATAGTATGGTCGCGAGCAACGCGGAGGTAGAAAATGAGACTAATGAGCTTTGGCTTTTGGGAGGGAGAAGAAGCTTTTTGCGATGTAAGGCTCTTTATACAGCATCACTTTCAACTGCCTTCTGGGAAAATGATAATGAAATACCGGGTGTCTCAGCATATCAGATGTTTGCTGGGGACCTTTCGCAGTATTGCATCCACACTGTAACGTTACGACGCTTACCCAGGCAGTGCCATGCGTAACACAGAAATAGACATGCCAAGCCCTGGAACCACAGAGAGAATTCCTAGCTGAAAAATATAAGTAGCTTAAAAGATTAGATTAACACAAATATGTATAGTACCAAGAGGCTGCGTACAAAGGGCAGCGGAATAGAAGTGACGTTCTAATAATGGGTGACTGGCTGCTTTGGCGACAATGCGACTCTCGGCTCTGCTAGCGCTGGCGCAATTTTACATACAAATGAAACTCATAATTAAACCAATTTAGTTCTGAAAAATGACAGAAATCATTGTGTTTCGCACAGAAATATTTATTCCCAGGCTGGGATCATACATCACTGTAGTGTACCACTCGGCCAAAAGCCACAGGCCGGCTTAAAGCGCTGCAGTTTTGGGATGCGTTTTTTGTCCGAGTGTGGGGGTTTTTGTGTTTTTTTTTTTTAACAGGTGAAATGTGTTTTAGGGTGATTTACCTGGATAAACCGCAACGCCAATAACCACATTGCAGAATTATGGCAAAAAAACGTGTAGTACTCTACTGCAATGTGAGGACACAGCTATAGTCACTTGTAAGATCACAAGGTGATGTAAGGCTATGTTCACATCTGCGACAGAGAGGGAATGGAGTCCACCGAACGCCACCGAGTCCACCGAACCACTTTTTGGGGTCTACCTGTCTGTTGTTCTGATACTCTGATTGGCCAGAACAATGGTTAGTTAATGCTAGTGTGAACTTAGCATAATTAGGTCAAGATAAACCCACTAACCTCTTATAGCTTTTCTTTAAGGATGAGTTCACACAGTACTTTATAAATGATAGCCTTATGTTTGGAGTGTTTTAGTTTTGTGTGTTTTTTTTATTGCAGTAATAAGAACATAATAACTATACCTTTGTCCTGTTAGCAAATGGCCATCAAACTGAAAAACGTTGCTTTACAGGCGTAGTTGAAATGGACTTATTTATTAAAAATTGCACCATTTTAACCCAGCCACTGTAGGGAAAATGAGGAACAAAGTGCAATGCTGGACTTGCTTAAATCGGAAGGTCACCCTAGCAGCGATTGTATTGAAGTGTGTGTCTGTGCTAAGGCAACCCTTTAACCTTTGCAGGGTTTCATGACAGTGACATGCAAAAGTCTTATATAACAATTGCGTGCAAAAGTAAAACCAAATAATTGAGTCTTTATTGATTAGACAGAGTCTTTATTGACAGTAGAAAAATAGGCGAAATGTAGGCTACGCGTTTCGACGCCGAACGGGCGTCTTCCTCACGCCAAGATGTCCTGAACTGTCAGAGCATGGGAATCAGCCCCATGCTCTGACAGTTCAGGACATCTTGGCGTGAGGAAGACGCCCGTTCGGTGTCGAAACGTGTAGCCTACATTTCGCCTATTTTTCTACTGTCAATTGGAATCAATAAAGACTCAATTATTTGGTTTTACTTTTGCACGCAATTGGCTTCTGTTTTACTGTCACACAGTAGCGCTCTATAGATATCCCGGGTTTTTATTTTTTATTTTCTTATCTATATAAAATATATATATGCTGTGTTCAGTTCAGCCAAGCCATAGTCAGGTTGTTAAATGCCGCCAACACACAGACCTTTTTTTTTTCTATGCTGAACATGGCCGCATCAGAACATTTTCCTTGTGGGTGTGGATGGTTTGTTTCAGTGGCTACTAAATTTCTTCTTTTTCTGAGATTTTGCTGAATCTTTGTAATGTAAAGACTATGATAAGTAGATTAATAATGGAAGCTTAGAAAGGTCTCGGATGTCTGTGTAGTTCATGCGTGATATATTGTGTTTTCTTCATCTGAAGCAGGATAGAGACCTTTCTTGGCATTTGGTACAGTAGGTATTTCTTATCAAGCTGTATGTGAATGTGCTAGGGATTTGGGAAAACACTTTATAATATCACAATGTATTATCTAATCCGGCGTATCTCAACCTTTTCAAGCCAAGTACCGCCTTAGCTACAGAAAGTTTCAACCAGGTACCTTCAAGGAAGTGATCTTATAAATGCATACATTGTTATGGAGCACATTAGTCTGGCAAACACTGGAAAGACTTGTGGCACTTGGGGTGCATTCACATTACAGGGCCCTGCTTAGCAGATGCATGATGGGACAGGTGATGGTAACAGGGAGCAGTAGTGTTGGTTTTACCTTTTAGTTGCAGTGTACCCCATAAACTTTCAGGGTACAGCTTGTGTTTTACACATAGCACAGGTTAAGAAGACTGATCTAGACAAGCAGGTGTCCTCTCTCCTGATGGCTGTTTCAGTAAATACTTATTTAAAATCTTACCTTAGAACTGTATTGTGTCATTGTGCCACTGTTACTCCTCCTGGAATTGGATAAATTCATTGACTATTGGGTATTGCCACTGGGACATATCCCTACACAGCTTGGCACTGTCCAATGTGTGCTGATTGTGTAGTAACTAGAGGAATGATACCACTACATTTCATACATTTCCAGGAGGAATAACAAGTTGACAGCACATTGCAGAGTTGTAAGAGAAGATGCTTCAGATTTGTGACTTAAGTAGAACTGTCTGGTTGTCTTTAAACTCTAGTCATCTTGCATGTAGCTGCTCAGAGACCCATATCTATGTATATAGCCATGCTCATTTTGTGCAGAGTAATTTTCTTAGTGTGACTTTCTGCTTATGTGTAATGTGTGATATGCCGGTTATTTTTATATACAGATTTAGAAACGTAGAAATGTCTGGTCCATCTGTTGTCTGTGCTTTCTCTCGGCAAATGTTTTCATTTTTTGTCACTTGTCTTTTGCAAAGCCTTTTACAGTCGTCGTCCCTGGATTGTTTTACAAAGCCACAGTAGACGTTGTTCCACTTTGATTCCACTAGGGATCCTGACCTCTACACCCTCATCACCTCTATTTCGGGAATGAAAGGACCCTTCCTTCCTGTGGCCTATTAAAAGTCAAGAAACTTTATAGTCGAGGCGCTTCTCCTGATTCTGTAAAGATCTCTTCAGTACAAGAGAAGTTGAAATCATCTAAAACAATATGAGACAAAGTGACATTGTCAGAGACATTATTGTATGCTTATAGGGTGCAGGTCAGGCTCGTGGTGCAGACCTGAAAACCTTCTTCTAATAATACCGTACATATCTTGGGTTATACGACACTTGTCACCTTCCTTTTGGGATCTTAATCACTTGCTTGGAACATTCTAATATTTTAACGTTTTGGGTATACTATCACTTTATGAACACGGGGTTAGGATTCTTTTCTGTGCAGGGAACTGCAGATTCTGTACAGCTTTGTGTAGGAACACTCTTAGGTATTATTCACATGAGCGAACTTCATGTTCTACTTTTTGACGGATCGGACATGTTTCCATTTTTACAGACCTGACACTCCCGTCAGTGGGTCCATGAAGAAAAAAGGATGCCACAATGTTTCCGTGAAAAACACAACTTCAAATCAACAAGGTCACATGGCTATAGCTATATGCAGGGGAAAACCGTCTAGCTGATGATCAGCAGGGTGCCCACAGTTGAACCCACTCCCACTGATCAGAAAGTAGAGGCATATGCTTATGATATACAATTACTTTTACTACACCCTTTATCACCTTGTAGTGATTTCCCAACTATGTAGGAGTATTCCTTTTTGGTACTACGTATTGGTTCCCATGACTTAAAGTTTCCTACACAGCACAGAATGAATTTTTTTGTGATTTGGCACAATGGAGGTTAGTTGATGACGTGGCATGATGGCATGTTCACAAGGGAGATGAGCCCCTGCCAGCAGCGCAGTGTGTGACAGCGGCTTTGCTCTCCTTTTCCCATTGAGAACACATCAAGTGTGCCTGTGTATGGGGGTTGGGAGTAATATCTGTAAGCCAAATGAGTGTTCAGTCAAAGCAATAGAACGTACTTGGTGCTTTCTATATATTTACTTCTATTACACAGCTTTCGTTCTGAAACACTGATCAGTCTACACAGTGTTTGATTGTTGTCTGTTGCTATGGAGATGCATAGGTTCAATACAATTGGACAACATATAATTACAAATATCTGTGAAGTTACAGCAATGAAAAATGGTTGTGGATCCGACCTCATGTACCCAGCGGCTTCATTTAGTAAATACAATGTTTTTAGATCCTGAAAGGTTTGTGGTTTCCCAGAGTACATGGAGAGCAGAGAATCAGTTTTTAGGGCCGAATTAATAAAAATCTTTTGGTTTCGTGGTAAGATAGAAGGAGAACAATTCCGTAAGGTAATGCGAGAAGGCAAAAAACATTTGGGAATTAAGGTTGATGACAACGTTTGATACATTAAAGACAAGCTTAATTGGGCGCCGTGACTCGTGTCTCATTATAGCGTATAAAAGAAGGCAGTCCACCTATGTATCCTCGTGTTAATGAATTATACCAGGGGTCTATGGAGACTTCACACCCTTTGTTTAATATATCAGTCACATGAATCAGGGACCATTCGCACCTCTAAGGTTTCCTTGTTTTGTCTGAGCCCCATTGTTTGCCTATGTAATGAGTTATATATCATAACCAGAGTCCCATTTGTGTTTTGTTATATTTATGATCATTGAGGTCTTCAGTGTCATCAGTATTCATCAAATTGTGTTTTTTGTAATCTTGAATAACGTTAATTTCCCCCAAAAAATGTCAATTGGTATAAATATTAAATATAGGTATTAAATGTAATTAAATTCAGTCAGTAAGGGCTTAAAAAACTTAATAAAATATATTTCTTTATTAAAGTGTAGAAAGATATAGTTATAGTTTTATATCCTTAAAAATCCAATTGTACAATAGAACATTTACCAGTATTGGAATACAGGGCTGTGGAGTTGGAGACGGGGCCCAGTTTTGAGTGGGTACGAATTCAGACTAGTGCTTCAAAATAAAATGATTAATATTATATAATTAGATTTATAGTTTAATCCATATTTACTTTCATGAGATTCACTATCTTTTTAATGAATTTGAGGATCTTTACTACTTCTGTCTGACCATGGAAGTCAGCCATTTATGGAGGACACAGACTCAGACTGTGGAAAATCAGAAAAGTTGGAGTCGGTGGTTCGTTCTACCAACTCCACAGCCATGCAGGAAAGCCACAGGTCTTAAGACATCATGTGCAAGTTTGAGAAGACCCTGATGATTTTCTCGAATGGAAAAATAGTACATGTTATGGGTATTAGATTAGGGCTGGCACACAAATCAAAATCACAATTAATTGAACATTTTTCCTAGAGTATAATTAATAATTATTTAGGACACTCCCCTTTCTCCATGTCACACACCCCCTGTTTATATTGCATACCATGCCACACAATTTTGGTTACTCGCCCGTCAGCAATGCTACTTGGATACTGTACAGATAGTGACATATACTTTAGCCAATGGCACTGTAAGACAAGATGACATAGATGCAAAATAATTGATGTGAACAAGTTTAATTGAACTGACTTTCGATTTTGATTACTTTTCGATTAATTGCCCAGCCCCTAGTATTATATTTTTTGGTATAGACAAGTTGATCTAGGATTTTGTACTGATTGACATATTTGATGTCACAAAGAATTTTTCCCTTGATATGGACAATTGGCAACAGCCTTATGAGGTTTTGCAGAAAAAGTGTGGATAGATCGGCATCGGCATCTATAGATCTCCGATCTATCCACACTTTTTCTGTAATTTCTTCTTGTTCCCTAGTCCAGGAAACAGATTGTGCACCTTGTAAGGAACTTCAGATCATTCACGGTGAGCTCCAAACTTTCTTTTTTGAATCGATATGAGGTTTTAGCTTTCTTCTGGATCAATACTGTAGGGTTATAGGTTGGACTTGATGAATCTCTGTCTTTATCTAACCTCATCTGCCATGTAACTATGTGCCATGCCACTCCATTCAGAGACTATGGGGCTGACATAAATAGTTGAATACTGTCCCTTCAGTCCCAGAGACTTAACCACAGGGAGAAGATAAGGGGATCTTAGGACCCCTATTCTAATGAACACAGACCCCAGCTGTTAGACATGCATTACCTATCTTGTTGGTAGGTTATAAATGCCCACTTTGAGACCATATCTTTAACTGTATTAACCATTCTCTCTTTGAACCTCCAACCCATTTAAAAGGAACTAGGTAACCCACCATATCATCATAATATCATCATATCAACCATGTTATATGGAAGTGTTTTGGAAGTAGCCATTACCCATATAGCAACCACTCCACAAGCCTAATTTTCCCAAAACCTTGCATTATGGTACTTGTATACTGACATATTACAAGTCTGCCCTAGATATACTGGTGTAGCAAAATTAGCCTGAACTTGAAGTGGTTAAACTGCTGCAGCGTGATATCTTATCTCAGAAGACAACAAAAACCAATGAAGAGTCATTGGAAAAACACATATACAGACTTTTTTTTTCTTTTCTCTCCAAGCAAATCCGAAAGAAAATAAAATAGTTGTACGTTCCATTGAGCTGTGTGTATATGGAGGTATTCTCCCCAGGAAGCTGTAAGGTCCTTGTGCATTGCTGCACAGGTTACGCGCCTTTGTGTATGAGCCCTAACAATAATGGAGCAAAAATGACAGCTGTTCCTTTTGAGATGATTTTCCTATATTTGTCATTTACTCGCACAGACTCGAGGAGAAGCATCGCTAACAGTCTGTGTAACATAGAGGGTCATCCTTTTGCTTGATTTGGCTTGGTTTCCATTGTGACAGATTTCAGAGCTGAAGGGATATAAATAGGTATGATCTAGAATGAGAAGTGTTAGTAGCAAGGCGTCCTCTTCTCCCGCGCCTCAGTTTGTACGTGCTTAGTGTACTCTCAGCTGCCAGGTTGTACAGGTTCAATGTATGCCTTGGCTTGAATTTGGGATATGACAGATCTCTCAGACACTGGAGCAGAGAGCAAAGGGGTGAAATGTTGCACAGCAGTCTGAACAATGTGTCCTGTACAATCTGCGACTGATCCAGTATCGTTTCTGGGAAGGATTTCTTGGCTCCCTCAGTGGAGAGCTGTTCCTGGTTGACCCTTCTATGTTGGAGAGGTTAACTATCTGCCTGGAATCTGTGCCAGCCGGCCACAAGCCTGTATTAAGTATAAAGCTCATATATATTGTGTGGCGTGAAACAAAATGCTAAAGACTTTTCGGCAATGGCATGCTTTACTGTAATAAAAGGGCTTTGATCTAAGCAGATCTTCTTGGCCTATGCAGCCATTGCGGCCTATTGTGTACAGTATATAGCTGTATGCACATGTTTTGTTTCACTTTTAGCCTCTTACTGTGAATTGCTTTTGTTCTCCTCCTCCTTTTTCGGGACACAATGCATCTTTTATGGTATTATTAAAATCATTATTGTTGCAGCTTTATCTATGAATATGTGGGGCGGTAAACAAAGCATTTGAAGCCAGCTCGCCTCGTAGCTAACCCCAATTAAAATACAGACAGACAGAGGGGAGCATATTGTTGCCTTAAAGGGAATTTGGTTAAGATAATGAAAGATTATACTTTCTTTAATACCTCATTAAGGGAAAGATAGTTGTATAAACCCAGCCACAGGCTCCTCTGCTGTCCCTTGTTTTTAAGAAGAGCTTAAATAGCGGCCCCATTATTTCTAGCGAAGGATATCGATGTGGTCAGTAGTATTAGCAATTATGTATTACTGACAGCACTCAGCGCACATGGCACGTAATATGGGGTCTAACAGAAACTCCTCATTTGTAAAGTTTTCAGGCTGTAGCAGAATAATTATTAGTATATTTGGAAGCTGAAAAACATTCAAGTTGCTAATTTTTTTTAGGTTATCATCCTTCAACAACAGAATGGATGGCATGTGTTTTTTTTTTTTCTTTACTGACCCATTCATTTTAATGTGGTCCATTTTCAGGGGCCAGAATAGGACATTTCCTATAATTTATTAAAACAGATACATAAAAAATGTGTGCATGAACCCATAGATGTGTAAAGAAAAAAACCTGACACACACTGAAGACAAGAACAGTTGTCACTGAGACCTCATTGAATAATTTTTGGTTAAAGATAGGAATTACTGTGCTGTATTTTGAAGTAGAAGATTAGTAAGAGTTACTTACAGTTTTTGATGTAACATTTCTATTAAAGGGAAAAGGGTCTGGTGATTCTACTGCCCTGTCTGAGAGCAGGATTTGATAAAGGGAGAGAAGCTGAGCTCTGTGATCTATAGGTTTATAGGATAGAGAGAGAGAAGCTGAGCTCTGTGCTATATAGGTTATATAATAGAGAGAGAGAGAGAGAAGCTGAGCTCTGTGATATATAGGGTTATATGATAGAGGGAGAGAAGCTGAGCTCTGTGATCTATAGGTTTATAGGATAGAGAGAGAGAAGCTGAGCTCTGTGCTATATAGGGTTATATAATAGAGAGAGAGAAGCTGAGCTCTATGATATATAGGGTTATATGATAGAGGAGAGAAGCTGAGCTCTATGATATATAGGGTTATATGATAGAGGGAGAAAAGCTGAGCTCTGTGATCTATAGGTTTATAGGATAGAGGGAGAGAAGCTGAGCTCTGTGATATATAGGGTTATAGGATAGAGGGAGAGAAGCTGAGCTCTGTGATCTATAGGTTTATAGGAGAGAGGGAGAGAAGCTGAGCTCTGTGATCTATATGTTTATAGGATAGAGGAGAGAAGCTGAGCTCTGTGATATATAGGTTTAAAGGATAGAGGAGAGAAGCTGAGCTCTGTGATATATAGGTTTATAGGATAGAGGGAGAGAAGCTGAGCTCTGTGATATATAGGGTTATATAATAGAGAGAGAAAAGCTGAGCTCTGTGATATATAGGTTTATAGGATAGAGGGAGAGAAGCTGAGCTCTGTGATCTGTAGGTTTATAGGATAGAGGGAGAGAAGCTGAGCTCTGTGATATATAGGTTTATTGGATAGAAAGAGAGGAGCTGAGCTCTGTGATCTATAGGTTTATAGGATAGAGAGAGAGAAGCTTAGCTCTGTGATATATAGGTTTATAGGATAGGGGGAGAGAAGCTGAGCTCTGTGATCTATATGTTTATAGGATAGAGGGAGAGAAGCTGAGCTCTGTGATCTATAGGTTTATAGGATAGAGGAGAGAAGCTGAGCTCTGTGATATATAGGTTTATAGGATAGAGGGAAAGAAGCTGAGCTCTGTGATATATAAGTTTATAGGATAGAGGGAGAGAAGCTGAGCTCTGTGATCTATAGGTTTATAGGATAGAGGGAGAGAAGCTGAGCTCTGTGATATATAGGTTTATTGGATAGAAAGAGAGGAGCTGAGCTCTGTGATCTATAGGTTTATAGGATAGAGAGAGAGAAGCTTAGCTCTGTGATATATAGGTTTATAGGATAGGGGGAGAGAAGCTGAGCTCTGTGATCTATATGTTTATAGGATAGAGGGAGAGAAGCTGAGCTCTGTGATATATAGGTTTATAGGATAGAGGGAGAGAAGCTGAGCTCTGTGATCTATAGGTTTATTGGATAGAGGGAGAGAAGCTGAGCTCTGTGATATATAGGTTTAAAGGATAGAGGAGAGAAGCTGATCTCTGTGATATATAGGTTTATAGGATAGAGGGAGAGAAGCTGAGCTCTGTGATATATAGGGTTATATAATAGAGAGAGAAAAGCTGAGCTCTGTGATATATAGGTTTATAGGATAGAGGGAGAGAAGCTGAGCTCTATGATATATAGGTTTATTGGATAGAAAGAGAGGAGGGTTATATGATAGAGGAGATTCTAAGTGTAAGCTTATCATTTGAATAGGTCCCTTTCTGGGTCTCCTCCGCCTTCAGCTCAGTTGGGGTATCTTCCTTCCCATTCTCCATTCATGACACAAGATTCATTGTCTGCATTTACAGTTTATATTAAGATGTTCGTGTAACCGTATAGGTAGAACTGTTTCCTTGGAGCAAGGCGACCTTGTGGCTTTGAGGTAGATCTGGAGTGAAGAGATTATGTCTGTAAAGTAGCCAGGAACATGTTTTCCCCGAACACTAAATTTAGGAGAACAGATTATCATGTCTCTAGTGCTTCAACTCCATGTCTCAACACCAAGGCACCTGGGGTGGCAGTATTAAAGGGGCTCTATCATTGGGAAAAGTAATTTTTAGCTAAGCACATCCTTACATAGGCTTTAGAAAGGCTATTCCACACCTACCTTTTGTATGTAAATTGCATCAGTGGTTTCTGAATAAGTCCATTTTTATTCATATGCTAATGAGCTTCCAGCCAGCACAGGAAGTTCTCAGCAGCCTCCTCTCTGCTATTATCTCCTGTGTGTGTGTGTGCGCAAACAGGAAGCTAAGTCATCAGCAACAGCAGCCTGTGCTGTATACACCCATAGGAAACAATAGCAAAGAGGGTACACAATGCATCGTGCACCAGTCTAATTAGCATATGAATAAAAATGGACTTATTCGAAAACCGCTGAGGTAATTTACATACTAAAGGTATGTGTGAAATAGCCTTTCTAAAGCCTATGCAAGGATGTGATTAGTTAAAAATTACTTTTCCCAATGCTAGAGCCCCTTTAAGAACTATTGCGTGGATGTTGGTATGACCATCGCCTGCTCCACACTCATCAGCATTTATACCACACTAGCATATGCCCGCGACTTCATCTGCAAGTTGGTGTTGGCGCTGAGCCACTTATATTTAGCCAATTGCTGTTGTGGATGATCGACCTGCTCCCGCGTCTTGGCTCTGCTACATCACAGCATACTCAGTTGTATGTACATCTCTGCATATGGAGAGCGTACTGAGCTGTGCTACAGCGCTCCTTAAGCTCTGCTACATCTGGCCATTTGGATTATAGGGGTGTTCTTATGTCAGTGTCTGAGCAGCTTCTGTGTTACAAAGGGCTGAATGAATGTTGCTGAAGTGTGCCAAAGTTCGATAAGCCGGCTCCCGCGTCTCAGCTCTGCTACATCGCTGCATATGCATAAGATACCTAGCTGTATGTACATGTTTGCATATGGAGATCCTATAGAGGTGTGCTACAGCGCAGCGTAAGCTCCGCTACATCGGGCAATTGTGTTTTACAGGGGTTTTGTTATGTGACTGTCTGAGCAGCTTCTGTGTTACAAAGGGCTGAACGGATGTTGCTGAAATGTGCCAAAGTTCTCCCCCATCCCCCATCAAAGGCAGAACAACACATTCCCCGTCGTACTCACTCAAACTCTACACCCGATATACTCCTCTTGCCCACACACAGCCTGCATGTTCTGTAGTCTCCTGATCTTCCATGAGACTCCATTTTCATCAGCTTTCACACTGTCCAGCTTTATCCTATATAGCTCTGCCCACAAAATAGCATGTAGCTCCGCCCACTGCCTAGCATGATCCTATCCTAGAATGGCTCAAGGACCTGTGATGATGTCATCACAGGTCCTTTAGTGTTGTGTGAACCTGCGGTCGTGTAGTGATGTCATTTACTGGGATAACAAATAGCCTATGTTTTAAATGGGGTTCCTATCTATGTATGTGGCAAATTTCATGCAAATCCGTTCAGCTGTTTTTGGGTGATTGAGGAACAATCATCCAAACTCACAAACATCCAAATACACAAACTTTCACATTTATAATATTAGTAGGGTTTTGTGATGTGAGTTACGAAAGAACTCTATGCCAGCTGGTAGGATTTCAGTCGGGGCACTGGCTCAGAGTCACTGCGCATCTTTCACTGGCACAGAGGACAATACGCCGGTGTTGATGAATTCTGCCTATTGTGTTCCAAAAGTTTTAGTTTTTAGTACATGATCTCTTCATTCTCCATATTCACCTACTTTTTTTTGGGAACTAAAGGTAGAAGATCACTGGGGAGCAAAAATAATGTTTTGACACTGTTTTGTAGGGACTGTGAATTATATAGTCAATAGAATTTCCTGCTGTATACCTTCAGCAGATGCATAGGTGTACAGTCACATCCATTGCCTATAGGCTCCCATGTAAAATAAATATATGTAAAACATATATTTTCTGCTGTATATACTATACTTGAATGGTATGCAATACATGAAATGTCAAGTTAACCTTTTCTGAGTCAAGTTAACATTGACGCTAAATAGATGTGTACAGCAAAGGAATAAAAGGTAAACAGATATATACCAACATGATGGAGGGCAAACTCCTGGAACCGCTAAGGAAGGTTGAAGCAATCCTCTATCTGGGTCTTTTCTTTTTTTTTTTTTTTTTTTTAAAGAAAACTTAAAGAATTTTTGGTGAGATTTCAATTTTTTTTTCCATGTTAATATCGTTGTTAAAAAAAAGTCCTAAAAATCCTACAGTTCTGACACTGTCCACTAAGCCATACAATATGCTGAAACTTCCTGTTTTCTGTAGGAGATTTCATTGCAACAGTTACCTCACTTACTGATGATCTCCGCTATCTTGTATATGTAAATTAGACACAGAATCCACCAATCACAATAAAGTATTTCACAGCTTATCTACTCCTCTTGCTGCACAGGTCACAGATCATGCCTAGGATACTCTCCCATACAAGTCAATAGGGTCTGCTGTGGACCGTTATGTCTATGGCCCATGGTCCTTCTATAGGAAATGAATAGGAAACGGAAGTGTTGTAGGCTTAGTGGCAAAAGTTGGAATTGCAAGATTTATAGGATTGTTTTCATTTTCGTCTTTTTAAATAAAGCTATTAAATTGGGAAATGAAAATCAACTTCACAAAAATTCTTTAAAAAAATTCTTTAACATAAAAACGCGATTTATACAATAGGTCAGATTTTCTTTTAAGTGAATTTCCACTTTCACTATATTGGGTTGGTCTCAATGTCAGAACCCCCACAGATCAGCTGTTTCCCAGAGTTCACGGCTCACGACATTGTTTACATGCTGGTTTCCGTGCCATTCATTCACCATACATTTAATAGTGGTGGTATTGCAGCCACATCACATAGACTGTTCTGGGACTTCACCACTACTAAAACAATTCTGAGAGCTGTCCGCTCTGGAAAACTGCTGATTATTTATTTATTCTGCTTACTTATATAGCACCATCATATTCCGCAGCACTTTACAGACATTGACAGTCACTGTCCCATATAGGGCTCACAATCTAAATTCCCTATCAGTATGTCTTTGGCATGTGGGAGGAAACCGGAGTACCCGGAGGAAACCCACGCAAACACGGGGAGAACATACAAACTCCTAGCAGATGTTTCCCTTGGCAGGATTCGAACCCGGGACTCCAGTGCTGCAAGGCTGCAGTGCTAGCCACTGAGCCACCATACTCGAGTCTCAACAGTCACACTCCAGCCCATCTAAATGTTGAAACGTGAGGATTTTGCTATGGAGGACACTTAGAGATTTCCTCCATACAACAATCCATCCATCACATTGTTCCAAGCCCTTTATCGCTTAGACCTATGTTGTGTGAATATGGACCTATGAATATGCGCTGGAAGCTTTCCCGGGTCACGTGGCAAATAAACTCTTCAGTGTGAATCCAGTCAGAGTCTATTAAAGGTTATTACAGTCATCTCTGCCAACCCTGGCAAACAATACAGCACATCTATTTGCATAGCAAGAATGATAAGAACTTTAGGCCTAGTGTCCTAGTATTGTCATGTTTCCGTTTAGCCCCAGTGTGAACTCTTCCTTGTCCTGGCATCATTTAATTAGCCAGGTTATGTAATGTGTTAATCTCTTGACCATATTATTGACGTGCTCAGGAGTTCATGGCTTGGCTTCCATGTTACTGGCATTTGAAAGGTTAAAAATATATCTGGTATATAAGACCGCCTGAACTTACAGACACACTGAATCTGATACACATCATGAATTGTCTTTGATAAGACTATACGCCCTTTACAATCCTGGCTTTGGTGCAAAAAAAATCCGCAACAACAAAAAAGCTGCATCATATGGCCTCAACCAGTTTTTCTACATACAGATCTGCAAGGTGTGTATGTACCCATAGTGACTACAGTAATAAATTCTCATTATTATTTGCTACTACTTTTGTTAAGTGCGTTAGATGAAGAGTTTATCGATAAAAAGCGAAGATAAGTTATTCCGAAGTTGTAAGATGCCACATAAACATCACAATCAGAGGATTGATAACTTCTTATAAAGTGTCTTCCAGCACTACAACTCTTTCTTATTAGAAATTCCGTTTTCTTGGTAGAACCTGATCCTCTTATGTTCACCCATGCTCTGTAATTATTAAAGTAAGACAAATCAGGACCATCTGATCTCTCTAACCTGCCAGAGTCATTTGTAGGGATTATCAAGGTGATTATGTCGGCTTCCGTTAGCCCATCTGTCCCTGTACATGTGGGGCGCGTACAGCGCAGGTTTGTCAGTTAATGACTTGTTATACCTGTAGCCCCGGGGGTCTCGGCTTAACACTATCAGGTGTGCTCCTGTTTTGATCTAACGACAGGATAAAGGGAAGATTGCTTTAACACGGTCCTTGGGGTCCGCAGCTTGTGTAATCCTCCCAGTGATGTCAGGATGATCAGAACTTGATCTTCAGTACTGTAAGATGAACAGAAAAAAGAGAAATTACATCCACGGGCTTCACCAGACACAAGGTGCTTTTATTCAACGGAAATGCAGTATGGCGGCCGTGTATTAGGTTGTTTCATGAGGGTTCATACAAGGACACTGGGGGAGAGTTACTAATTCTGGTGTAATTGGTAAATGCCTTGCAGGACTTTTATCAAGTATTATAGACATGCTTTACACATTCTTGTAACTTATACAGGACAAGTGCATGGCATAGCAGGGCAAGGGTAAGGCCTTAACGGAATGTGAATGACTGTGCTTCAAATACCCTCCCATGTTATGGTGCAACTTTCTGGCATAAACTAAAACAACTAATAGGAGATGTAAACTTAGAGTACGACAGATTTATGATCCACTGTGGTAAATCTGGTACATTTTAAGGCTCGGTTCATATCTGCGTTCGGTATTCTGTTGGGAGTCCACAAACGCATACTCACCTGTCCTCGATGCTTCGGTGTCCTCAGACGGATTCTCCTGAGTCTTCTCTTCGGAGTTTCTCTGAAGTCGCTGATTGGCCTCAGCGGGCACATGACCACTGAGACCAATCAGCGGCCTCAGCAGGTCTAAGAGAGAGACCCGTGATGTCACAGGTAGTGGGTCTCCAGAAGAGACCCATTCAGCAGAAGGCCTGGAGCGCCCTGGGAGGACACACCAGAACATTGGGGACAGGGGAGTATGAATTTTTTTAAAAAAATTTCAATGCCCCCAGTTAATTTAAATGTTAAAAGGGTTGTCCATTTTTGCTTGTTTGTTACATATTTTTCATCCATTTTCCAGCCATTATTTTAACCTCCGATTGTCATCCTTTTTTTTTTTTTTTTTTTTTTTTCCCCCATCCCACCGATCAGATGCGGATCTGCTTTGATGGATGCTAAATGTTAAAAATAGACCTGTATTGAATTTGTTCTACCATAAACGAAATGGCCAAAAACTGAACATTATTCATGAGATTATTCACGATCATTTATAAAAAACAGACGTGTAAAATGGCCAGGTAATGACCTAAAGATTTTTAAAGAAAACTTTTTTTTTTACTGTGTCCATAAGGCCTAACTTTGCACTGTCTAACCTTTAGACAGTATTAGTAAATCTCTATTGAGTGTGGTTGACACACAAAGCATTCTTTTATGTAGTAAATTCAGACAAAATAGTAGTAGAGGAGGGAGTAGTGATGACAGCGCTCTCAGGTCAAAGTAGAATGAAGACGTTTATTGGAACTGAACAGGCACAACCCTAATGGATACACCACGTTTCGGGCTATACACAGCCCTTTGTCAAGTGCATCAGCTTTTTGCCAGGCAATGTCGGCATGGAAGCCAAACCCATAGTAGTAGTGACACAATGCTATTGGGATACAAGGGACAGGCACATCACTGAGAACTTTAGGGTAAAGTATCCTTTGGTGCTGCTCCAGACTGTAGAACTTCTTTTTATTTTTTTTTGAGCCAATCTGAAGACTCATTGCATCCCTAATAATCTATACACAGCATGCATTTTATTAAGAGTCCTGTAACTTTGTAAATAACTTGCCCCTGGGCCCTTTTGCAGCCTTGGTCCCGAGCAGTCACACTTTTTGCCCTTGTATTTCACCTAAAATGTGGTGCTTTCACAAAATTGTTATCTGTGGAAGCACTTTAGGCCGGACAACACACGGTGATCGCAGCCGGTTACTCAAGGTTCACACTAGCATTGGCCTTTCCACTGTTCTGGCTCGTTGGAGGTTACATAAGTATTCTGAGGGACCCCATTAACTATAATGGGATTTGTTGGGCGGCTGACAGTTGAAGTTGCAGGACTTTTTGTCCAGCGATTTTGGACAACCCCCTAAAATTAAGGCTCTAAACGTAGATGTGA
This sequence comes from Leptodactylus fuscus, assembly GCF_031893055.1. Classification (NCBI taxonomy): domain Eukaryota; kingdom Metazoa; phylum Chordata; class Amphibia; order Anura; family Leptodactylidae; genus Leptodactylus; species Leptodactylus fuscus. The sequence goes on from NC_134275.1 coordinate 29,546,971, forward strand.
ATGTAAGCTTAGCCACCACAAAATTTCTGGCGGCTAAACAACTGTAATGCTGTACCAGCACTATTTGGGTTTTAACGATTCTGTGGAGCAAAGTGACTTGTGCTGCAGGTCTTAACTTTGTGGCTTATCAATAATTGCTACATATTTTACCCGCAAATTTCAACCATTTCAGTACAAAACCTACAAGTGATCTGCAAGAGGTTTTTTTTTTTTTTTTTTTTTTTTTTTGTGCTTCCGTGGCTTGGAGAGGAACATGTTGAATTTTCTTGGCCTGAAAAAGATATTTTCAAGCTCTGGTTTGTTTCCTTCGTTCTATATGTAGTCTTGTCAACCTTCGCCCTGTGTGTGAGAAGGGCTTCTAAATGTTCTCCTGGATAGATAAATCTTACACTCCAGTCTTCGCCAACTATAAAAATAGCTGTTAATAATACGACATTTTGTCGATTGAAAATCCATTTACCCAGAATTCCTCTGCACACTTACACAGTTGACCAAGCAACTTTTCTTTTCTGAGTTCAGTGACCAGGAGAAATGGATTTAGCCATTAAGTAGTAGATACAATAGAATTGCCTCTCAGCCACATAGTCTGCAGCGCTGGCATCATTTACTGTGCCCAAGTCTAATTAAATTTTGTCAAATCTCAAAGTCACCGCTGACCTGAAATCTGTGTGCAGCCTCTTATCCAGGGGGCATGTTCTCATAGGTTGGCCATGCTGCATGCTGCCCTTCTTTATCAAAGACTATTTCATAATTAGGTTAAAAAGTACTTTTATAATTGGGATTCTGTGTGGGGAGGACGGAGGGAGAAGCAGAATTAATTCCAAAAAAAAAAAAAAACCTGAAACAGAAAAAAGGCTGCTTAACCATTTGAGATTTCTTGGGAGATTTCTATGGGATTTTGCATATTCTTCTTTGAGAACACCAATAACTTAAATTTGTTATTATTTCTCATTAATTTATTGGATAGATTGCAGCTATTTAACAGATGACACATAGGACTATAGAAAGTACATTCTAAGTTGTTAATAATGGTTAAAGGATGATCCAGAGGGTTCAAATTTTGTTGAAAAAGGGGCAGAATGAGTTAAAGAAGAATGGAAGGGTTTGTTACCTTACTGCCGATCCAGCGTTTCCCCGATATCTTCCTGCTCTCTACTTCCTGTTTCTCTTGATATGCAGGAAATGAATGCTTAGCCAACTATTGGCTGCAGCGCTGACCTGTCATAGTCATTGGTTGAATAGAATTTCTGGGGTGTCAAGTGGAACCAGGAAGTAGAGAACCATGGGCACCTGGGACATGACAGACTTCAGGGGATCATTGAGGACTTTGATTAATTGATTTTTTTTTTCTTAACTTGGAAAAAACATATACTGTTGTTCAACTAGAGGGTTTTTTTACCACAAGCAAGTTCAATCATTTTCATCCCCCTTAAGTACTGAGGTTTTGGGACAGCTTTTACACTGGACTGACAGTACTATAGTTATCTATGATGCTGGGAGACACTGCCTCACCATTATAATAATGACTACAGTACCGGACATCATTACCATACAGTACCATCATAGTTAGCTATGGTAGTGTGAGTCTGGGTCTTTGAACAGTATTCAGTCTGAGAACTCTGAACAATATACAGACCATATTTTTTAGGCCCAAAAGGCCAGTGGCTGGATGTTGCATATTGTCAATGAATTATACCCAGAGGAGCTTAGAAAACATAAAAATGTTACTCACCTCTCCTGTTCTCTGTTTTGGAGCGCAGGAGAACTCAGAAACACTTTTTTTTATATATATATATATATATATATATATATATATATATATATATATATATATATATATATATTTTCTCACCTCCCCACACCCTCTGCTTGTTATACTCTGGAGTCTGAACAGTATAATAATAGCAGTGTCTGTTCGGTCCAGACAAGCCTCGCTTTACAAATCTCAGTGTTCGCCCAACACTTAATCATACAGTATAGGGAACATGGTTTAAAAGGGGCATGTCCAAAAATCTCCATTAATCGTAATTGAAGTAAAATGCCTGAATAATCATGATTTTGATTTAGGTCATAACTGCCCAGTCCTATCATATCATTACTATATACTATATAGATATAAAAAATATGTGTATTTAAGTTTATTTTTTCATCTAAATTTTTTATATTACTTGGATCTTTCAAAACTTTTTCTCTACGTTTTCTGGTAACTTTCTGCATATTCATTGCTTATATTATAAGTGTCTTACAAATGACTGCACTGACACACAAATAGTACATAGGCATGTCACTTTCATAACCCGTGAACGCACGTCCTGTGCTTCATGGTTTCATGTAAAAAATAAATTCATGTGCGCTGTAGCTGTATATAGCCAAGAGCTCCCATCAAGGTAGGGATGGAGGTAAGACTGTATTACTGGATTGATATGGCAGTATTATTTATACTATACAGCACAGTGACACTTTGCAGAATTCCCTTGCTAGTACATACTGTAGATTATATTAGCTGACAGTAAAGCTCCACACTTAAGTCCGGCCTTCACACAGATCCATTGTTAGGACTTTTTTTGGCAGTGAAAGGATTAAGTTTGTCAGTAAAGTAAATGCTACCTGAAGAAGCGAATACTAATTTCTATTTTAAGGATATATGTATATATTCTCGAGGTTTCATTTCAAGTATAGATTTTTTTTTTTTCTGTAACTGGAAGGCAGACAATCTGTCAGAATGTCACAGAAATTTACGTGGCAGCATTGAAATATCACATCACATCCCGCAGCCTTTGCAGGTTTCACCTTTTTAACAAACACCCCCCCTCTTCCAATGTATAATAATATTAGCAATAATAAAAAATAATGTCACGAGTATCAGGCCTTTCCATGGTGTCTGAAATGCTGTAGTATTAATTGGCTGTCAGGTCGTGAAAAACTAATGGATTAACGTGTTTGATCGCAGTGCAGTGTTCAGAGACTGAAGTTTGATCCTGATGTCCCCAGCCTCTTTACTTAATGCAATTACAGATATGCATCCAGGACATCTGAGTGAATTGCATTTCATTAAAATGATTGGAGCGGACAGCATTAAGCTGCTTTCAGGGCCCTCTTTGACAGCTAATTACTCGAATGAGGCTTGTACACTGATAAAGAACAATAGAGCACTTGTCTGAAACACTAAAGGGGGTCTATTCTCAGGAACTCCGGCAGCTCTGCCCCAAAACCAGAGACGGCTGGAAGGTATTGGCAGTTGAGTCTCTTTTTCTGGAATGGAAGGGAAACTCGTATCCTGCTGGACTCGGAGCTTAAAATTTCTCTGAAGCAGGAGGCGCTTGTTAAGCCTTCTCCAACATAACCACTGATCATCCAGCAGGATCCTTCTTGCTGGACCTAATATTGACCTGGCAAGAAAAGACTTGTCTTGTGAGATACAAAAGCGTAATCCATATGTGTTAATTTTTTTTTTTACATGTTTTGGAGTCTATATAACATCCATAGAAAGATTAAATAATACCATCAGAGAATTAAATAATTCTCTGTTGTCATGATCCATGGGCGTCTCAGGGGAGGGGGGGGGGGGTCGCAGTAGTCAGACCTTCAGCAATAAGACACTTAAGCTCGGTTCACATCTGCATTTGGGCCATTCCGTTCCCCTCTCTGCATGAAAAATGTGGAGACAAAAGTCCTGCAAGCAGCACTTTTCTCTCCGCATTTTTTGTACAGAAACCACATGGACCTCATTATAATCTATGGGGTCCACGAGTTTATAAAGGTAACTGTTCTTTATGTGGATTAGGTTTCCTATGAAACCCATGCGCAGATGTGAACCAAACCTTATTCTCTATCCTGTGGATAGGGAATAAGTATAAGTGGGAAGACCTTAAAAATACACACACACACCCTCTTCCAATGTATAATAATATTAGCAATAATAAAAAATGTCAGTATATATAAATATATATATAAAAAATATGTCTGAAGTTTTTGTTGTTTGGGTGAGTCAAGTGTATCACATGTCCATAGAATGATGAATGTGACCATACACTGTGGGGATTTTCTGTTTGAGCAGGTGATAATTGTAAATGATATTATGGAATGATAAATTGGTTATAATTAGAAATGAGCGAGTAGGTGTTCGATCGAATACTACGGTATTCAAAATACTCGTACTCGATCGAACACTACTAGCTGTTCAAAGTTTAATGTTTGATGCAAAACCAGCGAAATGCTATACATTCTGCCAATCAACGCTGGTTCTTCTCTTACCTTTCCGAAGTCTTCTCCGCGCTGCGTCCCCGCGTCTTCTTCCAGGTGGAATTCACTCTGCCTAGGCATCCGGCCTAGGCAGAGTGAATTCCACCCGGAAGAGGACGCGGGGACCCTGCTCCGGGAGAAGACTCCAAGCAGAATCCAGCCCGACCATCACTCGTGGACTTGGTAAGTATGATTTTATCGAATGTTGCCTACCCCTGAAACGAGCATTTCCCCCCATAGACTATAATGGGGTTTGAAATCCGTTCGAACAGTCAAACAGTGTGCGGCTGTTCGAATCGGATTTCGAACCTCGGACACTTTAGTGTTCGCTCATCTCTAGTTATAATGTATAACTTACACTGTAGGCCCATAGATTGACTCCTTTGATCATGTAAACGGCTGAGCTGAATATAAAGTAACTAATGCCGTCCTCTATAGACAAAACATACTTTCAAACTTTTTGGAGAGTTTTCATCCCTGTCTGAAATTGCCATTTTTAGGACATCATGAGTATCATTACAAGTCAGGTAATATTTTAATGTGGGTGATTTTTGCCTCTCTGGTACTTTCTAACTCATCGACTTGGAGCGAAAGTCATGTAACATGTTTGTGGAGTGAATTACAGCTGGGTTGTGTTATAAACGTAATACATAAGTCTCTTCATTTAGGACATCACTAGAAGTCTTAAACCCAGGTTAGAAAGTAATTGATCCAGAAAATGGCAACTCCTTGTGGCACTGATCTGATCCCCCAAAAGATACTCAAAGGCACCCATGGCGCCCACTTACTTTATGTAGACCCTAGAGAGAAGTGTCCAAGTCTTCTGTGTCCCTGTTCTTTTATGGTGCTAAAAACCAATCTCTTCCCCAAAGGTCCTGCAAAATAAGTAAATGATGGTCATAAAAAAAGAGCAAGCAGGCACCATAACCCATTGGAGCACTCCGTTATACTATGAGACTGTGCATGCCTCTTTACAAAAATATTGCTAAAAGTTAGTAATCCTTTAAGTTAATGTCCGTCCCATTAAAGAGGCTTTGGATCCTGACCTAGATGTAAGCCAAACCAGACGGCCTTATACATATTTGCTCTTTCAAGGCGATTACTCTTCACAAGTGCAGAAGTGTAGAAGACTAGTTTGGGTGAGAGGCCTTTGAGGAGATTGGGGGAGTGGGATATGACTGTATACCACTCCATGTCAAGAGCTTTTATCTGACTGTGGAAATGCGTTCAACATGTCTTAATATTACAATAGTTTTTCGAACTTAATGAAACCTTTGTGAAAACATCACAAGAAGAAAATAAATGACTTTCTGTCAGATGCTTCAGCTCCAGGGTTGTCGGAATAAAATCCAGGGCAGCTTGCAAATACCCTGCCGGTACGAAAAACTTCCAGCAGGTCTTTCATGACTCAACACATCTCCCTGCCGCGATCTCACTCTCAGTCAGAGTTCACACTTACAAACCTGTTCTTGGAATGGGATTTTATTTCTTTGTGAAACAAGTTTAAAAAAAAAAAAAAAATCCCACCGGCTATCCTTACACAAACACACATGACTGTCAAGTTTTAAATAGGGATGAGTATGTGGCAAACGTTGGATAAATGTATGTTTTTAGAAATATTCTTGAACCTGCCATCAGGTATTTGCTGTCCAAACCAAGGGCAGCATAAAATGTCAACGGGGTCCCTCATGGCAAAGATCTACTAAATGCCTTACTATAAAATGCTATAGTGTTTTAGAGAAGACCCAGTTTTAAAGACTTGTCGGGCACAAGTAGAGGAGTCTATGAAGGGGGCATAAGCCCACTATTCGGTGTCTTCCCTTCCTCCCTGCTGTCCTTGTTGGACAGTTCTTTCCCTTTTCAATTAGAATGAAGAAATTGTCAGTCAAACCTGTCATGAGGGACTCTGTCGAGATTTCATGCTGTTCATGCTTCAGGCAGTTGAACTTTATGAACTTTCCCTTTAAGTGTACGACGTATGGAGGAGTTACCACTGGTACAGTGGCTGTTATTAGAAGTTCGTCCAAACTAGCTGTATACTTACAGTGGTTATTCACTTTGTTAGAAAAATCCCCCAACGTTGAGGTGATCACAACGTATCTAATTACATGGAACCAAACAGGAAATGTTAAGTTTTGCTGCAGTGCCTCCACTGGGGAAGTGAAGGATTACACAGTGTCCATTGAAATCAATAAGTTAAGCACTCCAGAGAAATTCCTTGACAATCACCTTCACCCTGGCTAGCAGAAAGGGATCCTAAAGCAGATACTTCCACTTTATTTGTTTTCCCCTAAAGGACAATTAGCATGGATTCACAGGATAAGCAGGATTCATAAACTGGTAAAGCTATTGATCTCAATGACATTATATCTAATCCAGTGCTCATTTGGAGATCCTACATTAAGAAAAATTTAGTCAAATTTGTCATGGGAGAGTAATACTTGTTGTTTTAACAACATTATTCTCCTGTAAGGGGGGGGGGGGGGGTCATAATATAAGATAAGATAATCCTTCAATAGTCCCACAATGGGGAAATTTCAGTGATACAGTTTCATAGATGATACAGTAGTATATAACAAGAGAGAAAAACACATACAAGCTCATGGCAGATAGAGAAATCCTAGGAATCATAGCAACTAAAAAAGAAAGAAACAAACACACTGCAGGATCATTTAGTTCTCTGTGTGAAGTGATGTTAATAAAAATACAGCCCGACCGTGGTTGGAGGACACAGGGCCGCCGATAGGGCAGTACTACTGGTACTGGCGTCAGGGGCCCGGCCAAATTGAAAAATGGGGGGGCCCGGTTTTGGCCCGCCACCGTGTGCCGGCTCCCTGGCGCCCGTAGCAGTCATTGTGTATGTCCTATTTCAACTCAGATCTGCATCTACAGGACGCAGATCTGAGTTGAAGACATACACGGCTGAAGCAAGGAGCTGACACAGGTCAGCTTCTCGCTTCGCCGCTGCGCGCCTCTCTCCCTGACACATATGCAGCTTCGCAGCCGCCGCCGCTGCTGCTGGCTTGTAGACGCGATGTGATCACATCGCATCTAAAAGCCAGTAGCCGGCGGCAGCGGTGAAGCGAGGAGCTGACACAGGTCAGCTCCTCGCTTCAGCCATCGCGTCTACAAGCCAGTAGCCGGCGGCGAAGCGAGGAGCTGACACAGGTCAGCTTCTTGCTTCGCCGCTGCGCGCCTCTCTCGCTGTCACATATGCAGCTGAAGCGAGGAGCTGACCTGTGTCAGCTCCTCGCTTCGCCGCCTCCGCTACTGGCTTGTAGACGCGATGTGATGACGTCACATCGCGTCTATAACTGTGCGCCAGTGAGAGAGAGGCGCGCAGAGAGCTGCGAGGGAACGAAGGAGAAGGTAAGTCAGTCAGTGTAATGTGGAACGTGAAACTGGGGGCAGAGAGAGGACGGCATGACACTGGGGGCAGAGATGGAGAGGACATGAATATGGGGGCAGAGATGGAGAGGACGACATGACAATGGGGGCAGAGATGGAGGGGACATGAATATGGGGGCAGAGATGGAGGGGACATGAATATGGGGGCAGAGATGGAGGGGACATGAATATGGGGGCAGAGATGGAGGGGACATGAATATGGGGGCAGAGATGGAGGGGACATGAATCTGGGGGCAGAGATGGAGGGGACATGAATATGGGGCAGAGATGGAGGGGACATGAATATGGGGGCAGAGATGGAGGGGACATGAAACTGGGGGCAGAGATGGAGGGGGGGAACATAAAACTGGGGGCAGAAATGGATGGGCGGACATGAATCTGGGGGCAGAGATTGGGTGGGAGACATGAAACTGGGTGCAGATGAAGGGTGTATATGAAGCTGGGGGCGAGATAGAGGGGGGACATATAATGTACGGGTGACTGTAGGAGGATTATACTGTGTGCGGGCACATGAAAAATTAATGAGAATGAGTGGAGCTAAATTTGCCGCGGGGGGGGGGGGGAAGGGGGATTGTTGGGGCATCGGGTGTGCCTCACTGCGGAGAGGGAACTGGGGCAATAATATATAATATATAAGTTTTTAGCTGGAGAATAATAATGATGTAGGCTGCTATGTTACTAGCATAGCAGCCTGTTTGGGGGTGGGACTTTCACTTTAAAGGAGTATTCACGTTGCGTTTTTGGCCTCCCTTGCCGGGATACGTTGGTAACCAGTCACAATCAGCTCCCCACTTATCCCTGCACGGAGAACTGCAGGCCCCCCCCTTTTTTTTTAATGGCCAGTTCTTCGTGCAGGGATAAGTTGACAGCTGATTCTGACTGGTTACCAACGTATCCCGGCAATGGAGGCCAAAAACGCAATGTGAATAAGCCCTGAGGATTTATTAGGAGGGCTCTTATAGATGGTGTTGGCTCTCTATAGGCGCTGTCACACGTAGCAGATTATACCTGCAAATTGAATCTGATGAAGCCTTGTAATGCTGCTAAATAAAGGGAAATGTAATACAGAATTGGTATGTCACAAAATAAAGTAGTTTTAAAATGGCGGCAGCCGGGGGGGGGGGGGGGGGGGCGGACACTTAGGCTGTATGGGGCCCCAAAATTCCTGATGGCGGCCCTGGGAGGACATGAGGAGGGGGGTCACAGCATGTAGATATAACAGGCAAAAAACGTTTTTTGCAGAGGTGGGGGACATATGCAGCTATCATGATAATATGTGGCAGTTCCTTTGGTAGGTAGTGGGATCTTATGCTCACAGCTCATAGTTCAGTATCTTGCATCAGCACTATTGTCCATTAACCACAAAAAAAAAAATGTAAACTCTGCTTAAAGATCATGGTTTAAATGGGTTCTTCAGGTCTTTTACTAATGATGGTCTATCCTTATATGATATTAGTGACCTATCCTTGAATTTTTGGCATCCCTACTGATTCCGTGGCTTTAAGCTCTTTATTGTGTACAAAGTAGAGCTCCTTACATTGAATAATGGCCATGCCTGGTATTACAGTTCAGTCTCATTCATGTGAATATTCCTGAGCTGCAGCACCAGACACATCTCTACAATTTGTACAATTTGTAGAGAGGTCACCGAGCTTGCCAGAATGCCACAGCCCCTGTAGTCACCCCTGATAGTAGGGATGCTGGGAGTTGGATCTCTACTGATCAGTTGTTGATGATGATGATAATAACACATTTCTATTTATATAGCAGCAACTTATTCTGTAGCATCTTACAAATCATAGGGCTCAAGTACAGGCAAAATGAGGCATTACAGAATGATAAATCAGTTCACATAATAGGAATGAGGGCCCTGCGCTCAAGAGCTTACAGTCTATGAGCTAGAGGGAATGACACGAGGTAAAAGTGCTTATACGGTGGCTCAGCCATTTTTATGAAATAAGGTTACACATATAGATGTATAAAATATAAAAAACAAAAAAAAACCTTTGCAAGTCTTCAGTAGGTGATACCTTTTTTAATGGCTAACTCATAATGATGACAGAATATAACGTTTCGAAGTTTTCCTCTGAGCTTCTTCTTCAGATATAACATATATATACATATACGTATATATATATATAGATATATACATATATACATATAGATGTATGAGTCAGTCACCAGGCAGTATCCTTTCATGTACAGTTCCAAAGTGCCTGGGTATACAGGGTTATACTTGGATAAAGACATCATGTCCTGTGGGATAATGTCCAAGTGGATGGAGGGGACAGAGGAGGGTTAACTAGGGGAGCTTATGTGCAGAAGTGGTAGATTAGGAAATGTTATACGCTTGTCTGAAGACGTGTTTTTAGGATGTGCTTGAAGCGGTGAAGTTGGGTGTTTAATCTGATTGTCCAGGGTAGAGTATTCGAGACAACTGGTGCAGCTTAAAAGAAATTTTGCAGATGGGAGTGGGAGGCTCGAAATAAAGAGGATATTAGTCTTTGATCACTGGCAGTACAGAGAGCATGGGAAGGGTGGTAGACAGAGATGAGGAAAGGGTTCTATGCAGTGGCGTAACTAGGAATGGCGGGGCCCCGTGGCGAACCTTTGACATGGCGCCCCCCCCCGGCTGACGCTGAAAACCCCGCACAACCCCACCCCCCGCATTCCTACGCACACTATTACGCTCCATAGTGGCCCCTGCACACATTATACCCCATAGTGGCCCCTGCACACATTATTATACCCCATAGTGGCCCCTGCACACAGTATTATACCCCATAGTGGCCCCTGCACACAGTATTATACCCCATAGTGGCCCCTGCACACATTATTATACCCCATAGTGGCCCCTGCACACATTATTATATCCCATAGTGGCCCCTGCACACATTATTATATCCCATAGTGGCCCCTGCACACATTATTATACCCCATAGTGGCCACTGCACACAGTATTATACCCCATAGTGGCCCCTGCACACAGTATTATACCCCATAGTGGCCCCTGCACACAGTATTATACCCCATAGTGGCCCCTGCACACATTATTATATCCCATAGTGGCCCCTGCACACATTATTATATCCCATAGTGGCCCCTGCACGCATTATTATATCCCATAGTGGCCCCTGCACATAGTATTATCCCCCATAGTGGCCCCTGCACACATTATTATATCCCATAGTGGCCCCTGCACACATTATTATACCCCATAGTGGCCCCTGCACACAGTATTATCCCCCATAGTGGCCCTGCACACAGTATTATGCCCCATTGTGGCCCCTACATACAGTATTATCCCCCATTGTGGCCCCTTCACCCACTATTATGCCCCGTTGTGGACACCCATTAACAATTATTATACTCTGGGGTCTTTTCAGACCCCAGAGTATAATAATCGGAGACCCAGGGGAAGAACAACAAAAAAAACCCACTGTAACTTACCTGTCTCCCGATTCCCCGCTGGCGGCCATCTTCAATGATGTCAGGGACGTCATGTGACCGGGAGCCTGCGTCGCGACGCATAAGGACGCAGGCCCCGATCATGTGACGTCTGAGACGTCACACAAGTAGGCCGAAGCCTGCGCGGAGCCTGGAGAGGTAAGTAACACAGTTTTTTATGTTCAGTTACCTCTCCTGCACTTCCGATCATTATACTCGGGTGTCCGAAAAGACCCCCGAGTATAATAGTGCTTGTGGGGCCCGCAGTGTCACTTACCGATCCCGGCCCCTGCCAGGATCGGTAAGTATATAGGGCCCGTTAGCGGCTGGAGTAACTCCAGCCGGTAACAGCCTATTAAAAAAAAAAAAAAAAACGCAGCGGTAGCGGCTGCCACCGGGCCCCCAATGTCCCGAGCCCTGTGGCAGCTGCTACTACGGTAGTTACGCCACTGGTTCTATGCAAGTGCAGTGTTATGGAAAGCTTTATGGATACCAGAGATACGTCATCTGTGATAAAGTCCTAGGAAACCAATATAAAGAGGACTTTACACCACCTCCAATGAGCAAAAATCTTTCCAAAATGTAATAGGCGCTGCTCCACTGATTTCACACTCGCCTCCCTGACACCGCCCTTCTAACATCATAACACCTAAATAGTATAACAGGCGCCAATACTTACTGTACGGATTGCCTAGAAATGATGGGAGCTAGAGAAAGAATCCCATAGCGCTGGAATCATCGCAACGGCATCTATTAATAGTATCTAAGAACGAGAGTTGGTGGAGGTGGTGAAAGGTCTACTTTAAATACCATTACTTTTAGTAATATTGTATAAACATTGTATATCGTATAAGAAGCACATATGGCTTGAATTGCTCATAACTATCCAATATCAAAACTGTTTTATGATATACAGTTTTGAGATATACAGTATATTTACTTGTCAGCACAGTGCAGGCAACAATATTGTAATAACGGCCTCATAACATATTGCTACCGCGTTTCTCGGTATTACAGCAAACTATTCTGCCATAGGCATTCTCTTCCATTCTTACAGCATCACAAAATACAGTATACCTTGTAGTGATATACAGGACGCAGCGAGGGTTCTTGTACAGTAGTACTTTACCTTACAAAATAAAGAGGTGTCATTTTCTAGCAAGTGAACATAAAAGTTGGCGCCAGTTGAGAGTGGCTGGTGTTGTGTCCTGCAGGCACTTCCGAGCAAGGCTGAATACATACGTGGCCTGCATTAATGAGCTGCTAACATTTCGGCACTTGTTTAACACTTGCATTCCCAGAATCATTCATGCCTCCCAGTCTACAAATAAAATTGGCTTATGGGAAGTCTCCAGATTTTCATCAGTTCTTATTCCTGTGTGTTTTGATCCACTGATGCTTTTTCTTGTTTCAGGCAATTTCATCCATTCACTTTCCCTAGTGCCTTTGTGGTGAGATTCCCCCATTGTTATCAAAGGGAGAAATGTAAAATGTTATTGTATGTGCGGCTTTTATGTGGGATATTGTATGTTTCAATAAGAAACAGGACTTTTTTTTGGTTTGTAGACACCTGTGTAGTTACTTATTGGAATTGCTTTTTTTTTTTGGTTTTTTTTTTTGCTTTCTTGGACTGTTTGGATTTCCCAGCTTGCATGTATTTCAGTACATACCAGTTCATAGTATGTTTATGGGGGCCTTTATTTGAAGTGTTTATTCTTTGTGACATTTACACATCTATCCCAATGTCTATTGTCCTGAAGTTGTGAAACCTCATTTAGGAGCTTATAGCAACTAGACAGCTTCTATCAGACTACCCTCTTCCATATCCCATAGGCATATAGACAAAAGTGAGCCCCCTTCCATTCATGAACCAGAGTGGTTTCCCTGCTGGTAAACTCATGCAATACTTTATGCTAGTTTCACAACTGCATTCAGTAATCTGTTTGGGGAGTCCGCATGGGGACCCCCCCTCCTTCCTGAACGGACTACCTAACGCATTGACAAGCGGTGAGTTTATGAAAGCACACGGACTCCATAGACTATAGACGTGTGCTTTCCTCGTGGTGTCCGGAACATGCGGACAGAAAAGTACTTCATGAACTACGTTCCTGTCCGCATGACTCATGCGGAGACCGTGCGGAAAGCACACAGACCCCATTATAGTCTATGGGGTCCATGTGCTTTTACTGCTCACCCGCTTGTCAATGTGGACTCCCCGAATGGATTACCGAACACAAATGTGAACCAGGCCTTACTTGTAATGAAATGTACATAACTGGCTTTACATTTGACAGGTGTGAGGTAAGTAACTATGAATGACTTTGTAAATTGCCATAGATTCTAATGAGACTTGGAGATGATCCTCTTCTACACAAGGCTCCCATAAAAGATATGATACGTCCATGTTTGTACATACTGGAGCATATAACTTGTTCTTGTCGTCTTCTGTTATTTTAATTGTATAAAAACATTGGCAACCAGATATCTCCCTAAATAGTCTGATATCGTCCTATCAATGCTAGAAGTGTATATGTAGAATGTAGACTTGAATTACACTAGGTTTACACTAGCGTTGGCCTATTAGTTGTTCAGCTCCATCAGAGAACCAGAACAATGGATAGGTGGACTGCTGTAATAGCAGTTACACAAGGAGTCCAATGACTATAATTGGGCCCGTTGGATGTCCTTTGTTTTAAAACTGAAACCGGCAGAGAAAAATGTCCTCCTTGTATAACGTTTTCATCTGCCAATTTCAGGTGCACATTTCGACGGATTTTAGTATAGATGTGACCTAAACCTTATATGACTGTGTTCTGTTGGTGTATGGGCCGGAACTCGCTCAATGCACCAGAGTGAGTTATGATGCAGTCAGCTGCCCAAATGGCTGGATGGTGACCGTGCTGAACTGACGTAAAGCTGTAAGTTTGGTATAGTAGCGACCATTCAAGAGCTCACCACATCATGCACTGTGTTCCATTCACATGGATGTGGTCAGTCTAGGAAATACCGCCCACGTACAGAGCATTTTTCATGGACGGAACGCTGGTTTTATTCACCTATCTGCTTATTCAGATGTGTGCTCAACACAGGCAGCACATGGATCCATTTACTTTTATGATACTATTTAGATGTCTTTTTCACTGACCTTGGGCTTTTTCAGATTTTTTTCTTTTTAAGTTTTGTGCTTTGTGCACAAGATTTATCAAGTATTTAAGCCTATTTGGGAGGCTTTTACACTAGCTTTGTCATTGCTTTTTTGCTTGGGAAAGTGGGTTTATAAATGAAACAATGTACACTGCATTTATGAAAATACATCTTTATCAAAAAGACACAAGAAAAGTGCCAACTTCACTCCGGTACATGGGTAACGTAAAAAACCGCTCAGTACATGGGTAGCGTAAAAAAACCACTCAGTACATGGGTAGCGTAAAACGAGTGACTGATCTGGAGGCATTGGAATTACAAGTTCCATTAGGTGAGTTTTGCACAAAAATTATGATTCAGTTGCACCTTTTTGTATATTAAGTGTACAGAATAATGATCCATTAAAAAAAAAAAAAAAGTGCAAAGGAAATTGGGCATTTTCACAGATGTCTGTGGTTCTTCCCACAGTGCTTTAGACAAAAAGTTCACAGACTTTCAGTTTCAGGTATACCTGTGGGGAAACCCCCAGGTATAATTGTCATGCTGTTATTTCCAAAATCTCACTGGTTTTGGAAATCGTGGTGTGTCCGCACCATGGTGTTTTCCGCAAAATGGGATTTGCTAGAATCTTATCCACTTTACCCTGACTGTAAAACGTCTAACCTTGGGTGTTTGTTCACGGGCAACATGGTGGCTCATTGGTTAGCCCTGTTGCCTTGGTCCCTGGTTTGGATCCGTCCAAGGGCAACATCTGCATGGAGTTGGCTATATTCTCCCTGTGTTTACGTGGGTTTCTCCGGCTACTCCTGATAAATAAATTGGCTTCCAATAAAACAGTTCACACTTAGAGGAGTTAGTCCCACACTTCCTGCGCTTTGAGTCCGTTGGTGAGAAAAGCACATGACAAACATTAGCGATTTTCATTTGTTGCACACACATTTTTATTTTATTTTTTTTTCTACTATGGCCGAATGCACTACACATTCATGTGAATATGACTTAGGCACATATTCCCTGCCATTATCCACATCCTGTAAGTGTGAATTGGGTTATTGCCACCATTTCCACATGGGGGAGGGGTATGTTGTTCCATGGATTCTTCTCGAAAAGCCAATAATAAATCTGAAATGGTTTAATCCCACTGAATGGACCAGTCATCATTGGAACTATGACACTTCACGCTGAACATCCGGTGCAGAAATCTGAGGGTCTCCATTATGGTAATACACATCGGAAGGTAATTCGAGGGGCACTGCTATACCAAGCTCCATTAATACAAGCAGTTACTAACACAGCTGTGCGTCAGAGTCTTTTTTTCAGTCTTTATAGCTAGTTATTATTACATTTTATCCATGGAAACATCTTGGATTACAGTTTTTGTTGGAAAGTCAATGAAACCCTGTAGAGAAAAAAAAAATAGAAATCGCTGTGCCACCTAATGAGAAGACAGCCACCGGCCTGACCCGCATTCTTGGTCAGGTATTTTCACAGTGCACTGGCAATACTGCAGCTTTAAGGGAATTTTTCTCCATTTGTTCCAGCGCTCAGGTGCTGGAGAAATTCTCAGCAACATCACCCAGGAGCGGCTCAGTGGCTGTTATATGCTGGAGATTACCGAGTTTAATGATTAGCTCCTACAAGACGCAGCTGATGCCAGACTCTACCCCCTTTACACCTAATTAGCCTCATTAATGAGCTCTCCTGCTCTCCACAGAGAGGGCTTCCTTCTTAGAATATCAAGCAGAAATACCTCACACAGGTAGGGTCTTCTGAAACCTTTAATTAATGCCCCAAACCTGCAAAGCCTTGTGACTCCCGTTGCCTGAGTGATGCTGCGGACCTGAAATCCAGCTTGTTTACAATGGCAGTGTTAGAAGCCCTTAACTCTTATAAAGCCCTATGAGGTCCCTCATTTTTTTTCCATATACATTGTCTTAACAAAAAAAGAAAAATATTATAAAAACCTCTTCAATCCAGGCCTCCCATTAAGTCCTCAAATATTACTCAGCAAATAAGATTTGCATTTAAAGGGTATTATTCATTAGGAGCAGCCCCATAATTGGGCCGTACTTGGAATATTGGTTGTGCTGTTGTCAGACCAGCCGAAGGCCAGGGCCACACTAACACTTTTTGGAGCATTTCTGAATGATTTGTAATATTTCAGTGAAAACTAAAGTCCACTAGATTGTATGCAACTTAAAGGGGTTGTCTAAGGAGTTTTATTTTACTCAATGCAGGACCAAGGGGCCAACTCATGTGATCAGAACCAGCATCCAGCCCCTGGGGTTGCTTTGCCTCCGTCCTCCTCTCCCATTTTCACCTGTGATATGGGGACTGGCTTTACTATAGTTTGCCAGGTCAGGTATAGTTTGAAGGGTAGAGGTGGAAAAACTCGGGGCCCAGGTGCTGGTTCCAACTATGTGACCCAGAATCTGAACCAGCCCAGAACCTCTAGGTCCTGCATAAAAAAAACAAACAAAAAAAAACAAAAAAAACTCTGGAGCAACTCCATAGACAATTCCTTTTAAAGGGATATTCTGGTAAGTACTAGTTATCACCTAACCAGTTAGAAGATAATTGTCTGATTGATGGGGGTCTGACAGCTGGAATCCTGAATGAACAGAGCTGCCTCTCCATTTCATTCTATGAACTGCTAGAGATAGCAAAGGGCTGTACTCCTCAGTACTTCCATAGGTATGACTGGTGTGAACATATGCCACCTGCTGCTCTATTCATATGGGGCACACTGGACCCCTATTCTGATTAAGCACCCACTGATCAGACAATTATCTTCTAACATGTAGATAAGGGATCATTTGTAGTTAGCAGAATACCTCCTAAGGGTGGTGACACACTATGTGCCGAACTTGGTTATAACTGCACTCATTTCTGGGGTTAAGAGTGCTTTCCCCTCTAATAAAGTGAAACCTTAGTGTAACTCCCATCTCAGGCGGCACCTATTGGCATAAGCTAAGGGGTGACTTTTTATTTTTTTTTAAATGGCCGCTACTTATTGCATTATGTCAAGAGGCAACAGCTGATACCGTTTCTACAAAAATAAGCCCTACAACAAAATTAAGCCCTTGCTTGATTCTGCAGGGTTTTTGCAGTAGGTTTGAAATATAAACCCTACTCCAAAAATAAGAGCTAGTCACAGTCAGCTCCTCCAGCACTGTTATGTCTTGTGACGTCATGCAGACTCAGAATAGGCATATTCTAGCTCCCAACCGTCCTTCTCAAGTGTCCCACTACCTCCCACCATGGCAGGGCAAAATTCGCTCACCTGCTCCAGAGTCCCTCCTCCTGCCTCCCAATTCTACTCTCCAAGTGCCACCTCTGGGTCCTGCCTCCAGGTTGCTGCTATTCTGTTGGCTTGGCTACCTACACGACCAGACATCAGGTGCCACCCCTGCTCGCTCCCACAGACACAGCCACTACACTACAGCACCTCCACTTAGCGTAAAGGAGATTGTAAAGGGTAGACGATAGAGAGGGCATTGTGCCACTGCCACACAAAGTGTTGAGAAAAAGTAACAGTAAGTTTAAGGTGCACTAACCCTGCACCTCCAATTTTGAGTGTAAGTTAGGGTGAGCATTACTAACATTAACCATTTTACAAGATTCGTCTGGAGCAAATCAGAAAAGATTCTGATTTTCCCCAGTGCCTGAAAAATAACATTGTCCTGGTGGTCTTCAGCATCAGGGCATAACATTCATCTCCCTCTGGAGGCTGGCCTGGACAGGAGCGTGGATGGGTGAGTAAAATACTGACTGATGCCTGCTGAAATAATCCACTAGGTAGTGGCCTAACATATCATGGTGTGGTGGCCAAAAAAAGGGAGTATATATTCTGTGTGGGGGGGCAATATCATGTGTTGGGGCAAAAACAATATACTGTGTGAAAGATAGTAAAGGAGGTGTTTTACAGTGGGGATCAATAAAGGGTACTGTATGGGGGCCAATAAAGGGGATAATATACTGTGAGGGCCAATAAGGTGGTAATATACTGTGTGGGGGATAAAAGAAGGGGGCAATATCATGTGTTGGGGCCAAAAAAACAATATTCTGTGTGGGAGCTGGTAAAGGAAGTAATATACTGTGGGGATCAATAAAGGGGTCTGTATACTGTATGGCGGCCAGTAAAGCGGTTAATATGCTGCAGGGGCCAATATAGGGACATTACGCTGAATGGCGGCCGGTAAAGGGGATAATAATACTGTGGGGGCCAGTAAAAGTGGCATTATGCTGTGTGGGGGCCAAATAAGGGGATCTTTTTGATCTGCAAATGGTGGCATAAAGAGGGGTTATGGCCTAAGATTTTGCTTGAGATCCATAATTTTGCTTGGGAGCCATTATGCAGCCAAAGATAGTTTGTTTGCCCTGCAACTCACTATTGTAGTTGCAAAAATATCGAGACGTGTTTATCTCAAATCCATGGTATAGGTTTTTATACCTTTAGCATGCCTCCTCATGAGGATAAATGTATGCCAGCTCACGTCACTATGGTAAAGGCAGCTCCCGTAACACAGATAATACATTAGCTGTGAGATCTGGGGAGCTGAACGCTGCCTCCAATAGCATGACCCGGGGGTCTTGACGTCGCTGGAACTCTCAGGTCCATCAAAAGCATCCCCAGGGCTAGGTAAATTAATAAACACTCCCCAGACAACACCTTATTTTTAGGGAAAGCATCATGGCCTCAGAACTGAGTGCAGTTGTATTTGATACCTCTAGTGCACAGGCAGCCAGATGAACACACTCACCTTTCCACCCACAGTTGGAGTGAGTGGTGTGAAAATGCAAAATGTCACAAAAACTATTTTACCACAGAATTTTGGAGCAGTGGGATTGATTCCCTCTGGAGCAGAGGGATTGTTTCCTCCTCCCCTTCCTCCTTCAGAATAAATTTACCTTCATAAAAAAAATGACATACTAGTTTGATAAAACGTTTGCACTAGACAAAATTTTTTTAACCTTTATTCCAATCTTTTTACATTTTTTTATTCATAATAGGCTAACATAACAGGCTGTCCATTGTTGGAGGCAGTGGTGTAACTAGGAACGGCGGTCCCCCGTGGCAAACTCGTTCCTCACACTGTACCCGTGATTGTTCCAGCATCTCAACAGCTCACTGGGAAGCCATATAATGAGCGTGTTGTTGGTGTTGATGATCTGCATACTCCGCCGTTTCGGCAGCTCTCAAGCTGGCCTGGCTCTGAAGTTGTTCCTTGCACGATGCCTATGATTGTTCTGGCATCTCCGCAGCTCGCGGAGATGCCATATAATGAGTGTGTTGTTGGCTTTGATGATCCCCCTCAGCTCCGCTTGAGGAGAGGTCTGTTGATTTCTGGCTACCTTCATAGCTCTTGTTGTTTGCGACAAATTTGATTTTCTTTTTCCAGGCATGTTTAAAAGGTGTTTTCCCATGTCAGTGTGTCAGCACTGCCTAGAGTAAATCAGATAACATGCGAATGCTTGTACACAATCCACTGAGGATTATCTGTGTGTTTACACGGAGAGATAACAGACCTGGCTTTATCAGAACCTGAGATAAGATACTGCCAAGAGCAGTATAATATATACTATGTGATCAAAAGTATCCGGACACCTGGCTGAAAATGACTTACAAGTTCGTAGTGCCCTCCATCGGTAATGCTGGAACTCAATATAGTGTTGGCCCACACTTAGCCTTGATGACAGCTTCCAGTCTCACAGGCATACATTCAATCAGGTGCTGGAAGGTTTCTTGGGGAATGGCAGCCCATTCTTCACGGAGTGCTGCACTGAGGAGAGGTATCAATGTAGGTCGGTGAGGCCTGGCATGAAGTCAGCGTTCCAAAACATCCCAAAGGTGTTCTATAAGATTCAAGTCAGGACTCTGTGCAGGCCACTCCATTACAGAGATGTCATTGTCGTGTACCCACTCCGCCACAGGCCATGCAGTATGAACAGGTGCTCAATCATGTTGAAAGATGCAATCTCCATCCCCGAATTGCTCCTCAACAGTGGGAAGCAAGAAGGTGTTTAAAACATCAATGTAGGCCTGTGCTGTGATAGTTCAACGCAAAACAACAAGGGATGCAAGCCCCCTTCCATGAAAAACACGACCACACCATAACACCACCGCCTCTGAATTTTACTGTTGGCACTACACACAACGTTTTTCCACTATTCAATCGTCCAATGTTTACGCTCCTTACACCAAGCGAGAAGTCGTTTGGTATTGACCTGCCAAACGACACCTGTGGCACCCAATCACCTGACCACGTTCGAAGTCCGTGAGTTCCGCGGAGTGCCCCATTCTGCTCTCTCACGATGTCTAATGTCTACTGAGGTCTCTGATATGGAGTACCTGGCAGTAGGTGGCAACACAATGCACCTAATATGAAAAACATATTTTTTGGGGGGTGTCTTGATACTTTTGATCACATAGTGTAGTATGTGAACATAAATTCATAACAGTCATGAAACCATGTCATTTACTGAGATAAAAAGTAGCCTATGTGTTGATCGAGGTTACAAAATATCTATGTGCAAAATTTCATCCAAATCCGTTCAGCCGTTTTTGCGTGATTGAAAACTTTCACATTTATAATTTTAGTATGATGATTATAATTTTAGTATGATGATATGATGAAGTAGGATTAGTAGGATGTTTGTTTCCTTAGAAGCACTGTAATGTGGGCCCTAGGATACAGGCATGTTAAGTCCTCGTGAAACAAGCCTGATTCTGTATTTTGCACTAGAATATCATGATCCGCATAATATTCCCTTTATTTAATACCATCTGTTGGCCATACATTATAACGTGATATATAATAGAAATTAGATCAACAGTGTGACCGGCTAGGCATCCCTCAATTGTAGAAATTTTGCCCAAAAAGAACACTGTGCTAGAGCCGACTAGTGGAAGTTCAGATTCTTTATTGTTGATGTCGTTATGTGTCTTTAATAAAGAACCTGAACTTTCACTAGTCGGCTCTAGCGCAGTGTTCTTATTGGGCAAAACTTCTACAATTGAGGGACGCCGAGCCGGTGACACTGTTGATCTATTTTTCCTCCCTGCTTGGGGTTGATGAGATAACTGCTGCTGGAATCCAAACCAACAAACCAATCGAGGCAGTCCTCCTTAATCGTAGACTCCCATAACGGACTATAGCTATTGTCTCATTGATCCGCTCTGTGCACCAATTATTTATCTCCATATAATACAAAGTGTCTAAAGAGTTCTATGAATATTATGACCAAGTATCTATATTCCTGACACTCAAACGTCCCAAGATGGACATCCTTGTGACAATGTGTCTTTTCTGATATCCATATCACAGGACTGTTTGAGTTATTTTTTGAGCACGTATACAGTACATTTGCTTGTTACCTATTCATTCACCTAAATCTATGTCCCAGGAGCAGACGCTTAGTCGATGTTTTAGTGGAAGATGCTTGGACTATAACTTTGCTAGAATATTGTTTTTCTAGGAATCTATCTGTCATATGGGAAGGGTTAATATCTGAATGCCTTGAGGGAATAATTTAATGCAACAGGAACCCAAAGACAAGTGTTATATTGTTATTTGTAACGGAAAATGTCCTCCTAGCCTTGCACAAGACCCCCAGGAGAGAAGAGCTGGTACGGTGCGGGAAGACACGTATGGAAATGATGGGCGAGGGATGAGCTGCCTTGGAGGGCACTGAACTTGGCATTTTTTGGCCCTCCAAACAAGCTGCCCATCTGGTCCCTGTCAGATTATGTTAAGAGTGCATCTGGACCCAAGCCCCAGAGTTTCAGCTTCGAGCTGGTCATGTGATGGTCTCCACGACAACTGGAGGTGTGGTGCGAATGCCGAGCACAGAGCCAGATGCCGCTCTTCACGTGTTGGCTAATTAGACGCCGCTCAGAAAAGTGCAACCATTTCACCCACAGCCTATCCCTGTGTACTGCTGACCAACACGACCCCAGCTACAACAGAGCACCAAGTGTCAGGGCTACACCTGGGGTACAATGCAGAGTCTACAGGAGGCCATACCTCCTCATCACATCCCTTACATTTTGCAAAAACCTGGCATATAATGTAGACACATTAAAGGTAAAGGACAGCACAACGTCCTGCTGCGTCACACAACCAAAGACCTGCGTTACATGATAGGCTTCCATATGATACCATTAGTATCTGCGATTGCACAGATGGGTTTGGTAAGGATTTTCATTTTTCAGGGATCTTTTCCAGAAATGGTTGCGGTGTTTGTCATCATATGGTGGTTAAGCAGGTATTATCATCTCATGTAAGGTCATTAAAAATATAATCCCATTTTTACCACTGAACGGAGACTTTAAGCCGGTAAGACAGACTGTACTGGAAGAAATAAAACCCAAGAAGGTGAAAATTGATTCCTGTAATTATAGAAACCGTTTACTAATCATAGACAGACTCTTTCCTTCACTTTCTAAGGTTTTAGTGGCTGGCTATATAATATATTACTTGTTAGTAGACACAATTCTTTTGTGTAAAGGGTTTGAAAGGGAAAAATAAATAGCTTAAAAGGGTTGTCTACTATCTATCTATCTATAATTTATTTTTATTTTTTTTTTATTTAGGCCAGAGCAGGTGAAAAAAAAATTATACTCACCCGTCCCCAGTGCTCCAGTGTCTCCTAGTGTGGTCCGGTCCTTCAGCTCCATTGTTTTCTTCTTGCTGCAAATGAGTGGCCTCAGCAAAGGACACAGGACATGCATGTGATGTCCCCCAGGTCCTTTCCTTAGGCCACTGATTGGCCTCAGCAGTCACATGGAAGGAAAGGGACCCGGGATGTCACAATGCAATTGGAACTTCTGGAAAAAGAAGTCGGCCGAGCAGTGGGACCAGACCACGCTGGGAGAACACTGGAGCACTGGGGGATATGCGAGTATGTTTTGTGTTTTATTTTTTTATTTTTTTTTTTCACCTCACCCACCTAATAAAAACAAAAATAAAAAATTAGGCTTTGCAATGTCTTTTAACCTAAAACTGGTTGTCTTAGATAAAAACAGCTCCTCCTTAAATGGAAACTAAGTTTATTTTCTCTAACGCCTAGCGATTGGCTGCTACCTCCAGGGAAAGGTTTGTCTAGCCCAGTGGTTCTTAACCAGGGTTCGATCAAACCCTAGGCCCTATGCACAGTTCATTTTGTGTACCAGTAAAAAACATACACCTATGTCTTGAATTTGGAAAAAAATATTTGATTTATCACTAAAGAATGGTTCGGTGAATGTGCATATGAAACTGGTGGGTTCGATACCTCAAACAAGATTAAGATCCACTGGACTCTAGCCATATTACAGGAGAGATGGCATGACCACAGAAGAGGCCATCTGTACCTTGGCTTGTATTTAGTTAAAGGGGTTATTACAATAGATGGCCTGACCCTGAGAGTTCGACACTGCTGATCAGCTGTTCTTCAGTCTTTGACTCCAGTGCAGTACTCACTTTTTGTTGCTTTGTTCTTAGTATGGTAGCATTGTCCCATTTTAATGAATGAAGCAATTCAAAAAGGGTGTTGTAAGTACAGACCACACTGTCACTGGAGGTAAACAATGAAGACACTGCAGCACCAGCACTGCCTCCCCTTCAAAATTGGGTGGCCATAGGTTGTCATGAATTGTTGATGCTATATGTGTCTGTCATGAAATCATGTTTCTTGAAAAGCCGATCATCTCACACCCCACATTTCAATTGTATTTGAGCCAAGAGGAAACGTAAAGAGAAGCCCCTGTATGGTTTATTCATATAGCAGCAATCTATTCTGCAGTGTGGTATGGATTGTCATCTCTCACTCACTGTCTAGGGGGTTTACAATTTAAATTACAAATGAACTCAGCAGTATGATAGAATTTTGGTGGAAATCAAAATACCTAAAGGAAACCCAAACAAACACTAGGAGAACATACCAACTCCATGCAGGTTTTGCTTTTGGTTAGATTCAAAACCCAAGATACAGAGCAGCAGTGGTAACCACTAAGCATCCATGCTGTATGCATAGACTGGCTCTGGGTACAAAGCACAGAAGTACTCTGCCTCATAAAAATAAGGCTGCAACGACAAGAAAACCGCACCGAGCCGATCCTCGTGTAAAACCACTCATTAAGTGGACGGTAGGGATAGACAAATGGCTGCTCACCTGGCTGGGTTGTGCAAGTCACAACAACCCTTCCAGTGTACCACAATCAATGGAGAGAGATGGGGGCAGCCATTGGAACACGCCACAGGGACGTCATGACAGCAACAAGGACGAACCAGTCTCCTCCAAGGAACAGGCAAAAATGCAGCGCTCACCCAGGTTCATAAACAAAATTCTTTGTCACAATGCCTTTTGGGCAAACATAAGCCCTTTCTCAAGTGCAAAATTGTCTCTTTTCCTCTGTGTGTAGGTGTCTCACAGGCGCTGGGATGGATCTGTGGATTTCACCCATAACTGGAAATCTTACAAACAAGGTTTTGTAAGTCACCAGGGGTATTGTCCAAGGAAGGAAAAGAGGTGAACAAGTTCATTGGCCTCAGAGGCTCGTTGATGTATGCAGGGAAGGGACGGCCAGCCTGTCCGGTATGATCCGACAGACTTGCTGGTTTTCTGTCACAATGTTTTGGGTGACAGGATTCTCTCACTTCTGTCTGTAACCTGTCCACTTGGCGTGCCGGCAGGTAAGCGCGCTCTGCACATGCGTCTCTGAGTGTACTGTGTAAGCGGCCATAAGAAAATGGCTGCAGGCATGGCAGAGCAGACTGCACGTCGCGGAGAGGGAGTTCCAGAGGAAGAAGAGGCCGTCGCTGGAGAGTTCTCTCGCAGCACTGGGGGCGTTTGAGCGCTGGAGATTGCGAGAAAACTCATTAGCATACCGATGAAAACTGGGATATCTACGGAACGGCGGCGCAGAGAAGACATCTAAAGGTTGGAGAAGAATAGCCTTTCTTAAGGCTATTCCTACGTGTTAGTGAGAAAAAAAATGCAGTTTTAATGATAGAATCCCTTTAAGGACATGGCATTTTTTTCTCCCATTGGCATATTTTTAAAGCCATAACTTTGATGACCTGGGACCCCTTCCGATTAGCTGTTCTCAGCAGTTGCTTTATGGAGAAGAGAGCTGGAAGCAGTTAGCTGTTTTCTCTTTGTAGTGGCTATGCTAAGTTAACTACACCCAGCTGTCTGCTTCTACCACTGTTCTTGGTATAGCAGTTGCTGAGAATAGCTGGTCATTGTCGGTGGTCTGACACCCAAGACCCCAATCTTTGGACCCTAGGCTCCAGGGTCCGTTATCCGTTGCTAATTCTGTATTTCTTATAGCTACACTCCTGACTGCAGGTCAGCCCAATTCACTTGTAGGTCCAGTTGTAGCACGAGATAAATCAAGGATAAACTATATAGAGGTCATGGCACTCACTAGATTCCTATGGCCCCTTTCATCTACTCTTTGGTGGTGGCCAAACCCTCATTGCTGGATATCATAGACCACTAATGGTATATCCTTGAACATACTTACACTTGGATTTGATAGCACAGACTCTGTAAAAAGAGCTACACTGTAGTAGCCAATAATTGTAAATTGTCTACATTTTGATGTTACTTTGTAACAAAGCTTGACCTTCTAGTGATAGTTCCACCATATGTATATTCCTGCTTTTCAGTTGGTACACTTTCCCTAACCCGTATCCACAGGCTAGCCTTAATATATACATTCATTTTTGCTTGTCTTATTCTGAATCACTTGCTGACTGACACAGTAAGACAGATGGTAGGTGATGGGGGGGTGGGTATTTCAAGAAATACCTGACCTAAAGGAAGCCTGATTGCCCCTTTCCTTCAAAGAGTCTGGTTTGCCAGAATTCAGAAGAATGAAAAAGTATACAATTAAGCAAAAAGGAAAAAAAAAACATGGATTATGCAAGGGAAGGAGGTGAAAGAAAGCTAGTGCTCAGTGTATGTGCGAGTGTGAAAATTGGGTGAATGGGTGAGAACAGGGTCAGATTGCAAGCACAGAGACATAGAGTTGTGTAAAATGGATTGAAGAGCAGGGAGCCACAATCCAAACTAAATAGGGTGATAATTTTATGCGCTTAGAAAGTGGATTAAACTGGAAAAGTGATAATAGTCTGAATGATCCAGAGAAGAAAAAAAAAAACTAGTTACACTGCAGCCAGCATGTACAAAAATAATCTTTCAGGGAGAGGAAAATGTAATTCTTGATGTTAGAGTACACAAATAGTGGGTTTTGTCTCTCCGCCCTATGAATGATACATCAGGCTGCTTATAAAAACACACCAGGGACAAGATGAAAGCCTCAGCCGTCTCTTTGAGGATTTTATTTTGGCCACGAGGGGGTTAAGTGGTTGTGAATTCTCTTTTGTGCTTTGTGGAAGATGGAACAGAATTTGACTTTAAATAGGACAGGTCACACAAGACAGTGACCCCAACCGTATAGTACTGGGCTCTGAACCAGGGCATGGACATCCGTGAGCAGACAAAATCTAAAATGCCATAATTGTAATCTATAATACACAGACGTAATAACTCTACACATCAACATGACCTTACATGGCGTGGTGAAACTGCTAGAGATAGCCATAGCAGGTCCAGAAGAAATTGTTATAGGTGGGCTCCTACTTTATGCTAATTTTTTAACATTAATTTAGAATTTAGTTTTTTCTTAAGAACACATGAACACTAATAACCCATAGACAGGTGTGGTGCTGTTTATGGAAGAAATTGGTGGGGGGGGGGGGGGTTTCCATTAAAGGGATTCTACCATTAAAAACTTTTTTTTCTCGTTGACACGTCGGAATAGCCTTAAGAAAAGCTTTCCTACCTTTAGATGTCTTCTTCGCCCCGTCGTTCGGTTAAAATTTTCCTTGGTATGCAAATGAGTTCTGTCACAGCACTAGGTTCAGGCCCCAGCGCTCAAACAACACTGGGGGCGTCCCCAATGCTGCGAGAGAACTCTCTCCAGCGCCACCTCCATCTTCTTCTGGAACGTCCTCTTCATGTGTTTTCTTCATTCGAATGGGAGGCTAAACTAAACATCTCTTGCAGCTACTTACCTCTAGAGATGGCTGCTCCGGTGCCCCCCTTCTTCTTGCCTCGCTGCCCCCCCTCCCAGGTTAGTGTTTAAAGAGCTGGGTAGGCGGGGCTTGTGACTTAGGAGAGTGTGGGCGGGTACAGGGCAGGGAGACGTGACGTCTCCCCTCCCAGTACCCGCTCACACTCTCCTAACCTGGCAGGGAGGGTGCAGCGGCAGCGAGGCAAAGAAGAAGGAAGGCACCGGGCACCGGACCAGCCATCTCTGGAGGTAAGTGGACACCAGGGGGTACTAAGTAGCCAGAGGATTTAAAAAAAATCCTCTGGCTACTTTAGTGATTCACTACACAGCGTGGATTCTAACAATTGTTAGATTCCATGCTGTATAGTGAATAGGATTGCTTTTAAAATCCGATCTCCGATTAATAAAAAAATCCCATTGACTTGCATTGGGATCGAGATCAGGTTCGAATGAAAAATGATTGGAAATCGGATTTTAAAATTGATCCTGAAAAGTCAAGATCGGCTCAACCCTAATCTTCACACATCAGCAATAGACCCCAGAAATCATCTCCTTGAAAGAAGAAGTCCACGCATCCATGCAGATTTCTCCTCCATGCCGCATGGTGAAACATGCTGTCCTTAGCTCCTGGGGGGATGGTAACAGGCACTTGTGCAAACAGGAAAACTCCAGCTGATTCAGGTCTTGAGTCTTGTCCATGCTTAACAATTGAAACAAAAGGAAAAATATACTCCACAGGATCTTCCATCCGATTTATAGTTGCTAATTCATAGTGCTAGTTTGCTTGGTTAGAGGATACAGACAAAAGAGTGAAAAAAGAAGATAAAGGTTGCTCCCAGCTTAGAGCTCTGTATTGAGGCAGCCACTCAAGGTGGTGCCATGATAATGAGAACTACAGAGAATTACAATTATATAGGGAGAGTAGGGCATAGGACGGAGAGCCAAATGAGAAAGAAGCAAATGCGCATATACACGGACATGGTGCTGCAGCTAATAGTATGTTTTCTATCTCACCTTTACTTTACCCTCACCAATACTTGTCAGTACTTCTTTATAATGTCTTCCATGCTACTCCAGAGAGACAATTATAAGAGCTCTCCCACAATATACACTTATCACCTATCCCCAGTGATTAGGAAAGTGTTCCATGTGAATGGAGGACTAGTGTGCATACCCTGCCTGCACTCCTTTCACTTCGATGGAACTTCAAGGACAGCTATTTTTAGCTGTCCCATAGAAGTGAATGTATTGGCAGCCATGCAACGTTCCAAATGGAGCACTTGCGGGGCCCTGTTCTTATAATTGCCAGGGTTCCCAGTGGTCAGACTGCCAGCAGTCAGACATACAGTATAGCCCTAGCCCATGCCGCCTTTTTCCAGAATTACTTGTCAGATTGTACTGATATTGTAATATGGCTGAGCTGCAATAGATTTGGGCTGTGTGTGGTAAAAACTCCGAAGAGGCCCCTGCGCTCAACCTGCATGGCACCTTTGCCCTTATGATCCATCATTCCTTTAGTAACAGAGAATATTTACTTTTGCCCACTATGATCACATTTCTACCATCATTGTATTCTCTATGGTTTTAATGACACAACTCGACACACAAGGAATTCTAATAATTGTCACGAAAACTGCTCTCGGCTGATATCTTCATTTTTTTCAATTTTACTTATCATTACCACAACGTCACATCTGTGACTATTCATAACCTGATGTAAAAGGACCAAAGATATTGTGATATTTCATTATTGCTATTGGCTACCTTCAGCTGTCTTTATATACATTGTACATGTAGAATATGCACTATACTCTTCTCATTATAAATATAGTTTCAGGGAACGCAGGTGACTTGAGTTTCACTTCTCCTCTCATGGGGACGGAGTCCATAATCCCCTGACAATGCCCAAAGTGTGTCTGCTCATCAACTTGGCATCTTTCCAACCTGGCTACCGAGTCACTCAGACATCATGTATACAGCTCGTTGTAATCTCTGCGGGTCTGTCCACCGCGAAGACTCACTCTCCTTCTTACACCAGGGACTCTGTGTGTGTTTGTTTGGTGAAGATATAATTAAGTATGGTTCTCCGCCGTATTTTCTACCTGTGTATTTATAGATTTTTTTTTTGCGTTTGTAATTCCACAATTTTAGCTGGAATTTGGAAAGCGCAAGCAAGCTGACATTACGATATAGATTATTAATTTGCTTTAATATTTTTTTTTTTCGTGTAAAATATATATATATATATATATATAAATATATATATATATATATATATATATATATATATATATATATATATATATATGTATATATATATGTATGTGTATCCATATATCCGCCTACTTCCCCACCAGCAAATAAAAAAGGAATGTGGGAAATGGCCGACATGGTCTATCTTTTTTTGCACGGCCAATTTTTGCTTCCATCTGAGACCCATTTTCACAGAACTGGATCTATGGGAATGGACAAAAATAGGACATTTGCTGTTTTTGATATTCTCGTAAAATGGATATGTAAATAGTCATGTTGTAATCAATGAGTGAACTTACTAAGATTGGCGTTCTCTACACCAGTCCATTCCTGTGCTGGTGCTAAGTGCAGCCAAATATTGAGATAAGATATTAAAATATTAAGATGCTCCATTCTCTTAAAGAGGACCTTTCATGTCCTCGGGCACATGCGGTGTTATATGCGGTGAGGAACGCCCACACCAGTACTAGTTTATGGACGCTTACTGTCAGGAGTGTCGGGGTGGGAGGGGCGTTCCTCACCGCTCAGCATCAACGCTACACACAGTACTGTCAGGAGGGGCGTTCCCAGTTAGACTGCCAGGAACGTCCTTGTGACAGTAAAGAGCTATCAGTAAATGCATGGATTTCTCTTCCACCGGGGCACATAACGGAAAAGCTGAATTCAGCTCATTGTCTGCTTTCTAGCCCGAGAACAAGAAAGGTAGCCTTTAATAATTCAGGGACATTCCTGTGCACCAGAATGGAAATATGCACCAGTGAATAACTGGTGTAAATTTTCTATATAAATTTACTGAACCAAGGAATCTCTACCCTGCTTTGTAAAAAGCAGAAAGAGGGAAGTGATATATCCCCGTAATGGGTTCTATACATGGATGTGTAATGCCCATTACAAAACTTATTGTCAAATGTTATAATAAACCAGAATTAGTTTTATTAATGGGGAATCCATTTATTTAATTAGTTAATTTTTATTTTTGAGAAATTGTATTCGTTTTGTCTCCAGGAAAGTGTCTGTGTCAATCTACAATAACCTGACAAGAGGTCTGTGGAACCTTTCTTTATATTGTAACACATAGCAGACCAAACATTGTCTCTTGAGCTGTATATCCTTGGATAAAAGGTAATTGATAACTGCCAATGTTATGTGGCTGGGGCCTTATTTTTCTCTAGTCTCTACGTTGCATGGACAATGGACTGACCTGTCTGCACTCTGTGAGCTTGAGTGGACTGACACATGGTGTAATTTTATACCACAGACAGATCCACAAAAAAAAAAAAAAAATCATACGTCCTGTAGGCAGATTTTGATCCAGAATTAGACACGGATTTCACTGATTGCAAAGGTTAAATCCATGGCAAGTCCACCGCAGATCTGCTATAAATCCGCCTGAAAATCACATCTGGTATGAATGTAAGCTGAAACATCTATAGCTGATCTGAAAGATACCATATTTCTTCAAAAATAAGAAAATAAGACGTGGTCTTATATTTTTTGCTCCAAAAGATAGGCTAGGGCTTATTTTTAGAGGATGTCTTATTTTTTTTTTTTTTTAGTGAACACCAATCCACTCGCCAGTCTCACTCCTTATACCCAAAACAGTTTATAGTTGGTAGGTGCTAATGGTAGATGTGCTCTCACACATACTGTAGATCGATGTCTTTCCTATCTCAGGTTCCATTGCAGCAGTTACAATGCAGCCAAGTGTAGCAGTTGGCTCCCCCTCATGACTGGAGGTAGCCACAAGGTAGTCATGCCATCGGGTCTATCTGATCTGTGTGTAAGAAACAAACACTACCGGTACTCAACCCATAATGTTGTGAATAACTAAAAAAAGGTACAAAAAGGTTCAGCTCACCCACAGGTTGATATCAGACATCGGCTTTTCAATGGTTAAATTCTTCGGGGTGCACGGCAACACTCTCTATTCCTTGAGTGTAATATCTCCACAGCAAAAACAAATTTCTCCGGCAACTCTCCGATGATAAAATATAACTTTTAATCAGAAAACATCATAAAATGACAAAAAATTTGATGTCGATCACAAAATAAAGAAAAAAAAAAAAAGTAAACCCCCTAAAAAAACGCAGACGCGTTGCGGAACCATCGTTCCTTCCTCAGTGCATGCTCTGAATAGAATGACCTGGGTTAATATAGGTTTCTCACCCATCTCAATTTCCGGTGTTAGGGAACCACCCTAGTCATCTTTGCAAATTATTCGTCACCTGGACCTGAAGCTCCACTAGTTATAACATATGCATATATACCTAAATATATCTATTTTACTCCTGAACCCTAATTTATTATAAGGATACAAAAGAAGAACATTCAACCTTCTCTACATGTCATCCAAAAGAATTTTTTAAACCCATCAAGATTGTAAATGAATAAGTATGAATTCACACTGTTGTGAATAACTGTCTAGGTACAGTCCTATGAAATAGTTTGGGCACCCCTATTAATCTTAATCATTTTTTGTTCTAAATATTTTGGTGTTTGCAACAGCCATTTCAGTTTGATATATCTAATAACTGATGGACACAGTAATATTTCAGGATTGAAATGAGGTTTATTGTACTAACAGAAAATGTGCAATATGCATTAAACCAAAATTTGACCGGTGCAAAAGTATGGGCACCCTTATCATTTTATTGATTTGAATTCCCCTAACTACTTTTTACTGACTTACTGAAGCACAAAATTGGTTTTGTAACCTCAGTGAGCTTTGAACTTCATAGCCAGATGTATCCAATCATAAGAAAAGGTATTTAAGGTGGCCAATTGCAAGTTGATCTCCTATTTGAATCTCCTCTGAAGAGTGGCATCATGGGCTACTCAAAACAACTCTCAAATGATCTGAAAACAAAGATTGTTCAACATAGTTGTTCAGGGGAAGGATACAAAAAGTTGTCTCAGAGATTTAACCTGTCAGTTTCCACTGTGAGGAACATAGTAAGGAAATGGAAGACCACAGGGACAGTTCTTGTTAAGCCCAGAAGTGGCAGGCCAAGAAAAATATCAGAAAGGCAGAGAAGAAGAATGGTGAGAACAGTCAAGGACAATCCACAGACCACCTCCAAAGAGCTGCAGCATCATCTTGCTGCAGATGGTGTCACTGTGCATCGGTCAACTATACAGCGCACTTTGCACAAGGAGAAGCTGTATGGGAGAGTGATGAGAAAGAAGCCGTTTCTGCACGTACGCCACAAATAGAGTTGCCTGAGGTATGCAAAAGCACATTTGGACAAGGCAGCTTCATTTTGGAAACAAAAATTGAGTTGTTTGGTTATAAAAAAAGGCGTTATGCATGGCGTCCAAAAAGAAACAGCATTCCAAGAAAAACACATGCTACCCACTGTAAAATTTGGTGGAGGTTCCATCATGCTTTTGGGGCTGTGTGGCCAATGCCGGCATCGGGAATCTTGTTAAAGTTGAGAGTCGCATGGATTCCACTCAGTATCAGCAGATTCTTGAGAATAATGTTCAAGAATCAGTGACGAAGTTGAAGTTACGCCGGGGATGGATATTTCAGCAAGACAATGATCCAAAACACCGCTCCAAATCCTCAGGCATTCATGCAGAGGAACAATTACAATGTTCTGGAATGGCCATCCCAGTCCCCAGACCTGAATATCATTGAACATCTGTGGGATGATTGGAAGCGGGCTGTCCATGCTCGGCGACCATCTAACTTAACTGAACTTGAATTGTTTGTCCAAAATACCTTTATCCAGGATCCAGGAACTGATTAAAAGCTACAGGAAGCGACTAGAGGCTGTTATCTTTGCAAAAGGAGGATCTACTAAATATTAATGTCACTTTTCTGTTGAGGTGCCCATACTTTTGCACCGGTCAAATTTTGGTTTAATGCATATTGCACATTTTCTGTTAGTACAATAAACCTCATTTCAATCCTGAAATATTACTGTGTCCATCAGTTATTAGATATATCAAACTGCTGCTGCAAATACCAAAATATTTAGAACTAAAAATGATTAAGATTAATAGGGGTGCCCAAACTTTTTCATAGGACTGTATATAGCTCCCTTAAATTCAATGTGCGATTCTTTTGGGGTTGTCTGCTTTCCTTGATGAAGGGTCTACTGTATCTGTTCTGCTGTACTCTATTTACTTTTTTAGATGTCTGGACCCTTTTTTTTTTTTTATAATGAACTGTAGCTAGGGCTTACTTTCGGAGTAGGGCTTATAAGTTATTTCAAGCATATTCCAAAAATCCTGAAAAATCATGCCAGGGCTTATTTTCGGGGTAGATCTTATTTTTGGAGAGCCACAGTATCGGCCTCCAGATTTTAATAAACTTGTTCCTTAAAGCACCCCTCCAGTTCAAAGTAAAAATGTGTAACAAAAAGTGTGTAATACATGCATTAAGTACTTGGTGTCCTCCTTTTAAAGGGATCCTATCATTGGATACCCTTTTTTTTCTCGATAACACGTCGGAAAAGCCATAAAAAAGACTATTCTTCTCCTACCTTTAGATGTCTTCTCTGTGCCGCCGTTCGGTAGAAAACCGGGTTTTCGTTCGTATCCAATGAAAGGATCCCTGTAAATCTTTCAGACATGGTTTCCGAGATTCCCAGATTACTCTTCAGTTCTGTAAAATGGCCACCAGCTTCTTGGAGCTCTATGTACACTGAGGAAGATTTATCAAGACTTGCAGGTTTCCACACCGAGGATGTTCCTTATTTATGATGAGTCCACATCTTGTCATAAATCAGGTGCGTCCTTTATTAGATATGGTGCGTGCACTGAAATCTATGGCAGCTCATGGTCTCACACACTCCCTCTACTTTTGGCTACTCAGCAGAAGAAGGAGATGAAGAACCACAAAAAGTAGATGGTTGTCCATGCTTACCAGTCAAAGATCTTTTTGTTTCCTTTTGTTTGTATCCCTATCCTCTGCCATAGATACACTTGATAAAGGGGTAACCCGGAAACGTGTTGTGTGTTTGTGCACTATTAAAAATACCTTTGACTGGTAAGCATGGACAATCATCTACTTTTTTGCGTATTTTTTTATCTCCACCCTCTGACAAGCTGCTGCTCCGTCTGGAATCTGGATGTCGTGATGTGTAGAAGTCTTGCTGCTTCCCATGACCTATATACTGCCTAGATGTTCCTAAAGAGATTGTGACTGATCTCACCTGATAAAGTGAGAGTACATCCTGACCACAAACCCTTGGGCAAGTGACTCTCTCCTTTTTTTGTCTCTCTGGAATCACCTTTTCATTTGATCCGTGTTGTGTTACTATACAATCTGTACGGTTTTATAGCCCAACTGTAAGCCTAGCTTAAATCACCCCTTTTGTTGCACTTATGCACTTTAATGGGCTTATCCAGTTTTCTAGCATTGATGGCCTATCTTTAGGTTAGGTCATCAATATTGGATCTGCTGAGTTCTGATACCTAGCACCCTGCAAGTCACCAATACCGAGACAGCACAGTTCCCGGTAATGGTTACATACCGCAAGCCGCACTGCTCACTTGCCATAGAAACTGTAGCGGCGAGTGTAGGTACTGCAGCGCTCTCCCATTGAAATTTTTGTAGTTTTTCAAACTTCTTATCTGACACTGTTAGCCTTATATTTTGGATATAAAAACTTTATTAAGCATTAGCTTGTAGGTTTCAAGTTCCTGTATAATTATAAAAATTTGTGACATTTGCATCTTTTCACCCAGCAGATTGTAAGTTCAGGCCTTGTAGCCATCTTTGTGTATGGCCATGGTTAGGGTTCGTTCTATGGAGTGGTCTGACTCTTTGATTTCGGTAACCTTCCTTCTACAGACTAACAAACCAGTATGGGTTCTGAATCCTCGGCAAGCAGTGCTGCTGATGGGTGGGCTCCGAATTGCTTTCACTCTTCTTTAGAGCCATTTTACAGCAGTTTGTTTTGGCGTCCAGCTCCGCATTCCTTGTTTTGATTTACCTCTTATAATTCTCCATCTCTCTCAGCTTTCATTAGACCTGCTCTTTATGAGAAGTCTACGTTGCTCCCTCGCGGCTAGTATCTTTCACTACAAATATATTCTCTACACCATTGTGCCAACATCTGTTGGTTAAACATTCTGCACAAGTTTGCGATTACTACAGACGAATATATATTTATGAGGCATCACACTGGAATAGTAGCTTGTCCTGTCCTTTAATACATAGTCCGGGGCGGACGTACCATTGGTGCAACCTCTGCAGCTGCACAGGGGCTCAGAACATCAGGGGCCCAGAACATCAGGGGCCCTATCACTTTAGCAGCTTTCTACTGTCTATTAGATTGCTGGTAAATGTCAAAGACTCCTTGGCTGTTGGTTACTGGTGGATTGTTAGAGAGACATATAGTAAAGGGAGGGTATAAGGATGTACAAGGATGATAACACCTGGCATGTAGGACCTCAGAAATAATTCTGACCCTAAAATATGGATCCAGAGCAGATACCAGACACCAAAGAAGATCCCTCAAATAAGGAGACTATTAAAAAAAAAAAAAAATTAGAATGCTGATTTTTTTTTTTTTTTTTTTAAGTCATATGTTGCTTTTTCCATGCTACTACCCTCATGAAACAGCCCAGGACCCCAATGATTCTTTTTACTTTTCGACACACAGGAAATGCTGCTCAGCCAATCAGTGACTGAGGCAGGCGGCTGAGTCGTCACTTCCTGTGTGTCAAGATGGACCATGGTCAGATCTGTTGTTTTTTTTAAATTTTTTTATACAGTATTCTGTAACTTTGTAATATTTGTGGGATCCCAGACAGGGAATGTTGGTTTATAAACCACGTAAAGGGTTGCTCTGTTAGATGATGCTACCCCAAAAATCATCTAGTAATCATGGGCCCAATTTCTCTAGTATTAGCAATGTGCTCTCTTTAGATTGGCTTTTTATCTATGTGATAATATTAGATTATTAAAATAAGTTTATGTTCACACAAAGCCCAACAGCAGCCATATTTAGAACACATTGATTTAGATGTGTCTAATGACGTGCATTTTTTTGAAGGTCCATTCTAACAGACCATCAAAAAACAGAACATTTTTGTTGATGGATCCCTCAATAAACTGAAGTCTATGAAGAATCTATGAAAATGGGTCCCAGACGGATGCAACACAGCCATGAAAACACTCCCCACACTTGTGTGAATATAGCCTAAGGCAGTTACCTTGTGTTGATTTTTTTTTTTTTTTTTTTTCCGTTAGCAAGCAGGTACTGTTCTCCATAGCAACTCTATGCTGAGGCTCAGTGAAGGGGCTCACCGATGTATCATTGATCATTACAGATGAATGATAGGTGGGCACAGAACGTTGTGTAATGTGATGTCAGTGCTCTGCCGCATTCTACGGACTACACGTACTCAACATAAAACATATTGGATACTACTCATCTTCCATTAGAACAAGTATAATTGTGCATAACAGTTTTAGTTATACTGCAGCAAGACCTCTGGTGGGATATCAGTAGCGGAAGACATCATGTAGACCTAGACCCTATGCACTGTCAAGGTTTCCATCACGGAAATCAATATTTCTTCAAATCTTCCAGAGTACAGAGGAATTTTAAGTGAACTAGCACTGGATGGGCTTAGCATTGTATAGAAGAAGGATATCCAACCATTGGCTCACCAGCTGTTACTTAGCTCCAAGTGGGCATGCTGGCATATATGGTTTCTCCACAGCAGACACTTGACTTCTTCTAGTGAATTCCGTGCTATCACTTGGTAGGAACATAATACTGCAGCACAGCATTTTCTCCAAGAACCTTCCTGTATCGCCTCTGATGCTGACTTTAGCTTCCAAATTCCTTGTTTTATTTTCACACAATAGATTTTCCCAGCTGAAAAAAAAAAAGAAAAAAAAACTTTTGTTGATATTTTTGTTCTTACAAAACCAATCAATTTAATCTCACAATATCGATGTCTCATGCCTTCTTCCATCTCACTAATTTGCGTTCCGTTCCCATCTAGCCGGAGAGCGCTATCGTTTTCCCCGCTGTGTCTGAAATAAGTTGCCGTACGGGCCTTTCATTTGAGTACTATACAGATTCTCGAAAACATCAGGAAGCTGTAACAACTTTTTAACGAGCTCCAATAAAACAATCCAAAGGAGGTTTAAAAAAACCCTTCACCTTACATTAGTTAGAATCTGGAAGGCCCCGAAATATATGCTAGAACTAATGAGATCATCAAATACGGCTCAGAAATATAAACTAAATAACACACAATATATTACCCCTGTGGATTTAGAACATAAAGGTTCGTTATGAGCGCTGAAAAAAAGAGAATAGTAAAATTTGCTGGAAAGCTCTCTATTTCTAGAGTTTTTAATACATGCCGGAGTCGGGCTGCACATTTCACGAAGTCTTGGAAGTTGGTAAAAAAAATAACTATTCTCACAAATCTCGCAGCAGAGGATTTGCACCAATTTTCCTTTAATTTATCTCCCAACCTTCAGTGTGAAAAGCCCAATATTTTTTTTTCCCTGATTATAGTATTAGGGGGTTATTATAAGTTGAAGTAATGAGAGTCACTGACTTGTATTGATTGCTGGGGGGATATTGATTGCTGGGAGTACATTCCCCTATTTTCTTCTAATTGGAATACACCTTGATTTTTAGATTTTCGCTCCTTTTATATCATGTCTGCTATGCCACCTGAGCATAGAACCAGACAGACAGCTAGAGACAATGCCATCTCTGTCTGCTGAAATTATAATGTGATATCCTAAATAGGCTTATACATAATGTATAGTATAAGAGGCTGAGCTGTCATCTTCTGTATTATAACTGTGTAACAGAAGCTGCAATGGGAGATTATGTCTATGCTCCTGTATTGAACATAT
This sequence comes from Leptodactylus fuscus, assembly GCF_031893055.1. Classification (NCBI taxonomy): domain Eukaryota; kingdom Metazoa; phylum Chordata; class Amphibia; order Anura; family Leptodactylidae; genus Leptodactylus; species Leptodactylus fuscus. The sequence continues at coordinate 29,585,376 of NC_134275.1, forward strand.
AGAGGTAGAAGCAGCAAGAAGAAACACAGATAAGAGCATGACGCATGAAATATCATAAAGTAACAGATGGGAAACTTTAGTTTTGGGTTGATTGACCCTTTAAAGGATTTATCCACATTCTAATATAGATGTTCCAACCCTTAGGATAGGCTATACCTGGGGTCCAATACCTGGAGCCCATACAGACTTTCTGTTTCGGGACAGAGCAGCTCCTGGTAATGTTTACATGCTGAGAACTGTGCGACAAAGTATAACAGCGACTTCAGGTACTGCAGTATTGTCTCCTGAAAGTCTATGTGAGAAGGCTGCATTACCTAAAGCCACCATTGCACTTTGTATAGCGGATGAGCAGTGCACCTCTCAGTAATGTTTTGGAGTAATTTAGCTTAGGGGACCTAGGTATTGGACCCTCATGGATCTAATATTGACGGCCTGTACTAAGGTAGGCCGTCAGTACTAGAAAGCAGCTAACACCTTGAATTATATCACTGGTGACGTACCGCTAGTGCATTCACCAGTTACTAGAATGGAGGTCCTGAGTCCCCCATTAATTTCTACTTGGACTTATGGTAAGTAGGAGTTTGAATAGCATACAGCACAATATGGTTTACGGTAGATATGGTAACATGGTATAGGAATTTGCAGTACTGTACTTGAAATCGGCTTCATACTATTCTGTTGCTATATTAGAATGTAAGTTATATTGTACTAATCTTGGTCATATATCAAACTTATCCCACTGGATGAGGTCTATAAGATTCTTTTATCGAGTGTAGTTTCTAGTAGTATAGATAGTAGAGAAGATTTCAGAGTTATAAACTCTTTTTAGGTTTAGCCTTTCACCCATGAAACTCTGTGTGTTTGCCAGATTTACTGGCTTGAACAGTATGCTAGGACTCTCTACTGCTAGGAGTCCCTGACTCCCAGCAACATATTGTCTTGTAGTGATTACAGTAGGAAACAGTTCATGGGTGAACAGCAGTTGTGTGAATCTTGGCTTACTGTACTATTAGTATACAGAGCTCTGTACACCTCTCTGTTTCTTATGCCTTGCCTCTTCCTGGAGTATTTATCGAAGAATAGCTCTAAGACAATTATCCTTTGCAGTAAGAATTTTATCCAAATACTTATGACGTAAAATTTTTAATAACAATTTCTCAATGTACTAGGTATGGCTATGAGTTCTCCAGGGGTTGTTGGGTACCCTCGTACTACCACATCATTAAGATCTCAAAGACTGTAGATGGATGTGAATAAATACAGTGTCCAACTTTTAATTCTGGCTAAGCATTTTGATACAGAACCTGCCAGAAAATAACTTTCACAGTCCATATTACACATTTTATAGAATACTAAACTAAGAGACAGCTTTGTTCAGAGTGTGTCCATAACAAAGCGCAATGATGCAGTGATAACTGAGAGAACCTGCAAGCCTAGGAGTGTCGTCATGAAAAAACGCACCAAAACCGACATAACAAGCAAGAGTATAACCATAAAAAATGTAGTTTAAAAAAAAAAAAGGCACCATAAAACTGCAAAATGGAGAGGATGGAGTTTGTCAAATGCATATGACCCGGGGACAGCATATTTTGCATAGATCTGTATTTCATATCCCATATGATACATGTGCAACTTCAGATTGAGAAACTATGCTGTAGAAGATCTGTTCCAGAGAGTCATTCCACTGGGTAGTCATCAAAATGGTGACCTGGTGACCCAGATTCAAGATTGTGTAGCAAAGTTGTAGCTATAAATGGTGATTGATATGGGAGGAAGGTATATTGGGGGAGTATTTTCTATTAAGACAAAGGATAACTGGGCAATTTACTGCACAGGGAGAGATCTCCAAGGGGGTACTTTGATATTGGCATTGGTTAATTATTAGATATACATTTTGTGTTTTTGGCAGCTTTTGGGATCTTAGAATGATGGAAAAATACTACACACTACTGTGTGTATACAGTGCACTGAGCCAGAAGCAGATCGTTCCATGCACTGTAGTGCATAGTGGACAAGCGCTGTTACTGCAGTTTAGCTTTCATTGACTTCAGAGAAAGTTGATCTCCAATAATAACACCTAGCTCCATGCACTGTAGTCATAGGACACAGCCCCAAATAGCTGATCCATGTGGGGGCTGGTTGTTGGCCTCCCGCCAATCATATATTTATGGCCTATCCTAAGGATAGGCATAGAGGAAAAAATCTCAGAAACCCCTTTATGCTGGGGAACAAACTTACAGCATCTCTGCCGATCAGCTGTTTGAAGGGGCTGTGTCATGGTCCATCCCTGCTGCCTTGTCTTAGTGACTGTGATGTCATACCCATAAGTCGCATGGCTTTTCTGCAGGTCAGCCCTATTCATGTGAAATGGAGCAATATTCAGAATCATAATATATACCACAGGGCCTAGTAGAGGGCACAGCACATCAAGGTTCCTGATGGATGGTAGTGCCAAAAGTCAGACTATCATCAATTTGATATTATGACCAATAATAAGGATAGGTCATCTAGAAACCCCTTTAATCCAAGGATCCTGGAAAAGAGAAGAAGTAAGAACTAATCCTCTTGTCCCATTTGACTAGAGGTGTGGATAATGTGTCCAGGATCATAGAGGGCCCATTTTTATCATCTATAGAACTGGGCCTGCTATGTGCTTCACCGGCTTCAAGCTAACAATACTGTATACAAGAATGTATATTTAGTAAATTATAATGTAGGTGTAAGGGAAATGTTACTCAGAAATGTAGTTCAACAGCCTGGCTTTCATTTTTAACCAGACGTACATGTGATCATCACTCAGTAATTATTCGCCATTAAGGATGTATACCATCCAAATCTTCCCTTTAATACTTTCTAGTGCTCTGACAAAACCAGGTCTAATGCAGGTGTCTATTTAAAACACACATTACTTGTGAAGTCATGGGATCCGTCCTCAGAAGCGAGGCAACGCTGTTCAGCAGGTAAAGAATATCCGTGGCCTTTTTTTACGTACCCCCCACCGGATGAATAACTAAACTAGTAAATTATTATAATATATGCAGACATTTTCACATCAGTTTTGTCAATAGCGATGTCTCGCCAGTATAAAGTGTATCGCAGAATGAGAAGAAATAGCATTCATAAAACATTTATAAGTGTAGCACAAGTAGGGCTGAATGTTGGCAGTTTGTTTTTCGGAAAAATAAATTAGCATACAAAAAAACTAAAAGACCTGGGAGTAATATTACTGATGTGACGGTTGTGCTGAAGTCTGACATTTATCCTTTGTATGTGAGCGAGCTTGTGAAATAATTATGGAAGCTTCATGGGCAAATCTGAAATAAGAAATATATTTGGAAGGAAGGATGTGGATCAGAATATAATTGGGAAAGATGTGCGGAGCGCAGGTTGCGGAAGGGTTCGTCTGAACCTTTGGGCCAATTTTATGTTAATGGATATGACTTGCATAAATAAGAAGAAAATTTCGCATCAGCACATTGGCTTACATAGAAGAGAGGGAGCCCCATAGCAATGGGGCAACTCAAGGGCCTAATGTATGTTTCAGACTTCACTCAATTTCCACCTCCTTGCTGTCTACTAATGCAGTTCCTCTATACAGGAACGTCCTGCACAGTTTGCATTCCCAAAAAAAGTGAAAGTGATAGAAAGAGAGGCATTAATCCTTGATGGTCCTAAGGGTCCCATAATAGTCTGTCAACCCTGAAAAACAGTACCAAACTAAATACTGGGCCTTGTAGGGCAGTTTCTAAACTTTCCAAAGATGCTATTCTTATGGGCAGCACGGTGGCTCAGTGGTTAGCACTGCAGCCTTGCAGCGCTGGAGTCCTGGGTTTGAATCCTGCCTAGGACGACATCTGCAAGGAGTTTGTATGTTCTCCCCGTGTTTGCATGGGTTTCCTCCGAGTACTCCGGTTTCCTCCCACACACCAAAGACATACTGATAGGGACCGTAGATTGTGAGCCCTATATGGGACAGTGATTGTCAACGTCTGTAAAGCGCTGCGGAATATGATGGTGCTATACAAGTAAGCATAATAAATAAATAATTAATAAATTCTTATTCTGCATTACAGCCAAGAGTTTTATTCTTTTGCAAAAGGACATGAGGAGTGTTTCTTCTCTTGGGTCTTTGCTTTCCACACCATATAACCGCCCGTAACTGCAGACAATGAGTGACGTAATAGGATATGTCACTCAAGCAGTTGAGGGGAGGAACTGGGTGGTAGTTCGGGACAGTTCTCTAGAGCAGAGAGAGAAGGCATGGCCCCTAAAGCCCTTTTCAGCTAATCTGCATAATAATATAATCCTGATTATGGAGCTGCAATGCAGAATAAGAAAGACATCCAATCTTGGCCAAGTATTTTTACTAGTAGGTGCTGGTCTTTACGGACATTGCTTACCGGATGACTTTTTTTTTTTTTTTTTTCTTATACTTTGTGCATTTTATCAAAGTAACTATATTACTATAAATTTATCTTGTAGAAAATACAAAATACACAAAAGACAAGAAAAAGATAAAGGGTACAAGTGATATAGGAATGGGTGGTAAAACAAGTGGAACAGCGAAGTCAATAATGGTAGGAAGGGAGGAAGAGAGAGAACAGGGAAGGAAGAAGGGGAAGAGCAAGTAAAGGAAGAGAAGAAGAGAAAGAGGGAGGTGTAAGGGAAGAAAGGGAGAGAAGGGGATCTGATAACTTTTTTAACATTTGACGAGTGAAGAGGAAAGTTTGGAAAAATTGAACAAACTTGGGTCTTGTTCTTATGGGGTTTTTTTAAGTTTCATTATATACCATATTATGACTCTCACTCTACGCCCACCATTCGGTTAATACTGAACAATTCAGTGATGCCACATTTCAAAAGCCATCTTTGGTGGGTTTTTCCATATGTACTATAAAGAAATTATGTAAACCCTGCAAAAAAAATAAAATCAAATAATAAGAAAATGAAAGCGCTCTTTTGTCTGTGTCGTGTAGACAGGAAAATATTAATTAAGGCATCAAAAACACAAGAAAGAACGAAGTATATCTATAGAAGTAAATTAGGAGCAAAACCGTTACTGTCATCTTCTGTATATAGCTAATGAAGTACAGTACGTGGAAATACATTACTTAGTCATTTGTATTCTTGTCTGCTTTTTTTTTTTCTTTTTTACTGTTGATGTCCCAAAATATGGGTAACTAGGTCCTATTAGCATAATAACCATCTTATATGGAAAATTCTTCTTTCATCTTTTAGTTTCAGTAGGTTAAACCAATATCTCAAAAAAGTGGAAGGGAATAAAAATTCACTCATGTAGCTCATGGATGGCTGATCTTAATTGACCTGTAGCTTTGCATACATTGTACTATTATGGAATATACTTCCAAATATTAGAAGTTATCCAGCAAACAAACATAATATTTAAACCAGCTCACTTATACGTGTAAGAATGAAAATAGTATTTGCACCACACTAATCCCTTGCCAATCCTGTTCCGACACTTCTTATGGTTTCTCACTGAACGCTACTTTCTGGTGCCTTTCCGTATGCAGAATGAAATACTGCTCAGGCAATCAGTGGTGAGCCGTATCACCGATACTGTCAGTCATTGGCTGGTGGTCACTTCCTGTATGTTGAGGAAGTAGAGAATGGTAGTGACCCCAAACAGTACCAAAACAGGGACTTTTTTTGTACACTTTTAATTTTCATTTTCTTATTAACATTAACATTCTTAAACCAAGTCAACGGCTTGGGTAGAAAAAAACAATATGTAGTGTAAGGGTTGGTTCCCATAGAGGACTATGTGGCAGTCTTATGACCCAGATTCTACTCCTAATTCCAGCCCTGTGGAACCCACTTTGGTAAGCTGAAGCTGAGTTTGCTAATTTGCCACAAGATCTAGATACACTTTATATTTTCAGCAGAGTTGCCCTACAAACTGCGGTATCTCTTTTTGAGTAACACAACGATGACAAAATGTAACACACTGTTCACTTCTGCATAAGAGTTTCCATTCTGTTCCACTGTAGGGCCAGTAAAAACAGTCTAATGACTGAAAACAACAGATTCCGAGGACCTTCGTTGAAGATAGTGGAGACTGTCGGTGTCTGTTATTTTGTAACAGACAATACCAGATGACAAAGTCAATCTTTGCAAGACTTTTTTGTCCAAAATTTCTACCGGACGGAGACTCTGACACAGATGTGAACGTAGCCTTATCCTCTCTGTTTTCTGGAAACTTTTTCTTATACTTGATGGCCATTGTCTGTCTGTCCCCCACAGGAGGAACCAATTACCTTTTGTGAAGAGACATTTGTGTCCCATCGTTCCAGTGGGATGAGACCATTCCTTCAAAATGCAATTCAGCTCCAGCTTTTTAAACAGGTACGAGACATGAGAAACCTCTTGCACAATTGTGCAGTTTCCTATTATAGCACATTTAATCTCTTTCTCTTCAGTTCATAGATGGGCGTCTTGACCTTCTGAATACTGGAAATGGATTCAGTGATGTCTTTGAAGAGGAGATAAATATGGGCGAATATGCAGGTACTGAATATCAGAGCAGATGGTTATAATACCTTTTATTTGTAGCCTCCCCTCCCCCACTGTTATGCTGACTACCAATGTCATTGTATAACAGCATCCTGTGATTAAATATATTAATTCTGGTTGTAAACCACCCAAGTATCTTCTGTGTAACAGTTTTTTTTTAGCTCTGTATGTTTATTATATATTACCGTATATACTCGAGTATAAGCCGAATTTTTCAGCCCAGTTTTTGTGCTGAAAAAGCCCCTCTTGGCTTATACGCGAGTCAGCAAAAAAAAAAAAAAAATATATATATTTTTTTTTAGGAAGGGCGGGGGGTCTATGATCAGCCAAAATATCAATGTATAGAATCTCCCATAAAATAGTGCAAAAAAAAAAAAAAATTAAAAAGAAATAAAAAAATAAAAGTTCTAAATCACCCCTTTCCCTAGAATACATACAAGAGTAGAAAATTACTGTGAAACACATACACATTAGGTATCCCTGTGTCTGAAAGACATTGCCCGGTCTACTGAATATAGGAGATCTGCAGTGCTCCTGTTTCGTCAGGAAGGGGTTAATAGCAGTACAGCAGATACCCTATATTCAGCCAGGCTGAATTCCAAGTGGGGGAAGAAAAAACCCCAGTCCTCAAGCTCAGGGAAGGGGCAGACAGACAACCAAAACACCCCCTCCCCTTTCCCAGCACCCAGCATCTACTGCACCCAAAAACACCGACCATTTTAATTGTAGAAATTTTCCAGTGTCTGCTGCATCCCCCCCCTCCCCCAGGCTTATACTCAAGTCAATAAGTTTTCCCAGTTTTTTTTTAAGTAAAATTGGGGGCCTCGGCTTATATTCGGGTTGGCTTATACTCGAGTATATACGGTATATTAGGCAGTTTGTGCTCAGTTCACATTACCATTGCCTCTCTGTTCTTCTGCTTCGTAAGAGGAATAGAAGAACGGAAACATAGACCGCTAAAATAGCGGTAACACATGGAGTCTGACATTGTCCCCGGTGCAGATGTGAACATAGCTTTACTTTGATTTATTGCGATTTGAACTTTTTTTTTTTTTTTTTTTTTCTATAGGCAGTGATAAGCTCTACCATCAATGGCTGTCAACAGTGAAAGTAAGTGCTGTATACCCAATATATACAGTGTTACATTAGTAATGGTATGCATTAATAAAATTCCGTCTTCATAAAATTTTTTAGTGATACACTTTACAGGCTTATTTGATTTGTACTTCTTTTTTTTTTTATATAAGAATCTTTTCCAATTCTTTACATTTAGACTCTTGTTCTTCAGATATAATTTTTGGTGTAGGAATGTAGGATCAACATAAAGATATTGTCTAATCTTGACAACTTGTATTAGGGCTTCCACCTAGGTCGTCCCTCAATGAGCCAAAGCAAAGAGCTGCTAATATGGTGGACCAGGTCCTTTCATGCATTTCATGACAAGCCAGTCATTTGAATGGCCTCATGTTATGCTAGGGTCCTTGTTCAGGACATATAGGAAAAGTTTATTCAGCCGATCACCTTCTGAGACTGGACAGGGCCAAGGCTGTTATTTCATGAACATTCATTTCTTATGTGTTGAGAGAAACAAGAAAGTACTGACTAGTGCGGGGTGCTGCCTAGCATTAAATGGAGGCAGTGGATGTCCTCCAGCTCCCTCTCTGCCTCTTAAAAAAAATGGATATTTAAGCATAGGGATAAGGAGACTAAATGCGACGATGCCTGGGATAAATGGATAGCTTCCCCCAATACCTTGTCTCAGCTTAGCCTGGACTATGACTAAATACTTTGTGTTTGTCCCACGGTCCTATTTGGATGGATATGAGTGCCATGCGTATGTCGGTGTGGAGTTTCCGGAGGTGGTCCTGTGGGGGGAGGGGAGGAATTCTGGTTGTTTATGGTTTCCTGTGTACTATTTTTCTATGTTTTGGCATATTTTGTTTCGTTTTTCATGAATTCTTATATGATCTTAATTTAGAATTTGGGTATTTACTGGGCTTGTATTGTCCATTTCTCGTTACTTTCTCGTGTTTTTTCTTCTTTTCATGTATCCATTTGTACTTGAGCCCAGATCTATTCTTTACAGACAGTTGGCACCAGTCTCTCCTGGGCTCTGGCTTTTGTATCCGTTTCTGATCTGTTCTGTATTGGGTGGACCTCGTCTATTTGGGGCCCTACGTGGCCTCCTATTTTTGATGTCTTATGTCTTTTCTTTGATCCTTTAATAAAGTTTTGTTGATTCAAAAAAAAATGGGGGCAGTGAGGGATCTGTCACATCTGTCAATATTAATGTAATAGCATCATATTGGAATTGGAAGCTGATCTGCAGTACCTGGTCTTGCCACTAACAAAGAACGGGGCTGTCTACTTTCTTCTCCATTTTCTCTATATCAGCTGCTGAGAACAGCTGATCGCTGGGGGTTCCATGTGAGGGACCCCCACCTAGCTGATATCTTTAGGAAAGTTCATTAATATTTTTAGCCCTGAAAACCCCTTTAAGAGCAGCATCTGATGAAGCCTTGTTTATTACAGAAAGGAAGTGGGGCCTTTCTCAACACTATGAAAACCAGAGCGAATCCGGCAATGAAGACAGTCTATAAGTTTGTAAGTACCGCAGTAAAATGACAGTAGAGATAAGAAGATTTACACTGACTCTCCTCCACTGAACCGTACTAGGATGCCTCTCTTAGTAGGGGCACTATTGATTCCATTGAACCTCTTAAATATTTATTAGAAGGAAAGGTCTCTGCTCAGAAATAAGCCTCATATGTGTAATTGAGCACTACATGATGTAGATTGATCATGAACTGGCAGGGCAGTAGACCTGCATTATTCCTGGTTGCACATTGTCCTACACTTTCCCTGGGCACAATTCTTCACTTGCATGTCTAATGAGAATCCAACATTTTTGTAGAGTGACCATGTGGGGCAGATTCACTAATACTGTGTGTAATAGATGGTGACAAGACATACTTAAAATGCACCAGATTTATCATAGTGTCTCATACTGGGTGATGTCTCTAGTGCATCTTTGCATTGTCTAATTTAAGCTTATATTGCCTTTATATTGGGATGGTTTATGCCCAAAAAACTACTAAAAGTTTTGCAACACAATGGCATGTCTTTGACCACACCTCTTTCTGCAGGGCCACACCTCTTCTCAACAAGCTTGCAACCCTGGCACTGGCCCCTATACTAGAACCTAAATTAAAACACAGTGTCCATTATTAAGGTCTCTTTCAGTGCATTTTTGGTTTATTTCAGTATAGGGACTTGAAGACATTGGGATAATTGACATTATTTGTGGGCTTAGGTGGGTTGTTTTTTTTTTTAAAAAAATATCTACTATTACCTCATAGTTATAAACTCCTGTCTTGCGGGCCATGTTATGTTGCTTGAGAGAAAAAGGGGTGCTGGCATCTCTGGGGAGTATGTTATGGGTGCTGGACAGCCCACTTAATGTAGCAGTATGGGCATCACATGTAGGCTGAAGCCAGAAGAGTGCCCTTCATAATGTCATTTGACTGGCATCTTATGTACACCGTAGCTTAGTGCATTTGGAGTAGTAGGCATCCACCCCTCATGCATTATAGGTGCGTGAGTGACTTATTTACACCTATGCAACCTTCACCATAATTCACTTGGACCTGTCTACATCCTGCAGTCAACCAGTGCCCCATCTAATATTTGGTAATATAATTTGTTCAGTGATACAACACTGTAGCTTAGTCCTATTCACTTGAGTTGCAGTACTAAGTACAGACACACTAGTAAGTGTGGCACTGTGCAGATCACTGGGATCCCAGGGATCCAACCCCCACCACTCAAAATACTCATAGTATTTTGTGCAGATAGGCAAGTCCCAGGTTACCTCCTTAAATCCAGTGTCTCTGGTAGCTTGCTGCATCTACATACTAAAGTCTAATCATATTTGTCTCCCCTAGGCTAAAGACCATGCCAAGATGGGAATTAAAGAGGTGAAAAACCGCCTGAAGCAGAAGGTACTCGTCCACTTATTTTTGGCTAACTAATTGTGACTACACACAAACTGTGTTTTTAAGAACTACCTTGTCTTTGTTACTGTATATGCTATGACGCTGACTATGTGCAACAATAATGGCACCGTATAGTAATTGAATTATACTCCCATGAGGTCACTGACTAAGGCTAGGTTCACACCTGCGAATCATCTACGTTTGAGGTTTCCATAAGATTTAGGCGCTGTGTGTTTAGGAGATCTGCTCTTTAATATTCCACTTGAAAGCATACTGTAAGTGAGACTGGACGCCACTTTTGGGAAAACTAAGACGTTCCCTAACAAATTTCTAGTTTCCATTCTTTTTCGGGTTCTGAATTAGTACCTGATTTTCATTAAATAAGTCAAATATCCAGACATTGCACAAAGCCAGCCCAGTACAGCTAAGGGCAATGAAGAGGTTACTGTCCCTGCGGGTCTGGAGTATAGAAGGAGTAATGGTCTCATCCCGATAATGATCTAGGGTAGTGAATGGGTTTATTTCACATTTCTTGTAGCCAAGGAGTTAATGCGGTTTTTCCCATAAAAATGAGGTTTTCCCATAATATAAGGTGCTGGTGTATCAGTAGTATAGGCCATTACTTAACCATCGGTGGAAAGACCGCCCCAGAAAATTCCCAAGATCAGTGGGGGTATCAGGTGCCACGGATTCTGAGAGTGCTGAGGACCAAGCACTGGTTTAATGCTGCATCCCTTCCTAACATTTCCTTACATAGAATGATCTTAGGGTAGTGGAAGCTTTAGTATCCACTTCTTGCGTGGGCCAGTACAGTGAAGTCTTAATACGTTGTATCTAGTGGATGATTCACGATCCTAGACCTTATCGGTGTCTCCTGGCTCTGACAAGACACTGAATGTGATACACTCAATTCATTGCTCCCCTAGACTGATCATACAGGGCAAAGGATTGAGTCCTATGCTTGTGATTGAATCACTGTATTCTGATCGTAATATCCTTTTATAGACACTTGTCCTATTCTTTAGACCACATCTTCAATTTTGTCACCTAATTTTAGGTTACTTCCTTTCTAAGCTATCTAATATAGTCAGCATTTTTGGTGGTGTTAATGGCGGCTTCCCTGCTGGTCTAGGGCAGTTTAAAGGGGTTTTACCATAAGGCTGGTCTTACACGACCGTAATGTAAGTCCACAAATGGTCCGCAATTGAGGGTTTTCAATTGCGGACCACTTGTAGACACATTATATTCAATGCAGCCTCTTACACCACCGGACAGTTTATCCGTGGTGTGCTGGACCACAACCGAGGTCCGCACTTTATAGAACATGTCCGTAATGGCCGGTAATTCACGGCACTGCACGGACTCGCCCATAGAACTCTATGGGCGAGTGCGGCAGTTTACGGGCATCTGCGGAGTCTGTGTTGCTGATCAGCAACTAGTATTGCTGATCAGCAACTTGCGGACCGTAAAAGCATTACGGTCATATAAAATGTCTTATAAATTGGTGCAGCGGGTTTTATATTTTTACATTTTTGTAACTGGAAAAGGCAAATAGACTAGTAATAAAATTAAATTAAATAATTTTTAATGAATACAGTAACTTTAAAAAATATGTATATTTTTTCATCAGTTTTATATCACCATGACATTTTTTAAGCATTTTATTACATTTAAGCTGAAGTATTATTGACTATGCTCTGAGTACAGTCCTAAAATTTGCTACGTTTTGGGGACTGATCTCTATATCATTCCCCAAAATGTAGCGTTCTATAGGACAACCAATATATACTATACTTTTGCTACATTAGTTTCAGGATATGAAGGGGTCTCTACATGTAACCATATGTGTCTTGGCATGGTGTCCTGTGCCTCCAACTGTGTTAAATATAATATTAAATGGATTTTCTAGGCAAAATAATTGACCTATCCTTAGGATATTTCATCAACTAGCCTCTGCCCGTGACTTCATCTGCATGTTGTTGGCATCAATGATAGGCCTATATTCAGCAAATTGCTGCCATCGATGGTCAGCCTGCTCCAGTGTTTCAGCAGCTCTTAAGCTGTCCTGCTGCTGAACTTGTTCCTCACGCCGTGCCTGTGATTGTTCCGGCATCTCAGCAGCACGCTTGGATGCCATATAATGAGCTTGTTGTTGGCGTTGATGATCTGCCTGCTCTGGCATTTCGGCAGCTGTCAAGTTGGCCTGCGGCTGAACTCATTCCTTGCGTTGTGTCCGTGATTGTTCCGGCATCTCAGCAGCTTGCTGGGATGCCATATAATGAGCGTGTTGTTGGTTTCGATGATCCGCCTGCTATGGCATTTTGACAGCTGTTAAGCTGGCCTAGCGCCGAACATTACTCGCGCTGTGCCTGTGATTGTTCGAGCAGCTCGCTGGGACACCATATAATGATCGTGTTGTTGGCACCGATGATCCCCATCAGCTCCGCTTGAGGAGAACTCTGTTGATTTCTGGCTACTTTCATAGCTGTCGTTGTCTTAGAATTTTGCAACAAATTAGATTTTCTTTTTCCCCGGCATGTTTAAAAGTAGCAAACTGCCAATTTGGATTAAAGGTTTTTTCCCATTCTCTGTGTCAGTGTGTTGCCTGGAGCTGATCAGATAATATGTAAATGCTTGTACACAATCCACTGAGTGTTAGCTGAGTGTTTACACAGACCTGACCTGACCAGGTAACAGACCTGGCTTTATCAGAACCTGAGATAAGCTGCAGCCAAGAGCAGTGTAATATAGTATGTGGACATAAAATCATAACAGTTGTGAAGCCATGTCATTTACCAGGATATGTGTGCCTATGTGTTAATTGAGGTTACAAACTTTCTATGTGCCAAATTTCATTCAAATCCTTTCAGCCGTTTTTGTATGATTGAGTAACAAACATACAAATATCCAAACACATAAACTTTCACATTTATAATATTAGTAGTATTAAAGCGTATTGGGGATCCAAAACCCCGGCACGCAAATGAACAGGGCCATACATTGGTACAGCATCTGTGCTTAATATTACCACTCTGCCCATTCACTTGAGTGGGACTAAGCAGCAATCAGACCATGCAACCAAAGTGAAGTGGAAGTGGCACTCAATGCTGCTGCTGCTTCTTCGAACAACTGATCTGCAAGGTTCCCTAATGTCAGAATATGACGATTCTTTGATTCATAACCTATCATAAGGATAGCTCATCAAATAAAAAGTCCTTGAAAACCCCTTTAGGCCTTTAATTAAATAAAGTTAAAAAAAACAACAAACATTTACGGTATTTATTTATTTATTCTTTATTACTTTTACTGTAGTCTTGAACACCTTAACCATTTTATATATGTTGCTAATATTCAGGCCTATGTATCTCAGTGACTGCAGATCACACAATGGCTGCAGATCACACAATGGCTGAAGATCACATAATGATCCCTGTGCGTTCTGATCTTGTGGTCAGACAGTAGAAGAGGCAGATGGATAAGACATCATTGTATGCCAAATTATATGGATTCCTGTCTGTTCTCCAGTTCCTTCCTGCTCCGGGCACACATACACTCTGAGCAAGAAGGAGCAGGACTTGGGAGCAGACAGATAAGTAATGACCTAATACTGCTATAAGGTGGACCAGTTAAGGGGCACACCACAGGATACTAGCCCCCATCACTGCCCCTACACTATATAACGGCCCCATCACTGGTCTCCATACAGTATGTATGTTTGTAAACCCAGACAACCTCTTTAAAGAGGTTCTCTGGGTTTGTCTGGGACTTTAAAGAGGTTGTCCGTGAATTGGAGCAACTCCTGTGGTAGCCAGGGAGGTGAACATAAAACAAAAAAAAGCAAACAAGCTTTCCTGTCCCCTGCAACTTGTTTGTCCTCTGCCAGTGTCTGTTTGGTCACATAGCGGCACCTCATTTCTGGATATCCTGCACCTTCTATACTTACTTGGTCTCAGAAGTTACATGAACTGACTGTAGGACTCCCTTTAAGAAGGCACCAGCACAAGACGGAATGGACATCGGAGCACCGCAGACAGGTTAGTATGTTTTTTTGTGTTTGTTTTTTATTTAAATATTTATTTTACTCTGCCCTTCTGCTTGCCACATGGGTTGCCTCAATGCTTGGACAACCTCTTTAGTGTATGCGCCCACGTTGCAGAAAAGCAGCTTTTTTTGTTGCAGATTTTGCTGCAACCTTTTTTTTTTTTTTGAGCCAAAGTCATGAGTGGATTGATCAGAAGGGAGAAGTGTAAGTACAGTACTTCCTACACCTTTCACATTCCTTCTGCAGCCAAAACTAGGTTTGGGTAAAAAAAATTTTTTTAAAAAAGCAGCAATATAAGCAACAAAAAAAGCAGCCTTGAAGTGGTTATCCATATTCCTACTCTCATATTTCTAGTCCCAGATCCATCAATATTACATATATGGGGATCTGACAGCCAGGATCTCTGCAGATCAACTTTCTCAAGACAGTGCGGCTACAGGTAATGTTAAAAATTCCAGGAGCGAGTGGTGCACATCATAGGACGACTCCCAACATGTTTACCTGTATCCGCACTGTCTCAGCACATCTGGTCTGCAGGGGTCCTGGCAGTGGGCCCCTGGAAACAATTCTGCTGGTGGGCCCTAGATATCAAAGTCCAACCCTGCATACGTTTTCATTGGAGATGTATTCACAAAACATGATGTCAAAGACATAATATCATACACGACATACTTTGTAAAATGATTAGGCCAAATCTGCTCACAGAGGCCGTCACTCCCCCTCCTCCGCTCTGCAGTCAGATTTTTTCCCGACTGTTAAATGTATAAGGACTAGATAACGTTATATAAAGCCACCTACTAGTTATTGTAGTTTTCCCTTTGTCGTGACCTTTTATGGTCTAATGAACTCGATCTGGATGAAGAATAGCCATCGGATGTCCCCAGCACTGTATTAAGGTGGATCCGTTTCTGCTTTCTTGTGTGACCTTAACAGTTTAGGTCACAGTCTTGATCCTTATTTGCAATTCAAGCCACTATCTGAAGGGGGCAATGGGTAAAGCTCAGAATCTTGATTATGTGTGAAAGGTCAATACCATAAGGATAAGTATCTGGTGGACTGAATACATATATACTGCACCTCACCACCCCGCTGTATAGTGCAGTAAACTAGCAGAAGTTAAAGCTGTAATATACTCCGGTCCCTGGCTGGCATAGATTTCAGTATTGGTGTATGAGATCTCCCAAAAGGCTGCAGATTATTAAGAGTCCATAGCTACGTAATAACCCTGACAAATGTTACTCTATTAAGACCAGCACACAAAGTGGTGTTTTTAATAAATCATGCCACTGGTGATTTGATATATTTGTATCAATCTATACATATACTTTAATCTATACATATATACATTGGCTGTGGCCTAACTTGTAATGGTGTAGTGCTCTATAAATGATAAGAGTGTATGTCTCAGTTTTTAGGATTTAGCTTAGGTCAGCTTCAGAAAAGTGTATTATGGGTGTATTTTCACACCACAATATTACGGCTTAGTTTCCTGGCCCAAGCATGGGTCTACTGACCAGAACCCATTGCACCATAGAATTTGTTGTTGTGGTGAAATCCGGTTGGTGTCTGCTTGGGCCGGGACATTCAGTTTCAAAAATGCGCCCATAATCTCATGTGCAACTAGCCCAAGTCAGCCTTCTCTTTATGTCATCTGTCAACCCCCCACCCCCCCATGCACATTGGCTACTGCTGCAGTACTAAGATTTGTAATACCTGTATTCCTTTAAGTCAGTATCACATCTTATCTGGCAGAACCCTTAGGTATGACTACAAGGCAATGCTACGTAGCTAAAAGGAACTATAGGGCATAACAGGGTCAGCATATCAAGCATTTTTTGTTGTATTGCTGCGGGTTTACACAACCTGTTTGCCCCGAGGTCTGGAACAGTATTTTTTCGCCCTAGATGATCTGTATGGGCCAATGCCATTTTCTATTACTTTTTGAGCCAAAGTTTTGCTCTTGTTTACACAAGACTATATACAATGCCTTCTCTGCTATGATATATTCTTGTAGATATAGCTGTTTTAGTCTATGACAGTAATTTCTGGGTTATTTTTGTTTGCTAATTGATAATGGTAGCGGTCTTCTATCCTGCACTGCTGACTATTCCTCTCTGTATTCCAGGGCCATGACATGTAGCTGTCAGGACTTGCGCAGAAATAGATATATCAGTGATGGGTAGATGTCTTTCACATCAGAGACTGTCAAACTAACTTTCAATTCTGAGATTGTCAGGTGTAGATCTGGATGCAGGAAATGTCAATGTCAGTATATCTGTCACTTCATGACTGTCCATTGGATACCTGTACATGTTGATGTCATACTGGAATCTGTCAGTGTAGAGACAGCTAATGTGACAACTGTCACATTAGGTGTCATTTAAATACCTGTCAGTATCGGCACAGTCTTATTTGTGACAGACATGGTTCTTGATACCCGGAGAGGGGAACACTCCATATATATTTATTGAGGAATAGGAGAACTTTGTAATCTCTCTATATGACCATCATCAGATATTCACAATGACATGGTCATCTGTGGTCAGCAATAGAACTGAAATAACTTATAAAATGAACCTGTGGTGAATTCAGCTGCCCTATCTCACAGCAGGATATATAGGTTTATATGATAGAGGAGAGAAGCTGAGCTCTGTGATATAGGGTTATATGATAGAGGAGAGAAGCTGAGCTCTGTGATATATAGGGTTATATGATAGAGGAAAGAAGCTGAGCTCTGTGATATATCAGGTTATATGATAGAGGAGAGAAGCTGAGCTCTGTGATATATAGGGTTATATGATAGAGGAGAGAAGCTGAGCTCTGTGATATATAGGGTTATATGATAGAGGAGAGAAGCTGAGCTCTGTGATATATCAGGTTATATGATAGAGGAGAGAAGCTGAGCTCTGTGATATATAGGGTTATATGATAGAGGAGAGAAGCTGAGCTCTGTGATATATAGGGTTATATGATAGAGGAGAGAAGCTGAGCTCTGTGATGTGTAGGTTTATATGATAGAGGGGAGAAGCTGGGCTCTGTGATATATAGGGTTATAAGATAGGAGAGAGAGAAAGGCTAAGCTCTGTGATATATCCTATCCTATCCTACTAATCCTATCCTTCCTATCCTCCTACTAATATTATAAATGTGAAAGTTTGTGTGCTTGTTACTCTTTCATGCAAAAACGGTTGAACTGATTTGGCTGAAATTTAACACGTAGATAGTTTGTAACCTCGATTAAAACATAGGCTACTTTTTATCCTGGTAAATGGCATGGCTTCATGACTGTTATGAACTTATGTTCATACTAGCCTCTTCCCGCGACTTCATCTGTGGGTTGTTGGCGTCGATGATACGCCTATATTCAGCAAATTGGTGGCGTCGATGGTTTGCTTGCTCCGGCATTTTGGCAGCTCTCAAGCTGTTCTGCTACTGAACTTGTTCCTCACACTGTGCCTGTGATTGTTCCGGCTCGATGGGACGCCATATAATGAGCGTGTTGGTGTTGATCATCCGCCTGCTTCAGCGTTTCAACAGCTGTGAAGCTGGCCTGCTGCTGAACTCGTACCTTGCGCTGTGCCCATGATGGTTCCAGCATCTCAGCAGCTCGCTGGGAAGCCATATAATGAGCGTGTTGTTGGTGCTGATGATCTGCATGCTCCGGCGTTTCAACAGCTCTCAAGCTGGCCTGCCACTGAACTTTTTTCTTGCACTGTGCCTGTGATTATTCCAGCATCTCAGCACCTAGCTGGAGCATCATATAATGAGCGTGGTGTTGGTGTTGATGATCCGGCATTTTGGCAGCTGTCAAGCTGGCCTGCCGCTGAACTTGTTCCTCGCGCTGTGCCCATGATTGTTCCAGCATGTCAGCAGCTCGCTGGGACGCCATATAATGAGTGTGTTGTTGGAGTCGATGATCCCCCTCAGTTGCACTTGAGGAGAACTGTGTGACTTCTGGCTACCTTCATAGCTGTTGTAGTTTGCGACAAATTAGAATTTCTTTTTCCAAGCATGTTTAAAATTGGCAAGCTGCCAATTTGGATTTAAGGTGTTTGCCCATGTCTTTTTGTCAGCACTGGAGCAGATCAGATAATATGCAAATGTGTATACACACTGTGGGTTACCGTGTGTTTACACAGAGAGATAGCAGGCCTGACTTTCTCAGAAGCTGAGATAAGAGCTGTGTAATATAGTATGTGAAATTAAATTCATAACAGTTATGAAGCCATGTAATATACCGGGATAAATTGTAGCCTATATTTTAAACGAGGTTAAAATTTATCTGTGTGCCGAATTTCATTCAAATCCATTCACCCGGTTTTGCACTTTTATAATATTATAGTAGGATAGGATACTATATTAAACTGCTCTTGGCAGCAGCATTATTTCAGTTAATTGAAGATTGCTGATAATGCAAGGTCTGTTATCTTCCTATGTAAACACACAACTAACCCTCAGCCTATTGTGTACATGCATTTGCATATTATCTGATCTGATCCAGGCAGTGCTGACAAACTGGATGCGAAAACAACTTTAATCCGAATTGGCAGTTTGCTCATTTTAAACATGAGAGAGGGGGGAGAGAATCTAATTTGTTGCAAAATTCTATAACGACGACAGCTATGAAGGTGGCCAGAAGTCAACAGAGTTCTCCTCAAGCGGAGCTGAGGGGGATCATCGACGCCAACAACACACTCATTATATGGTGTCCCAGCGCGCTGCTGAGATACTGGAACAATCACAGGCACAGTGTGAGGAACAAGTTCAGCAGCAGGCCAGTTTGAGAGCTGCTGAAATGCGGGAGCAGGTGGATCATCGATACCAACAACACGCTCATTATGTAGCATCCTAGCGAGCTGCTGCGATGCCAGAACAATCACAGGCACGGCATGAGGAACATGTTCAGCAGCAGGACAGCTTGAGAGCTGCCGAAACGCTGGAGCACGCAAACTATCGACAGCAGCAATTTGCTGAATATAGGCAGATCATCGATGTCAACAACATGCAGATGAAGTCACGGGCAGAGGCTTATATATATAGTAGGCTTATATGATAGAGGAGAGAAGATGAGCTCTGTCATATATGGGATTATATTTTAGAGAGAGAGAAGCCGAGCTCTGTGATATATAGGTTCATATGATAGAGGAGAGAAGCTGAGCTCTGTCATATATGGGGGTTATATGACCGGGGGAGTTGTGTTAAAGCATTAGTCCACACTTTCTACTGCTCTATTATCTAAAAATACAATTTGTGAAATTTATGTAATCTTCATTCAATGCTGACAGAGTTAGACTCACCCCTTTAGAAGTGATATTGTAATACTTGGTATAAGAAGTATTATTATCACAATATTAAAGGTTGTCCACGATAAATTAACAATTACTGGCTAAGTCCCCCTTGCCCCCCCCCCCCCCCCCAAATTACTAATACCGTATATCTTTTTTTCCCTTATTGTATAGTTTTTCAGTAATTTATGTGGGTCAGTTGACCTACATGTATTACATTTTTTACCTTTCCACTGATGGGTCTTCGGTCCAATCCAGATCCTGACCCATTAGGTCAGTGTAAAGGCCTTGCCCCATTGTACTTACATTCATCCAGGGAAGGCCGCCTCCTCTTCTTCTGTGTGCCAGCTCCCCATGCATGCACAATAGTTCCTGGGAAGCTGGCACACAATACTTACCTAACTTCTCTAGCTTCTGATCTGGAGCTAAGCCGTGACGTCACTTCTAGCTCCAGGCAGTGTGGGAATCCTGCAGCGCTCCAGGACACATTGACAAGAGGAGGAGACAGGAAGACGGGTAAGTAAGATGTGGTGGACTGAGTTAGTGAGTGAGTGAGTGAGTTAGTTAGTTAGTTGGGCAGGCTAGTAGTGGGTAGGCTAGCTAGGGAGACAGGTAGAGGATGTAAGGGAATGAGAGAGAGCAGGAGGGAGCAAAGCATTATGGTCCTTGTAGAATAGAAGCACAGGAAGCTACACTATGTGAAGAAATGCAGAAGATGCCAGGAACCATGAATGGATTGATCAGCAAAGAAAACACATCAACACCCTGTATAGCGAAAAACTATGTTATAGATGGAATCAATTGGTTAGTGAAGACTTGAGACAACACATAACTTCACATAGAAACAATAACAATAATTCACTACTGAACAAGCATTGATGTATCCAACAGTCATCTAAGTGAAGTTTGCGTCACCAGGCCTCCCTCAGTTCTTTAGGATCTCCTCAAGCCTCCATCAGATCTTTTCGTCCAGCGCTTCCCCATTGATCCCAACCTGTATATTTTTAAACCATATTTTACCCAAACTTCTGTCCTTATTCTCCTTGTAGCCTGATGTCATTGTTCCCCACTGATGATCAAATAAGGATTTTGATTTGTCTTCTTATCATTATGCCATATTCTTCTTTCCTTGCTATCACCTCTAGAGTCTCCTTTATTTCCATCCTGAAGATCAAAATCCCACAGAAAAGTGCAGTGAGCTACCAGTAGTTGGCGCCCTTCATACTTATATTGAATGGCAAGCTCTTGTGGTCTCAGGTGCTTTTGAAATGTAGGGGATATTCTTGTTGTTCAATATTATAATTATTAATACTGTCTATAATATTTCTTACATTAATTTATACAAGTATTTATAGGAATATCAGAGGAACGGCACAACCCAGGTTTATATGAGAAGGATCTCCAGAATTGTTATTGTGACAAAGTATCTACTAAAACCAATGTGTCCGGATGGGTGACAGGTTCTCTTTAACCAAATTCAACTTCTATTATTCTCTATTTATATCAGGACTTGACTGAAAATGGATGTAGTGTAGCAGTGGAAGAACCACTTCCAAGGATGTCTCCTTCACCATCTGCCGAAAAGAAGGACCTAAAAACCCGAGAGGAGAGAAGACCCATCACAGTTCATTTTGGTCAGGTAGGTGCTTATAATATGGCAAGTTCATAAATAATTTCCATGTGACTATAAACATTATTATCTCTACAGTACATGTAGAAAAAAGTAATTTGTTATTGATGAACGTCATGTGTCCCTATAAGAGAAGCTCACACACCTACTGTCTCTATCCCCCTTTCCTTATAGATTGTAAGCCTTTGTAGGCAGGGCCCTCTGTCCCGCTATACAAGTTATATTAGTATTGTGCTTGTTTTTGTGTATTTTGTATGTGAAACCTCAAATGTAAAGTAGCATGGAAATAATAGTGGTCCAACACAAAAGATAGTAATAATAACAGCAAACGTCTTAGACTACATGCATATGGCATCCAAGTGTCATCCATCACTCAATGACTTCTATGGTTCCGTTAAACTCTGTTCTAATTCCCCAGAGCAGGATAGGACCTTCTCTATAGTGGGAATGGAACAGAACATCAGACCCCCCCCCCCCCCCCATAGGAAGAGCCTCAGCTTGCACATTCGGTCGTGTACATGAACCACAGGTTCACAATAGTCTCTGTAATTGCATAGCTTATATTTTAATATTACTATAGGTAGAGTCCATGTTATTGCTGTCTATAACCTTATCATTTATTCACTGGTAACACTTAGGATATGTTCACACAGGTCAGACCTCACACTGATTTCAGCGCAAATTCTGCATCTAAACCTGCAACCCCTATTACATGCTCCGTAACTTTTTGCTCTGAGTTTTAGTTGTGCGGCGGCAGCATAACTATATTTTCCTGTAGAATCCACACAGAAAAGCCCAGGATTACCTCAATTTGGTTAATCTTTATGCAAATCCTTCTACTGCTGTGCAAATCTATGGCTGACATCTGAGGATCAGTCTCGGGTGTATACCATGGAAAATATCATCTGTATTAGGATCCCCCATGTGAATTTAGCCATTTGCATCTGATTCTGCAAGCAAAATATAGCCTATAATGTGTACTTGTCATCTTCAGAGTATATAATAGTTCATGGAAAGCCTAAATTTTAATCCTGTATGCTATAGAGCTGTACTTCTATAAGGCTGGACTCACACAGCTATAGTACATCTATATTATATGGATCATACTAAAGCCACAAATCCAGACCCAGGTCTAATGACCCCGGTAATGAGGTCTAGTAGACACATGGTCAGAAAGTGATTTGTGGGTTAATAAGGTCCATGCCACTGGTAAGGCATAGGCATAACAATTTATTGGCTATTTAGGTCCTAATAGACAAAGTTTGAATGAGCCGACACGCCTGGTGCCCATGTCCGGCCAAGGTACAGACAGGATAGAGCTGAAGACCACATCAGCACGGCTCGGGTTTTACAGTCATTGTCCACATGGTTATTTTTTTAATGTAAATGTTGTACAAGGTTTATTTACAATGAAACAGTTGTCTAGTGTTATGTAAGTGCAGAGGGGTCTTGATGGTCTTTTTTGGGGATTGTTTTGTTGCTGTATTACTCTGATGTAATATGAGAGGCACACGGTATAGTATGAGCCATGAGCGAACAACTGTATATACATGAAGCCGACACACCACCTAGTGGAAATCCTGGATACGAGGAGCAGTGAATGGACAGCAAGCAAGTTCTTGCAATGTTCTGTGCATACTCTGTACACATACAGCCAAAGCATTCACTGCCTACCTATGTGGGTCTTACTTGTAGCATCAGTAATATTAACCCGTCGTTGGATGAGATCTTATGGAGCACAGGCTGCCCCAATTTGTATGAAGTAATGGTTACACATGCATGCTGCTGCTCCATTCATCTTTATGGGACTTAATGGAGATAGATGGAGCGGCAGCATGTGCGTCTGGTTCATACGGCCACCCAGCAATCACTTATCATGTGGATAAGAATAGACCTTATTTGTGGGGAAAACCCTGTTAAGGGTCATAATAACTTTTTATTTGAAACTATTGTTATATGGTTGGATTACTACATAATTATGGCGCCCCCTGGTGTTCTTTTGATTTTCTTGTTGAACGTCCACTATGCACATGGGACAAAGTCAGTTTTTGTGAGATGTAAACAGTAGCAGGATTTACTTTACTGTCAGTGATTAAGAAGATCAGTCACTGAGCTGCTGAGCATGTGTGTCCGTCAGTACTGGAAACATTAGGTAGACGTCCTACAAATGAACACAGGGGCATTTATTGTAATTAAACAATAATGTTTTGTGTGATCTAACCTGTAACTTGGGAAAACTCCCTTTAAAGTTAAATCGTCAATTGAATTATGTCTTAGACTCTGTTAACATCTGCATTATAGCTCATGTTTATAATGCCAACCAAAACACTGCACTGGATCCATCACACGACACCATTATGGACTTCACCAATCTGCGGCATAAATGACGCGCCTCCTATCCAGGTGTGAACAGCGCTCTACCTAGACATAAGTATATCAGCTGTCGTGGTGTATCATTGGGTGCTCAGTTTAGAACACTTATGAATACTTGTATACATAGGCCTCATTTACATTTCGAAATTTTACATTAATTTTGGGGCAGATTGCACCTTGATTCTGCCTCCCATTGTTTCCGATAGGAGACTGAGATTGCAGCAAGATGCTGAAACAATAAGCGTTCTGCTCGATCTTACCACAGATTAATCTGGGCCTTATGATTGGTGTAAAGTACCCCCAAATGTAAAGCACCATGGAATTAATGGTGCTATATAAATAAATAATAATAAAAAGTATTCCAATGGAGGGTGGAAACTGAAGAGGAATCCAGAGTGGATGTCCATTTTCTGATGTGTGAACAGGGGCTTAACATTTACAAACAGGTGAAAGATTCAGGAATCTAGAATTTCTGACTTACTGGTAACACATTTAGGGCTAGTTCACATGTTGCTAGGTGGTCGAGGAATTTGGTCAGGAATAAATCTGCTTCAGGAATTAGGAGGCATTTTTTGGAGCGTCTTTTGAGGTGCTTTTAGTTTTTGTTTTTCTCCTCCAGCACAGTGAATGGACCCTGAAAAAACCACGTCACAGTTTTTGCCAAAACGGCGTCAAAAAACGCGTCAAAAACCAACAGGGTTTTTCCACCTCCCATTGAGTCCTGTTGGTTTCTTCAGGTGGGAAGTGCCCGCGTGTACTGCTCGGCATGAGCAGAGCTAGCTGTACACTCCAGCACATCCCATTCACTTCAATGGGAGTGCTCGTAGTGAAAAAAGTAGCCCATTCATTTCTATGGGGAGTGCTTGTGTGCCGGCTCCCATAGAAATAAATGAATGAAAACTGCTTTATACGCCGCTGATTCTGAAAGTGTTTCACGTTCAGAATAAGCTGACGTTTACGTAGTGTGAATTCACCCTAAGAGCAGGCATGTAAAACATGTGGCCCAGCGGCCGCGCCTCACCCTTCGCAGAGAGCAGGTCTCCCTGGCTGCTCTCTGCCTGCCCCGCCCCCTCCTCCCCACACGCCGGGTGACGTGGCCACGTAATCAGGCCCGCACCCGACGTGTTCCTACATCTTACGCGGTCTCACATGACCGCTGCGCAGGCTGAAGAGCAGAAGCAGGTAAGCTTCTGCAGAAGAAATTGTGATTTTTCAAGTATTTAACCCCTATCCTACGGATAGGGGATAAATACTAGATTTATGATGATGGGGGGTTGGAGTGCTGGGGAAGGCTTGGGGTGCTGGGGGATTGGGGCTTTTTGATGTCTGTCTGGCCTTTCCTTGGGCTTGAGGACTGTTTTTTTTCCCACCCACCTTGTAATTCTTTCACTTGGGGGTTAATTGGAGCATTACAGTCTGTAGTGCTCCTATTAACCCCCAAGTGCAAGAATTGCAAGTGGGTGGGAAAAAACAGTCTTCAGGCCCAAGGAAGGGCCAGACATCCAGAAGTCCCCCAGCACCCCCCCCCACACACACACACACACACACACACACACCATTATTGGTGTCTGCCAGCTTTAACTGAGGTGCCATTTTACCGGCAATCGCAGGCACCTGGAGCAAAATTCGGGGCCTGCGTGCATTTTTATGGCAGCCAGGAGCCTTGTGAGGCTCCAGCCTGTCATTCTATACTTTCTATTGTAGGCTACTCTATGTAGCCTGCAATAGAAATGCCGGATTTTTGCGATGCATGTTATTAGTGAT
The DNA here is from genome assembly GCF_031893055.1 of Leptodactylus fuscus. Taxonomy (NCBI): domain Eukaryota; kingdom Metazoa; phylum Chordata; class Amphibia; order Anura; family Leptodactylidae; genus Leptodactylus; species Leptodactylus fuscus. The sequence goes on from NC_134275.1 coordinate 29,610,999, forward strand.
CAGTCCCCTAGACCCTAGCCATTAGCTGCTGTGTGCGGCCCTCGCAACAACCTCTTGTTACTCATGTGGCCCTCGGGGTACCCTGAGTTTGACATGCCTGCTAACAGTGTGGTGGATAATAGGAATGGTGCTAAAGAAACACACAACCTCATTGGAAGGATTTTACAAAACTGTTCCCCTGTGTTGATACAAACATAACCCAGAAAAGTACACCCTGGTCTATGTTGACCATTGACATACTATAACTAGTTTTCTTTAATATGAAACATGACAGGATGTCCCATATTTATTGAAAATTTTTCAGTTCATGATGTCAACTGTGTAAATCGAAAAAGTTGAAAATGATGACGTGCCCCAACTTTGCACAAAAGTGTAACAATTCAATTCAAGAAGTCTCCACATTTTGATACAGATCTCTGCCTGCCCATATCGGGGGACAAACTGATATTCTACTAAATCAAAATTTGCCTGTTTTACTGTAGAAATAAGGTGAGCTCCTTTAAAAAAAACTTTCCGCATATATTTCCAACTATCTCCTTTACTTGGATTTGGGTAAGACATGCTTAGTAGCTATAGGCCAATGAATGCCAAGACTTTTTCGTTGGGAGGTTCTCTTGTACCCCGATTTATGGCCATGTGGTGCTCCTTGCCCCATCAGTAAGAGGCTCATCAGTTTGTGTGTGTTATTCAATACTTATCCTCAGCTGCTGCAGACCTTCCATAAAATGATGATGGCGTTTCACATGTGTATATGCGGTCCATATATCGTCTGTAATTCCCAGAGTTAATCCCGTCCAGAGGCCAGGACTCTCAGCATTGTAGATGTCTGTAATGCTGGTAGTCCTGGAACCCCCATGAGTCCTGTACTGGAAACATGAATGCCATATGGGACCGCAGTCCCACAGGGGGGGTAGGAGCTCCTAGCATCATAGAATACCCTCACACTGAGAGTCTGGGTCTCTGGACAGATTCAGTCCTGGAGATACGGAAACTTTCCTAGATCAGTGCAGAGAAAAAACATCCGTTATTGACTCCTACTGAAAACAATGACATTTTAGCATGGCCGCATTATTATATGGACTTCAGAACAGAAGATGCTCCTAAGCACAGGTAAATTAAAAAAAAAAAAAAAAAAAGAGTGTGAACATACCCTTAAGCTGGCTATACACCTAACACAAACATTGGTTGAACTAGCCAATAGTATGGGATCATCCTCTCTCTCCCCTGATGGCAGATGTTAGGGGAAAGGAGGCTGGGGTATGTTGAATTTCCGGAAAGGTAAGTTGCTGCCACGGTAGGTCTCCTACTCCTCTGTGAACACATGCATGCTTCGCCAAACCTGATAATGCATGTGTATCAAGGGGTGGTAAGTAGAGATGAGCGAACACTGTTTGGATCAGCCGATCCGAACAGCACGCACCCATAGAAATGAATGGAAGCACTGTGACGCCGGCCGGACGCCGGCAAAGTCAGCGTCACAGGTGCTTCCATTCATTTCTATGGGTGCGTGCTGTTCGGATCCGCTGATCCAAACAGTGTTCGCTCATCTCTAGTGGTAAGGATAGCTGTCCCCAAATGACCACTCACCATAGCCAACTGGCCAACTTATGTCTTATGTATGGCCAACTTATCTCTCCAATAAAGGTATTAATCATAAAAAAAGATGTACTATATACTATACATATAAGAAGCCACCTTGATACCCTATGGGTTTATACTCCCCCTTGTATATGACCACAGAACGCCTTGGTGACTTCTATCCTTATAATGTACGCCTTATATATAACAATAGAAGGCTTCTCTGAATTCATGCCCTATTTCATCCGCTCCCATTGTTTTCACAGTGCCTTTGGACTTGGCATTCACAGACGTTTGCCGCCCAGACCTTGGGATAGCTGTAAGATTCTTCCAGCATTTCTGTATAATATTATCATCTCAGATGTGGTTACAGCACTGTTCCTCGACGCATATGTATTCTATATGATGTTTAAGCACACCCACACATAATATTATCTGTCCTGTGTCTAGGACGGCACATTTCTCCAGCTCCACGAGCGCAGTTTTTAGCAACACACCATACTTTAATGTCATCATTAGCCGGGGTTGCCTTTAAAGTCATATAGCATTACTATGCATGCGAGCCGGGGACACAATTAAAAGATACAAAAGCTTTGCCTCTAATACAGAGAAGACGAGATGTCCCTCTCTCCATTTCTCACTTGTTTTACATATCTCCTGGCATTATGCTAGTTTATGTAGAGGAGGCAGATTTTTTTAAAATGCATGCATGCGGATTAAGGTCAAGCCCCGTGTATCACTAATGCAGTTTCTCCTGGCTGTACGACTGCAGCTCCTGAATCCGGCAACAGCAGTAAGATGCCTTAATTGAGACACGCTGTCAGAGTGACAAACACATTTGCATACACTCTATTTATTCTCGCTGGAAAGGTCTGCAAGCTGCTGCCGCTTGAACATTTTTAATCAGCTTTTCTGTTAGCGAGCCGGCAGCTAGCTGTCCTAGTCTTGGCTGCTTCTTTATTATTTGACAGGTTAACTAGATGGGGGATGGGCATTTGGGGTTCAAACTATCTATTTTTTATTTTTTTTTTTGCTTCGTCTATGTGCGTTTTCTAAACTTAACAACAAGTAACTTCATCGCGCCGGATCTGGATTATATCGGTCGGATTTAGTCCTAATTAATGTATGTTTTGAAAAGCGTTCTGGAACGTCTGCCGGAATGATTTCTTAAAGGGACACCACTTGAATTAAATGTGTGGTTCAGCCCTATGCGATTCCTTGTTACTGGTGAATAGGTTTTACATCTTCTTCAACTAATGTAGTGATGTAGCAGAGCTGAATTTGTTGTTTAACTATTTCAGCCTACTTTTTCTAGTGTTTGTATCTTCAGTCGACATATATTACAATTTAGTATATAGCTGTATACATTTACATATACATCTTATGAGCACAGGTTTATCTTCTAAATACATATAGACAGAATTCTATATATATATATATATATATATATATATATATATATATATCATATATATATATATATCATATATATATATATATATCATATATATATATATATATCATATATATATATATATATATCATATATATCATATATATATATATATATATATATATATATATATATATATATATATATATATATATATATATATATATATAATATTTATTAGTGACCTTTATAACTGTATTAATAGTGGCAGTACATCCAATTTTCTAGGAGAATATGATATGTATTATTTAAAAACTGACCTATTGTATCCCCTGACCTTTTTAGTTGTATATACCCATACACTGCTCCACTAAGTCCCCGCTCGCTGTTTTTTATTGGCACCTCAGTACCATACCTATATATAGCATTACTTTTGCCTGATGGTACAAGGGTGTTGTCATGTGGAGGAACCCCTCTGTCCAGTGATGACGCTGCCCACATGATGGTATAATTTTAGATTGGCTTTCCTTTTCCCGGGCAAAGAATCGGTTCACTGCCTTTAGTCTGTATCTAAATAAATAAAAAAGACATATTGGTGGCGCTCCACCCAAAATGTGGCTCCGTGATGGCTGCCACGCAGTATAATGCCCCCTTTACAGCCCCACACAATAGAGTGCTCCCTTACTGTCCACAGTAGAATGCTTTATTAGTGCCCCCTCACACAGTGTAATGCCACTTTTTGTTCCCCGCACCATATAATGCCCTTTTATGGCCCCCATACACTATAATTCTCCCTTAGAGTCTACTATGCAGTATAATGCGCTAATATGGCCCCCAGACAGAAGTTGTGCCATAGAAATAAAAAAGATAATACTTGCCTAATGTTCCCACATAGCGGTTTGCATGTCTCCTCCCACTTGTCCTGTTTCCAACTGAATGCAGCAGGTGTCATGTTGTTGCGACTGCCTGCACCCAGCCACAGACAGCATTAGTCATAACCTGAACGGTGAGCAGGGAGCTGACACTTCTCATAACAATTCAAGATAAGATAATTCATTGTTATTTATAGAGCAGCATCAACTTTTGAAGGACTTTAAGACCCCATACTAGTAGGTTTTCAGGTGAGCTATTCCTCCTATACATATGCATGTTTGGTAGGTTCTTCCGCGGAGTCTCCAACGGAGTCTTCACCGCAGACATGAACTTAGCTTTAGTTACATGCAGTCCAGAGTAAAACTGTATGCAATATCTTATCAAAATGGATTTTACAAAAAAGCAAACTCAGCCCTGCTTCATCTATATTTAGTAGACCTGACATTTCCATGTGACGGCCATTAGAGATATCTACTAGCCTAGAACTCAGATTTTACATTAATTGGCAATCATCGTTCAGTATATAACTTCAATAGTAAGTTAAATGGTCACTAATGTTTCAGACAACTTAGTCTCATTTACTTGAGCATGTGATTCTGGACCAAATGCAATGCAGTTTAATTAAAAATGGTTCTGTTTTTTTTTGCCTGAAAAACCTCTCTAAAGTTGCCGCCACTAGGTGTTTCTTTTCTACCTAATTTGCAATTCACTCTTGTTACCAAGAAACTGGGTCCATAGATGCCAGGGAGACTTTAAGTGTAGAAGGTGGTTGTTTTCTTTCTTCACACAGTAAAGGAAGAGGGGAGGGCTTGATTCTCCTCACATTCATATGGACATTGCAGAGGATTCTGCAAATCTCACAGTTTAAAATGTGAGAAAAGTCTTCTAAGTCCTTGTATGTACTTCTGGCTGCTTGTGTGATTACAGATGGAATATTATACATAGACAGCCAGCAGCTTTGCTGCTCATAGATTGCGGGGTTTTTTTTCTTGTGTTTTATCTGCTTTTGCTGCATGTATTTGCCCTATATTAACAATATAGTGTTCCTAGATCCCCTATATTATGATCACTTGGGCATTTTTCTGCTATTCTTAGCTATTGTACATTTACTCCTGGAAGTTTAGCACATTATGAATGCAAAGACAAATGCAAAATGTGCTGCAGCAATAATGTGATTATAAGCAGCAGACAAGCTGATAGGACAACATGTATGATGGCTTATAGAGACATAGAACAGACTGCCCAGCAAGACTCTGCACATACTTCAACTTTTCATGAAAACTTAGATACCTTTAACTTCATTCATTTTGTTGTTGATTTTTACCTATAATTAAAGGCTTTGTTTGACTTTGGAAGCAAGTCAGCTTTTTTTCTTGAAACAGTGCCACTCTTATCTTTAGGCTCTGTGTGGTATTGCAACTCAACTTCATTCACTTGGCTTAGTGCACTTCTATTAGTGCTCTCTTGTAACCAAATCCCAGTTGTAATTTAGTATTATTTTTCCAAGTATAAAGTGCCATGTGTGTCTGAGATTTATGTACAATGTATTTACATGCCATGCACCTGCCCGTGCCAGCTCACTCCTCAGTACAGTAGCTTTGTTAACTCTATGTAATAGTTTCCTGACATTATCTGTTAAAATGTGCTAATCGTTGTGAAAGTGGAATTATCCGGCAGTGCGGAGGCATTGGTGCAGAACACACCCCTGACCTATACTTCTTACTAATAAATGGCTCGGTACGCTTGCGAGCTTCCACGTATGAATTAACACACTGTGCAAATGTAAACAGAGATCCACTTAACAAATATATGGAAAGTCAAAGATTTAAAGGCCATGGCGGATGTATATAAGATGCATTTACATTTGCCAGAGCGGGAAAGCAGAGCTATTCTTTATAAGCTGCATGAAGCGCATACATATTTGTTGAAAGCTGTGTCTACATAGCAGAAGCTAGTCTCATACTGATGAGACTCACAAGGTCTTTGCGGGTGCTTTCTACTACCACGTTATTCTGTATGCTGTGCATGGCTATAGGATCCGTGTGCACACTTAATGCTACTCATACAGTGCACACTTAGTTTTTTCCATTCCTTGCTTGCTATAAATTACTGTTCCCAGTATACGATAAAAAACGGTGCGAGTACAGCATAGAATTTAAAGAGAACCCGTCGTCTCTCTAGGCATGCTTGTTTTAATAGATTTTTGTATTCACCACATGAAATTCTGGAAAATCTTTTTTCATAATTCTGTTTTTTAACATTCCTCTGTCATTCCTCCTAGAAACGTAAGAATAAGTTAGCTGTGCTTTACCATACCTCCTGTCAATGGAGTTCCTCTGCATAGTCTTATACTGTCAGCACTGATTGGGTAATGTCACAGTCTACAAGGAGACGCCCCCTACTGGTAGCAATTAGTTGTCCGTTATAGGGGTTTTCTGAGAGTACAATATTGATTTCCTGTTTAGAATACTTTTTACTGACTCCAGCTTGTTTTTTGACTACTGTACCTCTGCTGCAAGCCCTGACCACAGCCTGCACCTGACCCTACTCTGCTTGACCTCTGCTGCCAGCCCTGACCACAACCTACACCTGACCATACTCTGCTTGACCTCTGCTGCCAGCCCTGACCACAGCCTGCACCTGACCCTACTCTGCTTGACCTCTGCTGCCAGCCCTGACCACAACCTACACCTGACCATACTCTTCTTGACCTCTGCTGCCAGCCCTGACCACAGCCTGCACCTGACCCTACTCTGCTTGACCTCTGCTGCCAGCCCTGACCACAGCCTGCACCTGACCCTACTCTGCTTGACCTCTGCTGCCAGCCCTGACCACAACCTACACCTGACCATACTCTGCTTGACCTCTGCTGCCAGCCCTGACCACAGCCTGCACCTGACCCTACTCTGCTTGACCTCTACTGCCAGCCCTGACCACAACCTACACCTGACCATACTCTTCTTGACCTCTGCTGCCAGCCCTGACCACAGCCTGCACCTGACCCTACTCTGCTTGACCTCTGCTGCCAGCCCTGACCACAGCCTGCACCTGACCCTACTCTGCTTGACCTCTGATGCTTTGCAGCAGTGTCTGTGCCAGCCATCATCTACAGTACGATATCAGGCACTCAAAGTCAACCAGAATTCTTTAGTTGTGCAAAAAAAAAAAAAAAATGTAAGCTTTATTACAAAAATGTGCAATCCAATAAAATAGGGTGAAAAGCTTAAATTTTGTTTTGCACAACTAAAGAATTCTGGTTGACTTTGAGTGCCTGATGTATTGTTCTATATAAGTCTGGGGTGAAACCCTATATAGTGTACCAAGTTATTAGTAGTGACATGGTTTTTTCAAACATCTACAGCGAGATTAGTCCAGATCCTGTCCTGGGGAATAAATTGGGGAGGCTACTTAGAAAACACCATAGGAGTGTCCTATACACAAACTGGTTAGTTGAAATAGTATGTCCACACTCCCTGAGTGTTGCACATGTGCAGTATGTGTAAATGGTTCCCTTCCTTTTTCCAATTAGTTGACTATACCATATATTGCAGGCTGCACCTTTTATAGGCTTCTTTCATATTACTTTTAATACTGTATTATCTGGTAAGGCTATAGGCTTCCGATTAGCCAAGCGAGGCCAAAAGAGTGTTTGTTTGGAAACCACTCGGCCCAGGGATCCCTTTTTTAATAGAGAGGATTCCACAGCAAACACTGCTATTCCTTACTGGACATCCAGTTTTAACAAGAGAGCCCATGTATGACTGATGCCACTGCATGTCAGGTATACGTCAATAGTATGATGTATATACCATAGATATACACACACACACACATACAGATGCTCACCTGTCCCATTGCTCACTGTCTTCCCTTGCCTGGCACAATCCAGGTCTTTTTACAAATTGCACACCCATTTCTAACATTCCCTGCACCCAACTACAGGGGATTCCAGTCTTTCAGTTTCATATAACCCTATACCTCCAAGTCTAGACTATTAACCCATTAAGGTCAAGGCTTGAGGATACAGTGATGGTCGCTTTTCAGCGATGTCCATATCCTACAAATAGCATTTAAACAGTCTGTTTTCTGTATTTTAATTAAGTGCTGAGGAATGCTGGGAAAAATCCCTCTCCCTAAATCAGAGGTGAGCTGGAGAAAGTAAGCAGGGGAAGAGGACAATGTGACATGTACATAGCTTTGTACTTAATGATACACTGGGCTCCACTGCTGGAAGGTTGTGAGAGGTGAGACCAGAACCGTAGAGAGAAATGTTTTAAAATGTGGGAGACTTTGTCCAGACAGAATTATTCATAATGGGAGAAGGATCCTTTGTTATTTTGATCTTGCATGTTGGTGGCAGAATTCTGAAGGCCTCTGAGCTTGACAGAGGTCACCAGGGGAAGCAGAAGCTGCAGAGATTTCTCTTTGTCAGGTTCTCTTCCTCCCCCCCTGCACCCTCCTCCATGAGCCACCCCACAAAGAGGAGTGATAATGGCCAGCCACTGTGCTGGAATGAAAGGGAATAGAGGCAGCAGGCAGATGAAAATCCCGTAAACAGTGTTCAGCGGAGGTATAATTGGGCTCTTCTCACGTTACGTCTTCCATAGCTGGAGCAACATCACCAGTGGGCATACTATTGAGCCCTTCCATGCTAATGAAATTCATGTCCATCAGTCACCCAGTGCAAATCTCAGACCTTGCCTTGACAACATCTTTATCTCTTGTCTGTTTAACCCCTTCGATTACCATGCTACTGTATAAAACGGGAAGACGTAAAGACATTGCACTTCTGTAGTGGCCACCCAAATGTACCAAGTATCATTCATTATTTTTAGTTTTGCCAAGTCAGTGGCATTGCTATATATGACTGGTGGGGCACATGCCCAGCGTGCTGCAGTGCAGAACTAGGAGACACTGACAGATGAGTCCACCCTTAGCGTTTCGTTTAGACTTTAGTTGAGCACTCCAATTTCTCACTGTCTAAATGAAATACAATATTGTGACATGCTTACAAAACCTAACTAGATAGACAAGGGCTGGCATAAAGTATGGTCAGAGCAATACGCACCAAAACAATACTCATAGAACACAAAGAGAGAAAAAATAGCTAATAAATATAACATTTTATTGAAGTATCAATAGGCTAGCACCCAAACGGCAATTTTTATTGGACCATTTATTGACATATTTCTTTAGCTCTTGTGTTCTATACTAGCAAAACCTTTCACAGGATGCTAGTCACAACCCAACCACTGGATGGCAACCTATAGACAAATATAGGATAGACTTCTCCCAACAGAGTATCATGAAATCTTGTTTTGTTTCTTTAGGTGAGATTTGATGAGTTAAAGGGGTATTCCCACGTCGCATACTCACCCGTCTTCGTTCCTCTAAAATCTTCTGTCTTCCGGCTTTGTTTCGTCATTGGTGGGCGGGGTCACATATGCAAAGCCAAGCGGCAAGATGCCGCCAGCCCTGCGTGCGCGCTCATACATCAGTCTAACCTTCACAATGCAAATACAGACCCGACACCCTGTGGGTCTGTATTTGCATTGTGAAGGGTAGACTGGTGTATGAGCTTGCACGCAGGGCCGGCGGCATCTCACCGCTTGGCTTTGCATTTGTGACCCCGGAGCGGAACAGCATCGCTTCTGCCGCTGCTGTCTTCATGCAGGGCAGAAGCATAGCGATGTGCCTGTGCCGGCGTCTAACAGTCCCCAGCATCCGCCTATTACAGCGGATGCCGGGGAGTTAGACGCCGGCACAAGTGAAGCCAGCAACATCGTTACTACCCCCCCCCCCCTCCTCCCACCAGACTCGCTCCCGTGCACTTAGCCCCTTCTCCCTCCCCCCTCAGAGCAGGCAGACACATCACTTGACTCAGGAGCAGCTAGGTCAGGGCTGTGGCCACAAAAAAATGAATAAAGTAAGATAGTGGCCAAACAAAGCAGTTTTGCTGAAGCAATGTATTTAGGAAAAGTCTTACATTCACATTAATAAGCAGTATAGATAGGATCCTTGTGACGGGACAACCCCTTTAAGATAAAAGATATAAAAAGGCACCACATGTCGTGTCAGAACTGAATATTTGGTGGGGTGAAAATAAGCCATTTGTTTTTATCTTCTTGCAATTGGCTATATTACAGGGTTTGCGTGGAACTTCAAAAACGTGGCTGCTTTCTTCTTAGGAAGTGACCTTATGTCTGTTGGTCACATGGCCATTCTGCAGCTCAGTCCCTTTTGTTTTAATGGGACTGAAACGTGGCATTACCATGTGACCAACAGACGTGAGGAAGAAGAAAGTAGCCATGTTTTACAATTCTGCACACCCTCTTTAAGACTATGACGTTATACAGTATTATTCTAATTTTTATTTGTTCATGCATTTATATGTGCAGATCATGAGTAAGGGTATCCCTGGATGAGTCCCTAAATTATAACGGGCCCTTTTGGCTTATGTTTAGGTGCTTTACATGGGTATATTTTTCACTGTCGTGAAAATGCTGTCAACTATGCTTTTCAGTATAGAAGATGCTGCAATTAATGGTGCGGAATCTTATTTTTCACATATCTATGCCATATATCTATCTTTTTAAGATAAAAAATAAAGTCTGAACATGGTTTTAATCATAAACAAATAAGTAAAGGCCCCAGAAATGAATACTACACCTCTCTATAGAAATGTCTCCCGCTTGCTCTTGCTCGCTCACCCCCATGACTATTTGCATCATCAAGATTCCAATTCATTATACAGTAATTTCCTATAATTATATAGGTGTTAATATGTATACCGTCTGCAAACCTCCCCAGCTTTGCATTCTTGTTAGAACTTAACCTCATTAACCCTTCTGTCACCAGAGGGGACACGCAGGCAGTGGCGGGCATTGACAGACCAGTAGCAGTTGTTTTCGCCTGGAGAATATGCATGTAAATATTTGTTTAAATTGTGATTTTAAGCCAAATGGAAGTTCTTTTCTCTTTGCCCTAAGCAGTGTTCAAAGCCGCGCTCAGTGCAATTCCCCTAATATCATCCTTTCACAGTCAAGACGGTGCAGGAGGCTGGTTTTATAAATCGGAAGCGTCTCCTAGCATTTCTCCCATTCTAAATGTGCGTTAGTGCTGCCTGAATTACATGCCTTCTCCACTGCTCTCAGCTCCCATCATTGAGCCGGTATCCAGCGCTCACAGCGAGACGCAAAGCTTCATATTAAACAGCCCCAGGGCTGTGCCACTTCTACATTCACCTAATTGATTGATCTGTGGGAAAATTAGAGCTTAGATTTCAATTGTGATTGATTGAAGAGGAAATGTTCTAAAAGATCCTTTTACAATAGCAAATAGTTTAATAGATTGTGATAGACATTTCCTTCAGCAGATCAGGTATCAAACGGAGGGAGATAAAGAAAGATGACGTCTACTGTAAAATATCTTTATATTACTCATTATCCGATCTGACATGTTTTTAGCTGAACTGTATAATTCTAGCTTTGTTTTTTTTTTCTAGCCTTATTTCATAGCAAAATCCTGACTGTAACAGTTCTTTCCATGCCTCTCGGTGTCTGTAAGAGCGGATTGGATGTCATGGAGGCCTTGGAGCACAGCTGGCTGGAATACGCCACGTGCGCTGACACTCTGACTGCTGCTTATAGCGGACACAACTTTACTAGTCTATGGGGGACCTTTAAGACTGTCTGGAAGTTACTGAGTAGTCTTAAAGGGAGTCTATCAACAGAATGCAGGATATCGACCCAGCCCCGCAGCTGGATAGATTAGGGTTTTGTGAATCAGAACTGTTGACATATTGCAGTTCTGATTCAGTTTTTTTTTTTTAAGGCGTATGGGCTTGATAGGAGTGGATTCAGAAATGGTGGTTTAGCAAAGGACCCCTTTAAATCAGCTGGTCTCTCTCTTTATGTAGAACCTTTCATGCTGGTGACTAGACAGAGACATGGTTGGCGTACCTGAATGCTTTAGCTATTAAATAATGGTCCTGAGCCGAAAACATCATTAGCTACATGTAGAAAACATAGATTAGATTGTCTACATGGTATCATGTAATACATTTAAAAACCAATTAAAAAAGTGGAGACTTTGCCCGTTTCCATCATTCTTTTACCTGTAAACACTGGTGGAATAAACATTAGAGTCTACGGACAGTTCCTCTAGTATTTGTATGCTCTAGTACTTTTATATAGAAATAGTTTGCTGTATGCCCATGGTGACGAACCTATGGCACGCCGTCAGTCCAACCAGGCTCCTCGATCGCTCAATAACGGGGAATCCGGGACAGCTGTCCCAGATCCCCCTTTGGAATAGATTTATTGCTTTGGCAAATCCCCCGCATCATAGCATAACGTCTTGTTGGAATGTCGAGCATGATGTTTAAGGGGGCTGTCACTAGAGGGCAGCAAACAGAGGCACTGTTGTCCTAAACACATCTTGGAAACATATTTGCATATTTTCCCATAATCCCCCAGTGGAGCAAAAACGGCTTTTCTAAGTCTCCATATGCCTGTGAAGGTGATCTCTCCTTAAGGATTGATAGTATCCCAATAACTAGATCCCCTAGTAAGCGAGCAATTCTTTTAGGTGTATGTGCAAGTGCGCATACACCTGAATATGGTTAGTGTAGGCCGCCGTACCACAGCTTACACTGACAGAAGATTGTACATTTGTGCCAACACAAGAGAGATGACATCATTCATCAGCGCCTTCTTTGAGGGCCACTGTGGAGCACACTGTACTGTTTGAGGGCCGCTGTGGAGCAAAGTGTACTGTGTGAGGGCCACTATGGAGCATACTTTTGTGTGGGAGCCACTGTGGAGCACATTGTACTGTCTGGGGGCCACTGTGGAGCACACTGTACTGTTTGAGGGCCACTGTGGAGCACGTTGTACTGTCTGGGGGCCACTGTGGGGATGACTGTACTGTGTGGGGGCCCCTTCACTATTTCTATCACACAGTATACTGTAAGTTGTATAGCAGACAAGATATTAGTACAGGCAGTTATAACATTGCACGGTCACTATAAAACAGATCCTATGCAATGTAAATAGTGAACGTTTATTGTACAAAATCATGCCAAATGCAGACTATTACCTTTCAGTTCCAAGTTGTTTTGTATCATTGAAAATTCCCAGTCACATGACCATATTTTGTGGGTCCATAACTGTCTGGAGTAATGGATCCGCACAATTTTAGGGTTAAATTGTCATGTTGGCACTTTGCGATAAATTAGTAGGCTTTGGGTTGCTGTTTTGGCACTCAGTCTCTAAAAGGTTCGCCATCACTGCTCTATGCCAATCCCTTCTATTGTACGGTAAATGTCACGTGACATTGATTTCTGTCATACAGCGGCTCGGAGGTTGTGCTTAAAAAGTGCATATAGGTGATAGTGAACCATAAGTGACATAATACCTAGTTATCAGCCTGCCAATGTGCACTGAATACAATATAGGCAATAAGAAGTGCATTGCTATGTATATAGTATCACATTATTAACATAACATTTATTCTATAGACACATTTACATGTGTCCCACCATTGAGACTATTCCTTTCTATCTAAAAATGCATGGGATCCTGAGTTATGTGATATCATAGTGACCACCTGAGATTTCAATGTCCTTGTGTTCTCTAAAGGAGGTCACCATCTCAGTAACCAAACTGCCTGGATTGTACTGCACCTGCACAGAACCACCTAACATAGTCACTGATGGTTTATGAGACTCCTTCCGTCACACAGCTGTAAGGTAGAAGATGACAGATCAGCTTTGCTGGTTGTATACTATTGTCACTATATGTAAATATCTATTAATATTTTGGTTCCTTAATGATCAATTGTCAGGTGTGCAGTCACCTAATACAAAGGAGGTGAGGGCATAGCATGTACTGCTGTGTATATAACCTCTCTATAGAGTTCAAAAGTTTCAAAATACTATTTGTAATAGGGTTTAATTAAGAATGTTGCTTTGTTAGGCTTCCGCAATGGTATATATAAGCACTACAATACAGGCTGTAGGATGCAGCTTCTTACCTAATCGATGAGACTGACTGCTCAGTGGCTCCTTCTCCACAACCACCTCTATACTTCTGAACAAACTTTTAGACTTATTTCTGACCAGATCAAAGTTCAACTTGTTGTGATCATGAATCAGCTTGAAAGATCTTCCAGGAGAGGTCATAGAAGGGCTGGAGAAGAAGCTGTTGGGCAGTCAGCCTGACAGATTGAAGAAATGGCACTCAGCAGCTTGTATTGTAGTGCTTATACATGCAAGCTGTAGAAACCAATTGAAGCAACATTTTTAATTAAACTGTATTAAAAAATACTTATTTAGCCCAAAATATACATTCAAGAACAAAAAAAAGTTGCAAAGATGTACATAGACTAAGACTTTATTCACTTTTTCCCACTTGGGTACACAGAAGACAGCCACCACATGGAGAGGAGTGCTTAAAGGGGCTATCAGAGATTGGACGACATCTAGCCAATATCCTAGAGACCTATTTCTTTTATGCTGGGTTCACACTAGCGTTCGACAGTCCGTTCTGAGGTTTCCATCTTCTGCATGTCTTTCACCGCGAAGAGCATAAAACGCTCACCGGCGCTCACGGCTGGACACCTTTCAAACCCATTCAAATGAAAAAAAAGAGTCCTGCAGCTTGTTGTTGCTCTGTTTTGTGCAGGAAACGGAAACCTGCAAAATGGACTCCCGGGCGCAGATGTGAACGAGCCCTTACTGGTTAACCCTGCGCCGTTTCAGTGCTGCCTCTGGTGCACTGTTGTGGCCCATGGATGACCATAATGGTCATGTGCTATAGATGTGATGTCATTGCAGTCAAAGACTGGTTGTTTGTACCAGGGCAGCTGTAGAACAGCGAGAGATTTGCCAGGTAAGTAATTGTACTTTCCTTTATTAAGGCATTTCCTACCACCATTGACTAGTATTTGTCCAATCTCAGGCAACCCCTTTAAGTTTGACTTTTTTGATGATGAATTACCCGTATCACAATAACCAAATACGAAATATTCCACTAGCAAACCATAGCATGCATAACATTGGGCATCACGGTGGCTCAGTAGCGATGGAGTCCTGGGTTCCAGTCCAGCCAAAGACCACATCTGCATGGAGTTTGTATGTTCTCCCCGTGTCTATGTGGGTTTCCTCCCACACTCCAAAGACATACTGATTGGGAATTTAGATATATGGGACAGTGTCGATAATATCTACAAAGTGCTGCAGAATATGATGGCAATATACAAGTAAATAAGCATAAAAATACCAATTTTGTTATCTATTTCCTACCCATATGATTATAGGTCATTACCCAATATTACGCCAACATGTATGCTACTGATTTTGTGATCTCCGAGATTTCCAAGGAAACCAGACCCCCATCTTGTTGACTGGGTATTCCTGTCCATATTTGCATTCATTGTGCTGATGCTGCATGTCTATGATATGTTGAAACACAGGGGGCTATTTTTGCGGAGGCAACATATTGTGCATGTTTTCCGTTTGTTTCAGCACTTTGAAAGCACACATCACGGTGGGAAGCGCTCGCCAGCGTCTCCTCTCTCCCATGCGCCCTTTATTATGTGTGTTCGAGCAGCAGCTGCACAAATCCATAAGCAGTGTGATTAGTGAGTGACACGCAGTGCTGGGCCTGCCTTGCTACAGAAATGACCAACAGCAAGTCCCAGGTGCTCTCCACCTTTATATTAATACCACTCTGCTGTATAAATGAGAAGACGCTGTGCATAGGAGCTGCCCTGGAGGATTTCATTTGACAGTCAGATTTCCCGGCAGTTGCTCTCTTCGTTAGGCTGCAAGAAGTACCTAATAAGCCGGTGGAAGGAGATGCCTGTGTTCCTGTCTGAGGGACAGCTTTAGCACACACACATCCAGCAGGGCTGATCATTACAAGGGCGTTCGGCACCATGAATAAAAAGTGTCACTAGCACTCCCCCTTCCTCCCGGTATAGTATGTCAGCCCTGTCACACACACAGCGCAGGTGGCACAGCTCCGTCTTAGCAAATTGGAGAGCAGATCCCTCCTCGGCTCGCTGTCTGAAGCTGCAGAGGAACAGCTGTGAGCCTTTAACTGGGATCTAAAGGCAGCAGGACAAGTCAGGGACTCCCCATCTTTCTAAAATCTGTCGGGTATCAAACAGTATGAGCTACTGTATTCATTACTGGCCAACTCTTCAAATACATTTTGTCAGAGCTTTCCTTGTCTTTGTTACACGCGCAGCAGTGCATTTTGGGGCTCATGTATCATTGTGCGCTTGACCGAAAAATGACGTTTGGGGAAAATGTGCTCCATATTTATGATAGAAGTGCAATGTTTAATGGGGCGACTAATGACTGTTCCAGACATGTTCGGGTTTTAATGAAAGGGTTCGGGATAACAGGTCACAGGTATTGATATATATATAATATATATATATATATATATATATATATATATATATTCGTGCACTTGGTAAGGGTTTTGCAGAAAAGGACAAATATGCTGCGAGCCTCTATAAAGTGTATACCTGTGTCTGTAGAATTTTAGACTCTTTTAAAGGGCAAAGAAATAAAACTCTTGTGGTATGTTCCACTGATTCGAAGGGTGAAAACGCATCTGAATCGGGAAAACTCCTCAAATCTTCCAAGTTAGTGATGGTCACTTCTTTTTTTTTTTTCTTTTTTTTTTTTTTTTTTGTGTGTGCTGCTTATTCGTACCAAAGTTGTAAGGTGGTTCTTGAGGAGAATGCCTTGCTCTGTGTGCTTTGACAGTGTTTCACCAATTTGGGATGAGACACGTCTTCTTTTCGTGATGTGGACACACCCATTTTTGAAATGTGACTGGCACATAAAATACCCACTTTACATTTTAGAAGGAGCATTGCACTGGGCCCCGGACAGGTGCCCACATAATCCTTTGATCCATAGGATGGCCCAAAAAGAGAATGCAAAGTGAGGCAGAAACCTAAAAACATGTGCCTGAATTTTTTAACAGGTATTTTATGCCATGTGAACATACCATTAGAATTCTGTGGTGTTTCATTCTTCTGGAACTTTGTGAAGGTATTTCAAAATGGGAATTACCATTTAGCTTTTCAATACAGTGTGTGGCCACACAGATCTATTGTTTTAAGTGTTAGAGTATGCATGGATGCTTTCCCCTTTCAAGGAGTTGTCAAAGTAGTCATACATTTCCAGGAGGAATAAAAGTAAATAATATAACTTAAAACTCTCCAACTTGGTGCTCTGCCCATTGACTATATACAGTACAGACCAAAAGTTTGGACACACCTTCTCATTCAAAGAGTTTTCTGTATTTTTATGACTGTGAAATTTGTAGATTCACACTGAAGGCATCAAAACTATGAATTAACACATGTGGAATTATATACTTAACAAAAAAGTGTGAAACAACTGAAAATATGTCTTATATTCTAGGTTCTTCAAAGTAGCCACCTTTTGCTTTGATTACTGCTTTGCACACTCTTGGCATTGTCTTGAGCTTCAAGAGGTAGTCACCGGAAATGGTCTTCCAACAGTCTTGAAGGAGTTCCCACAGATGCTTAGCACTTGTTGGCCCTTTTGCCTTCACTCTGCGGTCCAGCTCACCCCAAACCATCTCGATTGGGTTCAGGTCTGGTGACTGTGGAGGCCAGGTCATCTGGCGTAGCACCCCACCACTCTCCTTCTTGGTCAAATAGCCCTTATACAGCCTGGAGGTGTGTTTGGGGTCATTGTCCTGTTGAAAAATTAATGATGTCTAGCGATTAATGGACGTGTGGCATATGAAGGTCAGGCATTGCGGGGGATATTTATGGATTCCTAACAGGAATAAAGCCAAAGGGGCGGAAGGAGATATTGTATTTTGAGTATAAATGCTAAGTGAAGTAAAGGCGGCATGCCATAGTGGAGCAATCTTCGGGCATCCCCAAAATATGTGATGTAATGAGCCAGTTTTACCACATCCGCTCCAGCAGAGACGTGAGGTGTTTGGATAGAACTTGGAAAGTTTTAGAGGAATGTTGTACCATCTTTTTAGGATTTTATGATACTGCTCCCAATGGGAAGCGCATGAGGTTGCTTTGTTGGCCCATGTTAATGCCTTGTTCCATTCTGTTATATCAAACCCACGTCCCAGGTCAGATTCCCACTTTAAAATGGTGGGAGTCTTTGTAAAGAAAAAATCTTTAGTTAATAAAAGATATAGGGGTTGTACTCCTTTAGTTTATTAATCGCTAGACATTGGAAATCCTCTCATATACCTTCACTAACTGAAATAATATCCATTACGACACATAATTGCATACAAGAACACGTTAGCCCAGCCGTGAAGGTAAAATTAGAAAATTCTCTTCTCAACGGTCAATTTGGTTGGCACACCAACCCCTTCTTCATAACTAACCATTAACATTGTAATTTCTTCACCCAACATTATCTAATGTCTTTATACAATAATTGTAAGTATCGGATATCACTTACGTGAACCATTAATATTCTTTTGCATTCAGCTGGTATGGACCTTCCTTATCCCCCTTGTTTTTTCTTGTTCCCCACTTAACCCTCTCTCTACAGGTTGCCATATTCTTTCAACGACCGCGAAACACCTCCACTTAATGATTGATGGACTTTAATTGTTCTTCCTCGTAAATTAACTAATATTGTACTTCGATAGTATAATTTCTCCAAATGCGGTCGTATTTGCGTGCTCCCGTTTTTGTAACCTATGTTATCCTTGATTTGTCTGTTATTATTAAATTAATAAAAATCATTGAAAAGAAAAATAAATGATGGTCCAACTAAAAGCAAACCGGATGGAATAGCATGCCGCTGCAAGATGCTGTGGTAGCCATGCTGGTTCAGTATGCCTTCAATTTTGAATAAATCCCCAACAGTGTCACCAGCTTGGCACCCTCACACCATCACACCTCCTCCATGTTTCACGGTGGGAACCAGGCATGTAGAGTTTATCCGTTCACCTTTTCTGCGTTGCGCAAAGACACGGTGGTTGGAACCAAAGATCTCAAATTTGGACTCATCAGACCAAAGCACAGATTTCCACTGGTCTAATGTCCATTCCTTGTGTTCTTTAGCCCAAACAAGTCTCTTCTGCTTGTTGCCTGTCTTTAGCAGTGGTTTTCTAGCAACTATTTTACCATGAAGGCCTGCTGCACAAAGTTAACAGTTGTTGTAGAGATGTGCTGCTGCTGAAACTCTATGTGGCATTGACCTGGTCTCTAATCTGAGCTGCTGTTAACCTGCGAATTCTGAGGCTGGTGACTCGGATGAACTTATCCTCCGCAGCAGAGGTGACTCTTGGTCTTCCTTTCCTGGGACGGTCCTCATGTGAGCCAGTTTCTTTGTAGCGCTTGATGGTTTTTGCAACTGCACTTGGGGACACTTTCAAAGTTTTCCCAATTTTTCGGACTGACTGACCTTCAGTTCTTAAAGTAATGATGGCCACTGGTTTTTCTTTACTTAGCTACTTTTTTCTTGCCATAATACAAATTCTAACAGTCTATTCAGAAGGACTATCAGCTGTGTATCCACCTGACTTCTGCACAACACAACTGATGGTCCTAACCCCATTTATAAGTAAAGAAATCCCACTTATGAAACCTGACAGGGCACACCTGTGAAGTGAAAACCATTTCTGGTGACTACCTCTTGAAGCTCATCAAGATAGTGCCAAGAGTGTGCAAAGCAGTAATCAAAGCAAAAGGTGGCTACTTTGAAGAACCTAGAATATAAGACATATTTTCAGTTGTTTCACACTTTTTTGTTAAGTATATAATTCCACATGTGTTAATTCATAGTTTTGATGCCTTCAGTGTGAACCTACAGTTATAGTCATGAAAATACACTCTTTGAATGAGAAGGTGTGTCCAAACTTTTCGTCTGTACTGTACATCCAGCCGGTCCACTCCTAACCCTACAAGGAAGTACTTGTAAATCCTTGCTAGGTTAGGCTGCAGCACAAAATCGTGCAGCTTTAAGATGAGGAGCTGGAGCCCTGATAGGGAAGGCAGGGATGGTTTATTACCAAGCACTGTGAACACAGCTGTGGGAGGCATCATTATGCACCTCTGTCTGCTAAAATCCAATGAGGAAAGAGGGGGGTGGAGGGTGAGGGGGGAATACAATACAAAAAAAACCCACTTACCACACACTCATTCTAGTTTCAAGCCCTGCCCACAGCGCCTCAACATGTGTCACTTTTCATAAAAATGACCGAAAATAACAGAGAAAAATAAAGAATAAAAATAAAGCCCAATTTAGCAAATTCGCAAAAATTAATTAACTGACCCAAAGAAAAAAAAAATGTTATAGCTTTCCAAACCACATATAGAAAAAAGCATAAATGTGTCTATCCCTGAATCAGGTAAAATAGCGTGATCATCCAGTTTCAGCAAATACATGTTGTTTTTTTAATTAAAAGTTGTACAATTTCCCTATATATTTTCTGCTCAATTTCTCAATTTTCTAGATCTCTGTTTGCTGTCATCCCTTCTACTTAGTTCCGGTGAATTAAAAATCAGACTATGGTCATGTGATATACAGTCCAAAGTCATGTAATATACGGTCCATGGTCATGTGATGGGCACACCAGGCAGATGTCTGATTAATGTGCTGTGACTGTGACAAGCCGTATACCTGTGTAGCCATCACATGACCATGGACTGTATATCACATGACTATGTACTGGGCTTTTTTTATTCACTGGAAATAAACAATGAATGACATCAAGCAGATACAATTTTTATGTATATGGTAAGACTTTATTGGTAGGAAATTGCCTGGCACATATCAGGAACTCTGAACGGTGGCCGCATCTTCAACTCTTCAAGTAGTTGTCCACCATTTTGATACAAGGGTCCCCCAACAATAAATTAATCTCCAGATGTCATGCTGCTGGGACCTAAAGCAATTGATTTAATCTGTGGTGTACCCACAGCAAGTTTTCAATGTCCCTGCAGCGCTACCACTGGAGAAATATTGCATTACATCATTGTAACCTTGAAATCAGTGTAAAGCCCTGTCCTCTATAGGAAGGAACACTCTATGTAACAACACGCCACTCTGACTCCTTCTCCACTAACTAATTTTCTAATAGACAGTACATTTTCTAAGCCATGTGACCACTTTATTAGCCCAAATATTTGGCGCACTTCATCTGGAACACTAGAGTATAGTGGGGTAGATTTACTAATTCTGTCTTAGTTAGACAGTGTAAAGTTAGATTAGACCACCTTAAACTGGCCAGATTTATTATAGTATTTGATACTGGATGATAAATCTCTTGCGTTATTAGACTATCTAGTTTAACTTTGCCCCTTCTGTTAGTTGGGACAGGCCCTATTCACATCTGTGTTCGGGTTTCCATTTGGGGAGTCCACTTGGGGACCCCCAAACGGAAACCTATGTGCATTAAAAAGCGGTTACCTGAGAAACCCGTGGACCCTGTAGACCATAATGGGGTCCGTGTGGTTTCCACACGAAACATGTGGAGTGAAGTTCTGCAAGCAGCACTTTTCTCTCCGCATGTTTCGTGCGGAAACCACATGAACCCCGTTATAGTCAATGGGGTCTGTGGGTTTTCTGAAAGTAACCGCTTTTTATTGCATATAGGTGTCCATTCAGGGGGGTCCCCAAGTGACTCCCCGAACGGAAACCTAAACACAGATGTGATCCGGGCCTTAGTTTCTGCCTAAATGTGTAGCAAAATTTTGGCCTGTTTGGTGCACAATGTTGCAGCTTAGCTGATCGTGTGTCTCACACACTTGACACTGTATCCCAGCATATCCTATTTGTATGAAAACCCTGCAGTGATATCGGATGTTTTATTCCAAGCAGGGAGCCGCTTACCCACATTTCTCTAGTAGGAAGTAGTTAACATTGCATGACTGTCTAGGATAGGAGAAGTGATATCCAGAGGAATGACCTTCTGTCCTTATCTTAGTGCCTCATTGCTTTCAGTACATTTGCTATAATAACATGTATATCTTTAAAACGTCTCCTGAGACTGGAAATGAATTATATTTCACCAGCTGACAGAGTAATGTTTGCAGCGCTTCTTCCCTGCTCGGTGTCAGAGGGAGACGTCAGCTTTATTGTCACCAGTGTTAGAGGCAGAGAAACCTGACAGGTAGTCAAAGCACAAATGCCAGGACAAATTAACAGCGAAGACTACAAGACACCATTCCCGCTGAAGTGTGGGGGCTACTTTCCACTTCGGTACCAAATAAGCCAGTCCTAGTTTTAGTTTCTTAGATTGTGTCTTGCACCTCTTCAGCTCCTGTTCATTTGCCAATTTAATTCTAGACTCCCCAATCTGGCAATGCCAATCCATCAGCAGAATACAGGCTACCACTTAATGTATGGGCCGCAGCCACAGGCTGACATGTCTGAAAGACAAGCAAGGAGAAATTGAAAGGAGAGTTAATCCCTACTTAGATAGAAATTGGCTAAGGACATGACATTTCTGTGAATCCACTGTGCTTTATGTAACATGGATGTATGAGGTAGATAGAAAAGATGGACTAGATAGATAGGAGTAGATAGAATACATAGGAGTAGATGTTCATGGGAGGATACATAGATAATATACATAGAAGTAGACTGATAGATAATATAAATAGGCATGATGGATGGATGGATCGAATGATAGATAGATAGATAGATAGATAGATAGATAGATAGATAGATAGATAGATAGATAATGATAGATAATGATAGATATAGATAGATAGATATAGATAGATAGATATAGATAGATAGATAGATATAGATAGATAGATAGATAGATAGATAGATAGATAGATATAGAGATAGATAGATAGATAGATAGATAGATATAGATAGATAGATAGATATAGATAGATAGATAGATAGATAGATAATGATAGATAGATAGATAGATAGATAGATAGATAGATAGATAGATAGATAGATGAATGAATAGATAGGAGTAGAAATGAAGTATTTGATAGATATGAGATAAAGAGTAGATAGACATGGTAGATATGAGATAGATAAAAATGTAATAGAAAAGACAACACCAACCAAAAAAGTGCTATTGTGCTCTGTAATCCAACATTCAATGTATAACCCTCCAAAAAATGATAAAATAGTCTGTCATAATGTACCATTGCAGATGGAATCTGTTTTTTTTTTTGTATTTTGCCATATAACACCACATATAGGCTAACACAATGACGTTTATCTACTGTTCTAAATTGCTAGATATGGGATGACTAGATAGAGAAAGAGATTCACAATCACACATGGAAGAATTCTGTAAAGTCATATAGTACACTCCTAGTGACCTAGTATTTGGGCCCTGCTCTGGTATTGCCAGTCTGGCACCCTCACCTATGACACAGCGGGTGTTTTCTTGCTGTATTTGACTCCTGTCCTGTATACGTATTACTGCTCGGAGCGCAGCATATTTTGAGGTGCGGCTACGAGGGGGGTGAAGTAACACCTCTAATGTGCTGCTAAGGAATCTGTTTTGAATATTTTATGCAAAAAAATATTAACAAGAATTAGCCATCAGACAAAGCTGGAGAATCTCCTGGGCATCAGCTGCTAATTCACACATACAGAAACATTTTGTTTTTATGTTTTCACTGGTGTGAAAATATTACACTCAGTACTGTGAAATCATGGTGGACTGTGGGTAAACTGCTCATTCCCGTCCCTTGGGCTCTATATTTTGTCTTTTTCCTTCTGACAAGCACATGTACAGTAGTCTCAATTCTGCTGCCAAATATGCGACGTCCACTGTACCAGCGGATGGGAGCAGAGTTTTTCCCAGCGCAGGAATGAAGCATTTCTTCTGCTCTCTACTTTATATTCTTCTCTTTCCTTTTCCTCTTTTGGTGTATTGATTCCTGGGATAACATACAAACAGCGTGTGGTGTGATGATCTCCCATGGTGCTAACGAAACGCGCATTTTTATGTGATAACTGTAACCCATACGTAAAGTATTCTAACCACACAGACTATGATATACCATAAAATAGTACAAAATGAAAATCTTTTACTACTTCAACACTTCTGTCCAGAGATGTTACTCCATTCTCTATGCCATCCTATTTGCTGGATTGAGATTGCTACTTTGTAAAACAGAAAAAAAAAGTCATTGGGGGCAATTTTTTAAGATTGGCGTTTCCTATGCCATGCTTAATAAAAGTCCCTGACTATCGCAAAGCATGCCTGAATTATTAACAGCCCCGCCCACTTGACAAATTCCTTATATATTTGCATTGTAGGTCACGCCCCTATTTCTTTGAATAAGTCCCTTCTTGGACATGTTCAACAAAGTGTCTGCAGCACATGATAAATGTGGTTTTAAGGGTGTACACCCATTTTTGGTGCAGATTTCACTACCATTTAGCCATATTTTTATCAGTAAATCTGCTCCATGGTTTTCCATTTTTACCTGTAGTTGCCCTGTAACGTGCACGTTTTATACTCACTTGTGGTGAGCTGTTATGTTTCAGGAACGGCTAGAAATCCAGCTTTTTTGGCTGAATTGCAGTTTTTCACCCTTTGGAATGGCGTAGTTTTACTGATCATAGTCCTTATAGACCTTAGCTGACATGTGATCTTAGTCCTCGTAGACCTTAGCTGACATCTAACACTGCAAGCACACCACTAATACACGCAGTGAGATATCACCTACTTTAGAAATCTATTTATACTCCTTTAGTGATGCCTTATTGTAGAGTCACCTACACTGAGGTGTTTTCTGCTCTAAAATGCTAATAATATCCAATATAATTAAAAAAAAGTCTCCCATTAAAACTGGCACATTGTGCTATGAACAGTGTGGGGCCTAAAAGACATGGTGTGTGACACTGGGATTCTCTCTTTGCAGTTCTTTCAATCCTAAGACTCCATGCACACGACTAAGTGTGCTTCTGATTTGCGGTTTGCAAGTTTGCAGCCGAATACACTCAGATGACACTCGGAGTGACATCCAAGTGCAGTTCATGATGCGCTCATGTCAATGGAGGCTTCTGTTCCGATTACACATACGAGGATAGGACCTGCTTTATAATCATCCATCATCAGAATGGATCAGAGGTCCACACAGACATGAATGCACTCAGATATCACTCTGACCACATTTCTCTGCAAACTTGACCCCACATCTGTGCATGGGATCTTATGCATATTTGTTCTTCTCCAAAAAGAAAAAAAAACTGCCTATTCAAAGCCACCTATAGCTGGCTACCTTTATAATCAATGTCCAACCCTTTAAAGAGCCTTGGACAATGATTTGAGTCAAACTAAAGTCTCTTCCATAAGAAAGAAAGACTTGACTCTTCAGTAGAAAGCAGAATACTTGGCAGTTGAGAGTAGCTTGAGATATCTTGGGTGTAGTATGTTTCTTTACAGTTGGCATTGGGTAATATCCTGGGAAAAGGTATGCAAATTAGTTTTCTTCCTTCTGGAGGGGAGCTATTGTACCAGTGCTACCCTGAAAGTCAGTATCCGACCCTTTAAATAACCTTTAAACATAACTAGAGATTTTATCAAAGCCATATTCACTCCTTATGTAATTCACTGCCCCCACAGTGCCTGCACTAGGTATATTTCAAATGAATAACTTGTTTAAAGAGGTTTAAGATTAGAGGAACATAAATGATATCAGATGGGTGGGGGACTGACATCCGGACCACACAGATCAGCTGATTCTGAATCAGTGCAGGGTCTGAGTGTCAGACCCCCACCCATCTGAACTGATACCAATGACTTATCCTGTGGATAGGTCATCAGGTGCTATTACCCTTAGTTCTCAGACAAACCCTTTTAGGTTTCTAGCATATTGCTTGGCTTCTTATGATACTGGCCCTACAATATCTCCCTTGGGTGTCCTATACCCATCATGATGTATGGGTTAGCATAGTCTACCTCACTATTTCTACTGCCCTTTTTATTTATTTTATTTTAGTTTTGCCTATACTGACATATACCATATATACAGAGGCCATCTATCTTGCAACCTTATGGATACATTTAGTTTGTAAACTTGATGTAAACTTGCTTCTGCCATGTTTGTTTACTTACATAATGGAAAGAAAAGTCCTTGTGGTGAATGCAGATGTACACAAGACGGGGAGGGGTCTCTGTCGGCATTTGTTTAATATCTGTTGCTTTCATCCAGTGACAGATGAGAGCAACAGACATAAAATAACAGTACTGTGAACGCACCCTTAGGGCTCATACACACGACTGTTTGCGAGGTGCCGACCGTGATTGTACAGTACGGACAGCACACAGATATCACCCATGTGCCGCCCATGCACGGGCCTTCATTCCGTGTCCCCATTCATTGCGACAGCGAGCACAGATGCAAAAACGGACGGCAATAGGATCTGCACTGAGTTTTTTTTACATAGACTGATGGTCTGCACATGGATCCTTGAAAATCACGATCAAGTGCACGGGCCCATAGAAGTGAACCGGTCAGGGTGCTATCTGGGAAAAACAGTCATGTGCATGGGGTCTTAGACTGTAAGTCCAGTAGAGAGTAATGACCATGGCACAGTCCTGTGAAATCCATTGCCTTTACAGCATACATTGTACAAGAGTGGAATAATAAAAAGCAATGTGATTGACTTTAATAACATAACATGGCTGCTGTTAAAATAATTTTTGCTCAGAACATATTTTGGCATTTTTAACAAAGAGAATTGGCACTGTAGGGTAGCCCCGCTCAAAGAATAGCAGAGAAGTTTTCTACTTGGCTCTCTCTTCTGCAGTCTCCTCAGAAGGTGCTCATTTAAATCCATTTGCCTTGTTCTTTTGCAATGTCTGTCTATACCCTCAAACGCCGTGCATACAAGCCATGCGCTAATTAAGATGATTTTCCAGCGTGCGTTCCCCTCCTGACCTTTCGGAAACAATGTCTTTTGCTGCATCAACAAATTAACTGCAAATCAGATGTTGCTTTTGTAAATAATATCTGCTCCCTCCGAGTGGGCTCCCACATATGGCTGATCGTCCTATACAAGAGATGGCAGCTGTACATCTACAGGGAAGAAGAGGAGACCATTACAGCCTTGTCGTCTAATTACGTGAAAGTAAGAAGTCTTTGTAAGAAGGTATATGCTAAGTATATACTCTCACTGCCAGCCCTTGCCTCAAGGTCTGGGTATACTAGAATCTCGGACACATATGACACTATAGATGATTGAGAGACAGCGGTGGCAGATCAGGGGTTAACCCCAGACCTTCTTGTAGGAACCCCGAGCTTATCAGATTTGCATGTTTCATTTTTAGAATATGCTGCAGCTTTTCCATCCCGCAGGGGATCCTGCTCAGGCTGTGGACGAGCTTACTGTATGTGCAGCCCGGAGAGAGCGAGAAAACTTTCTATTGGAAAAATTGGCTTAAGGCAAGGATTATCTGTGTTTGAAACATTACTTCTCAGGGCTATCTGGTGTCCTTGGAGTAGCTGAAGGACATATGTGGGATAGGTAAATCTCCACGTTGTAGAAATTTGCAATTAAAACGAGCCTTTGAGCTCCAAGTGGTCAGCATCCAGCCCTGCGATAAAGCGTGTTTATCTTCTCGACATTCTCACAGAGCTGCACACTGATGCCCTCACAAACATGTTTTTTTTTTGCTCTTTTTAGAGCTACTGTTTATTCTGCCTGCAATCTTTTTAGTGACCGTTTCACGCTACTCTAGTGAAAGGGGTTATCCGATGGCAAAAATTCATGAGCAGTACTATTAAAATGTAACTAAAAGCAGTATTAATAGGATTTTATTTTCAAAAGCTTACCTAAAAGCCTCCTAATTCCCAGGTCCATGCTGTCGCAGCTGCATATAGGCTGGTGCACAGTCTTATTGAGCTGCAGCCACAGGGTCCCAGAAGTTTGGAGACTTTGTAGCATATGCAAGGAGGCAGTTGCATGTTTCAAGCCACCCCCTGCATTCCCAGGTCGGCCTCAGATCTCCTACATAACAGGATAGAGGTCGTGCTTGTAGGAGATGCACTTGATGATTCGTCACCATCATCATAGTCAAAGTGCTGGCACAGCAATGGTGCAGTGGGATGCCGCTGCTTGCGCGACATAAGGTAAGCAGATAGATGATCAGTGCACACTAAATGTATCGTACATTGA
This sequence comes from Leptodactylus fuscus, assembly GCF_031893055.1. NCBI lineage: Eukaryota > Metazoa > Chordata > Amphibia > Anura > Leptodactylidae > Leptodactylus > Leptodactylus fuscus. The sequence goes on from NC_134275.1 coordinate 29,638,994, forward strand.
TCGTCACAAGCAAATTGTCCCTATTTCCAAAAGAATTTAGCTGTGCCTCTAGCACCACCTTTTGGAAGATAGTCAATGTCCGACCCTTTCAACAGACCTTGGAACATGATAAGGTGGTAAGCCAAACAAAACGCTCATCTGTAATCCAATTGCCTGGCATGGCTGGGTCAGAGGCCTTTGTAGGGATCTGGGGAGTACAGTTGTCCACTTAGTGAAAGTTCACATGGAGGAATTTGAGCGAGCTTTCTGTAAAACACGTTACAGAAACCTGAAGCAGAGCTAATGAACCACGGAAACGATGGGGCCTTTCAGCGTGAGCCATGCGCAATGGGTTCTGCAGAGGACGTCTCTTTTTTTCAGCGCGCTGAAAGAAAAAAAAATTCCATTAAAAACAAAATTTGCTCCAAATTCCTCCATGTGGAGTAACCCTAAGGGGAGTCCACTATCTAGCAGTAGGAAGTCTTATAGGCCTTGCAATACTTCTCTGCGTAAAGGTATGCAAATTAGCTCTTTTTCCCCAAAAAGAAAGAAGTGTGCCTCCAGCGCTACCTGTTGGAAAGTAGCAATACTGTAAGTCAATGTCGGACACTTAAAACACCTTGGAAGACGACAAGACTGTAAACCAAACCAGACGCTAATATGTAGTCATCTCTTTTATGGTGTTTGTCCATCTAAACAAGACTCTTGGCTTGGAGTAGTGTGAGAAATTTGTGGGGATCAGAGACATAATGTTTACTCTTAGGGAGAGTGGCACAACTTTCTTAATTTGGGGGGAAAAAAAGCTACATTTATATACCTGTTCCCCAGAGGAGCATGACATAGCCTCCAAGACTCCTTGTGCCTACAGAGCTCTCCCTAAGGAGCAGTCTCATGTAGCTGAGCCTCCTTCCCCTCCCTGTCTCTTGGCAGATGACTATCTGGAGGGGCTGTCAGCCTGGCACAGTTCATTAGTGAAGTCAGCCAACTTGCCGTTGGGTAACCCCTTAAAGATGTGGGATTATATAGTGAAAACTGTGCCGTACTCAGTGGGATCATATGCAAGCTGCTTGTTGCATATCGCTACTTAGGAATATTACTTATCAGAATGATGTGATACTTCAGTTAAACATTTCTGTCCTCTTGAACCTCGTTCACATTCTCGCAGGGTCGACTTTTGAATGTGGTTGTCAGCCGCAGATAGACAGTGCACGATAAAATATACATGTGACCAATTCCTGAGTGGACTGAATCGTCCAGACATGGAATTGAAGTTCTATGTCTTAATATATGACAACATTTGATCAGATTGAGTGATTAGATGGACAGCAGTTGTTTTAATATAAAATTTTTTGCCATATATGTTTTTCTAGTAAATAGAGATGAGCGAACACTAAAATGTTCGAGGTTCGAAATTCGATTCGAACAGCCGCTCAATGTTCGTGTGTTCGAACGGGTTTCGAACCCCATTATAGTCTATGGGGAACAGATACTCGTTAAGGGGGAAACCCAAATCCGTGTCTGGAGGGTCACCAAGTCCACTATGACACCCCAGGAAATGATGCCAACACCTCTGGAATGACACTGGGACAGCAGGGGAAGCATGTCTGGGGGCATCTAACACACCAAAGACCCTCTATTACCCCAACATCACAGCCTAACAACTACACACTTTACACACTCAATACCACCTCTCTGACAGTAGGAAAACACCTTGAAACATGTGTATTTGGCACTTGCAGTGAGGAGAGCTTGTCACCAGCAGTGAATTTGGCCCTTGTAGTAAGTTGAGGTTGGCACCAACACTTGTTTTGAAAATCAGGGTGGATTGAGCCTCTAACCAGCAGAGTTTGGGCAAATTCATGGTGGAGGGAGCCTCTAAAAACCCCAGTTTGGACCAATTCATGGTGGAGGGAGCCTCTAACCAGCCCAGTTTGGGCAAATTCATGGTGGAGGGAGCCTCTAACCACCCCAGTTTGGACCAATTCATGGTGGAGGGAGCCTCTAAACAGCCCAGTTTGGGCAAATTCATGGTGGAGGGAGCCTCTAAAAAACCCAGTTTGGACCAATTCATGGTGGAGGGAGCCTCTAACCAGCCCAGTTTGGACCAATTAATGGTGGAGGGAGCCTCTAAACAGCCAAGTTTGGACCAATTCATGGTGGAGGGAGCCTCTAAAAACCCCAGTTTGGACCAATTCATGGTGGAGGGAGCCTCTAACCAGCCCAGTTTGGGCAAATTCATGGTGGAGGGAGCCTCTAAACAGCCCAGTTTGGGCAAATTCATGGTGGAGGGAGCCTCTAACCAGCCCAGTTTGGACCAATTAATGGTGGAGGGAGCCTCTAACCAGCCCAGTTTGGACCAATTAATGGTGGAGGGAGCCTCTAACCACCCCAGTTTGGACCAATTCATGGTGGAGGGAGCCTCTAACCAGCCCAGTTTGGACCAATTCATGGTGGAGGGAGCCTCTAAAAAACCCAGTTTGGACCAATTCATGGTGGAGGGAGCCTCTAAACAGCCCAGTTTGAGCAAATTCATGGTGGAGGGAGCCTCTAAAAACCCCAGTTTGGACCAATTCATGGTGGAGGGAGCCTCTAACCAGCCCAGTTTGGGCAAATTCATGGTGGAGGGAGCCTCTAAAAAACCCAGTTTGGGCAAATTCATGGTGGAGGGAGCCTCTAACCAGCCCAGTTTGGACCAATTAATGGTGGAGGGAGCCTCTAACCAGCCCAGTTTGGACCAATTAATGGTGGAGGGAGCCTCTAACCACCCCAGTTTGGACCAATTCATGGTGGAGGGAGCCTCTAAACAGCCCAGTTTGGGCAAATTCATGGTGGAGGGAGCCTCTAAAAAACCCAGTTTGGACCAATTCATGGTGGAGGGAGCCTCTAACCAGCCCAGTTTGGACCAATTAATGGTGGAGGGAGCCTCTAAACAGCCAAGTTTGGACCAATTCATGGTGGAGGGAGCCTCTAAAAACCCCAGTTTGGACCAATTCATGGTGGAGGGAGCCTCTAACCAGCCCAGTTTGGGCAAATTCATGGTGGAGGGAGCCTCTAAACAGCCCAGTTTGGGCAAATTCATGGTGGAGGGAGCCTCTAACCAGCCCAGTTTGGACCAATTAATGGTGGAGGGAGCCTCTAACCAGCCCAGTTTGGACCAATTAATGGTGGAGGGAGCCTCTAACCAGCCCAGTTTGGACCAATTAATGGTGGAGGGAGCCTCTAACCACCCCAGTTTGGACCAATTCATGGTGGAGGGAGCCTCTAACCAGCCCAGTTTGGACCAATTCATGGTGGAGGGAGCCTCTAAAAAACCCAGTTTGGACCAATTCATGGTGGAGGGAGCCTCTAAACAGCCCAGTTTGGGCAAATTCATGGTGGAGGGAGCCTCTAAAAAACCCAGTTTGGACCAATTCATGGTGGAGGGAGCCTCTAACCAGCCCAGTTTGGACCAATTAATGGTGGAGGGAGCCTCTAAACAGCCAAGTTTGGACCAATTCATGGTGGAGGGAGCCTCTAAAAACCCCAGTTTGGACCAATTCATGGTGGAGGGAGCCTCTAACCAGCCCAGTTTGGACCAATTAATGGTGGAGGGAGCCTCTAACCAGCCCAGTTTGGACCAATTAATGGTGGAGGGAGCCTCTAACCACCCCAGTTTGGACCAATTCATGGTGGAGGGAGCCTCTAAACAGCCCAGTTTGGGCAAATTCATGGTGGAGGGAGCCTCTAAAAAACCCAGTTTGGACCAATTCATGGTGGAGGGAGCCTCTAACCAGCCCAGTTTGGACCAATTAATGGTGGAGGGAGCCTCTAAACAGCCAAGTTTGGACCAATTCATGGTGGAGGGAGCCTCTAAAAACCCCAGTTTGGACCAATTCATGGTGGAGGGAGCCTCTAACCAGCCCAGTTTGGACCAATTAATGGTGGAGGGAGCCTCTAACCAGCCCAGTTTGGACCAATTAATGGTGGAGGGAGCCTCTAACCACCCCAGTTTGGACCAATTCATGGTGGAGGGAGCCTCTAAACAGCCCAGTTTGGGCAAATTCATGGTGGATGGAGCCTCTAAAAAACCCAGTTTGGACCAATTCATGGTGGAGGGAGCCTCTAACCAGCCCAGTTTGGACCAATTAATGGTGGAGGGAGCCTCTAAACAGCCCAGTTTGGGCAAATTCATGGTGGAGGGAGCCTCTAAAAAACCCAGTTTGGACCAATTCATGGTGGAGGGAGCCTCTAACCAGCCCAGTTTGGACCAATTAATGGTGGAGGGAGCCTCTAAACAGCCAAGTTTGGACCAATTCATGGTGGAGGGAGCCTCTAAAAACCCCAGTTTGGACCAATTCATGGTGGAGGGAGCCTCTAACCAGCCCAGTTTGGACCAATTAATGGTGGAGGGAGCCTCTAACCAGCCCAGTTTGGACCAATTAATGGTGGAGGGAGCCTCTAACCACCCCAGTTTGGACCAATTCATGGTGGAGGGAGCCTCTAAACAGCCAAGTTTGGACCAATTCATGGTGAAGGGAGCCTCTAAAAACCCGTTTGGACCAATTCATGGTGGAGGGAGCCTCTAACCAGCCCAGTTTGGGCAAATTCATGGTGGAGGGAGCCTCTAAACAGCCAAGTTTGGGCAAATTCATGGTGGAGGGAGCCTCTAACCAGCCCAGTTTGGACCAATTAATGGTGGAGGGAGCCTCTAACCAGCCCAGTTTGGACCAATTAATGGTGGAGGGAGCCTCTAAACAGCCAAGTTTTGGGAAATTCATGGTGGAGGGAGCCTCTAACCAGCCCAGTTTGGACCAATTCATGGTGGAGGGAGCCTCTAAACAGCCCAGTTTGGGCAAATTCATGGTGGAGGGAGCCTCTAAAAAACCCAGTTTGGACCAATTCATGGTGGAGGGAGCCTCTAACCAGCCCAGTTTGGACCAATTAATGGTGGAGGGAGCCTCTAACCAGCCCAGTTTGGACCAATTAATGGTGGAGGGAGCCTCTAACCACCCCAGTTTGGACCAATTCATGGTGGAGGGAGCCTCTAAACAGCCAAGTTTGGACCAATTCATGGTGGAGGGAGCCTCTAAAAACCCCAGTTTGGACCAATTCATGGTGGAGGGAGCCTCTAACCAGCCCAGTTTGGGCAAATTCATGGTGGAGGGAGCCTCTAAACAGCCCAGTTTGGGCAAATTCATGGTGGAGGGAGCCTCTAAAAAACCCAGTTTGGACCAATTCATGGTGGAGGGAGCCTCTAAACAGCCAAGTTTGGACCAATTCATGGTGATGGGAGCCTCTAAAAACCCGTTTGGACCAATTCATGGTGGAGGGAGCCTCTAACCAGCCCAGTTTGGGCAAATTCATGGTGGAGGGAGCCTCTAAACAGCCCAGTTTGGGCAAATTCATGGTGGAGGGAGCCTCTAACCAGCCCAGTTTGGACCAATTAATGGTGGAGGGAGCCTCTAACCAGCCCAGTTTGGACCAATTAATGGTGGAGGGAGCCTCTAACCACCCCAGTTTGGACCAATTCATGGTGGAGGGAGCCTCTAAACAGCCAAGTTTGGACCAATTCATGGTGGAGGGAGCCTCTAAAAACCCCAGTTTGGACCAATTCATGGTGGAGGGAGCCTCTAACCAGCCCAGTTTGGACCAATTAATGGTGGAGGGAGCCTCTAAACAGCCAAGTTTTGGGAAATTCATGGTGGAGGGAGCCTCTAACCAGCCCAGTTTGGACCAATTCATGGTGGAGGGAGCCTCTAAACAGCCCAGTTTGGGCAAATTCATGGTGGAGGGAGCCTCTAACCAGCCCAGTTTGGACCAATTAATGGTGGAGGGAGCCTCTAACCAGCCCAGTTTGGACCAATTCATGGTGGAGGGAGCCTCTAAACAGCCCAGTTTTGGCAAATTCATGGTGGAAGGAGCCTCTAACCAGCAGAGTTGTGGGAAAGCAGGGTGGAGGGAGCCTCTAACCAGCAGAGTTGGTGGAAATCAGGGTGGAGGGAGCCTCTAACCAGCAGAGTTGGGGGAAATCATGTTGGAGGGAGCCTAGTATTAGCAGAATTGTGCAACGCTTATGGTGGATGAGTATGAGGATGCGGAGGAATTGGAGAGGTTGAGTACAGACATGGAGTTTCATGTTGGGGTGCTTTACACAGGTGGGCACAAAAATGAAGGCTCTATCCAGTGGTGGTTCATTTTTATCAAAGTGAGCCGGTCGGCACTCTCAGCTGACAGACGGGTGCGCTTGTCAGTGATGATGCCACCGGCTGCACTGAACACCCTCTCAGATAGGACGCTGGCGGCAGGACAGGACAGCACCTCCAAGGCATATAGGGCAAGTTCAAGCCACAGGTCCAACTTCGACACCCAATACGTGTAGGGCGCAGAGGGGTCGGAGAGGACAGGGCTGTGGTCGGAAAGGTATTCCCGCAACATGCGCCTATACTTCTCACGCCTGGTGACACTAGGACCCTCCGTGGCGGCACTTTGGCGAGGGGGTGCCATCAAGGTGTCCCAGACCTTAGACAGTGTGCCCCTCGTTTGTGTGGACCGGTGAGAACTTGGTTGCCTACTGGAGGAACTGCCCTCCCTGCCGCCAACGTCACATGCTGGAAACATCTCCATCATATTCTGCACCAATTGCCTGTGGCAAGCATTGATGCGATTGGCCCTCCCCTCTACCGGAATAAAAGACGAGATGTTGTTTTTATACCGGGGGTCAAGGATAGCAAAGATCCAGTACTGGTTGTCCTCCATGATTTTGACAATACGCTTGTCGGTTGTAAAGCACCCCAACATGAACTCAGCCATGTCTGCCACAGTGTTAGTTGGCATGACTCCTCTGGCCCCACCGGAAAGTTCAATCTCCATTTCCTCCTCATCCTCCATGTCTACCCATCCGCGCTGCAACAATGGGACGATTCGAAGTTGCCCGGAAGCCTCCTGTATCACCATCACATCATCGGACAACTCTTCTTCCTCCTCCTCCTCCTCCTCCTCCTCCATTAAACGCAGTGAAGCGGACAGATGTGTGGACCTACTCTCCAGCTGTGACGGATCGGATGCTATCCCTAACTCCTCTGTGTGATCTGAGTTATCCCTGATGTCAATCAGGGATTCTCTCAGAACACACAAGAGCGGGATTGTAAGGCTCACCATCGCATCCTCAGAGCTCACCCTCCTTGTGGACTCCTCAAAGACCCGTAGGATGTCACAAAGGTCTCTCATCCATGGCCACTCATGGATGTGAAACTGAGGCAGCTGACTTTGTGGCACCCTAGGGTTTTGTAGCTGGTATTCCATCAAAGGTCTCTGCTGCTCAACCACTCTATTCAACATCTGAAACGTTGAGTTCCAGCGTGTGGGGACGTCGCACAAAAGCCGGTGTTGTGGCACATGCAGGCGTTGCTGGAGAGATTTTAAGCTAGCAGCGGCTACTGTCGACTTGCGAAAGTGGGCGCACATGCGCCGCACTTTCACCACTAGCTCTGGAACATTGGGGTAGCTCTTTAGGAAACGTTGCACCACTAGGTTGAAGACGTGGGCCAGGCATGGAACATGTTGGAGTCCGGCAAGCTCCAGAGCTGCTACCAGGTTCCGGCCGTTATCACAAACGACCATGCCTGGGCCCAGGTGCAGCGGCTCAAACCATATTGCCGTCTCATCGAGGAGGGCATCCCTCACCTCGGAGGCAGTGTGCTGTCTGTCCCCCAAGCTGATCAGCTTCAGCACAGCCTGCTGACGTCTACCAACGCCAGTGCTGCAACGTTTCCAACTCGTAGCTGGGGTCAATCTAACAGCGGAGGAGGAGGCGGTGGCGGAGGAGGAGGCGGTGGCGGAGGAGGAGGCGGTAGAGGAGGAGGAGGAGGGGGGTGTTCTTCTCGTGTCCCTGCCAGGAATGTTAGGCGGGGAGACGAGGTACACCGGGCCAGTTTGGGAAGCAGTCCCAGCCTCAACTACATTCACCCAGTGTGCCGTCAGTGAAATGTAGCGTCCCTGTCCGCATGCACTTGTCCACGCGTCGGTGGTCAAGTGGACCTTTGTGCAAAGCGCGGAACTAAGGGCCCGCCTGATGTTGAGTGACACGTGCTGGTGCAAGGCGGGGACGGCACACCGGGAGAAGTAGTGACGGCTAGGGACGGCATAGCGAGGTGCCGCAGTTGCCATCAGGTCCAGGAAGGCGGGAGTTTCAACAAGCCGGAACGCCAACATCTCCTGGGCCAGCAGTTTAGCGATGTTGGCGTTCAAGGCTTGCGCGTGTGGGTGGTTAGCAGTGTATTTCTGCCGCCGCTCCAATGTCTGAGAGATGGTGGGTTGTTGTAAAGAAACGCCTGATGGTGCCTTTGATGGTGCAGGAGAAGGAGATAAGACAGGACCAGGGGAGGATGAGGTAGAAGTCAACAAAGTGGCGGAGGCAGATGAAGTGGTGTCCTGGCTCGTCCTCTGGAGTGCATCGCCAGCACAGCAGTGGCAGTGGCAGAGGCAGTGGCAGAGGCAGTGGCGTGAACGGCAGGCGGCCTTTGTCCTGCCGTTGCTGCCTGCCACTGATTCCAGTGCTTGGATTCCAAATGACGGCGCATTGAAGTGGTGGACAGGTTGCTCTTCTCAGAGCCCCTAATCAATTTCGAGAGGCAAATTGTGCAGACAACACTATATCTGTCCTCGGCGCATTCCTTGAAAAAACTCCACACCTTCGAGAAACGTGCCCTCGAGGTGGGAGTTTTTCGGGGCTGGGTACGAACTGGAACATCTTGGGAGATTCCGGGTGTGGCCTGGCTTCGCCTAAGCTGCTGACCTCTGCCTCTGCCTCTAGCTACCCTTTTTGGTGCTGCACCTGCCTCAACATCCACACTACTTTCCCCGCTTGACATCCCCCCTGTCCAGGTCAGGTCAGTGTCCTCATCATCCACCACTTCCTCTTCCAACTCCTGTCTCATCTCCTCCTCCCGCACAATGCGCCGGTCAACTGGATGCCCTGACGGCAACTGCGTCACATCATCGTCGATGAGGGTGGGTTGCTGGTCATCCACCACCAAATCGAACGGAGATGGAGGAGACTCTAGTGTTTGAGCATCTGGACACAGATGCTCCTCTGTTAGGTTCGTGGAATCGTGACGTGGAGAGGCAGGTTGAGGGACAATGAAAGGAGCGGAGAACAGCTCTGGGGAGCAGGGACAGTTTGGGTTATTGTTCTGTAAAGCTTCGGAATTTTGGGAGGAAGGAAGACAAGACTGTTGGGTAATAGGAGGAGAGGAGGCAGAGTCTGACTGGCTGCTGGACAATGTGCTGTAAGCGTTCTCTGACAGCCATTGCAAGACCTGTTCCTGGTTCTCGGGCCTACTAAGGTTTGTACCCTGCAGTTTAGTTAATGTGGCAAGCAACCCTGGCACTGTGGAGTGGCGCAATGCTTGCTGCCCCACAGGAGTAGGCACGGGACGCCCTGTGGCTTCACTGCTACCTTGCTCCCCAGAACCATTCCCCCGACCTCGCCCACGGCCTCGTCCACGTCCCTTTCCGGGAGCCTTGCGCATTTTGAATTCCTAGTTAGAAATTGGCACTGTATACCAGTAGTAAAAATTGTGGGTGCACGTAACCCCAATATATTCTTTGAATTCCCAGTCAGACACTGGCACTATATGGCAGTAGCAAGAAATGAGGGTATTTGTATTCCCAATATACTCTTTAAATTCCCAGTCAGACAATGGCACTGTATACCAGTAGTAAAAATTGTGGGTGCACGTAACCCCAATATATTCTTTGAATTCCCAGTCAGAAACTGGCACTATATGGCAGTAGCAAGAAATGAGGGTATGTGTATTCCCAATATACTCTTTGAATTCCCAGTCAGACAATGGCACTGTATACCAGTAGTAAAAATTGTGGGTGCACGTAACCCCAATATATTCTTTGAATTACCAGTCAGAAACTGGCACTATATGGCAGTAGCAAGAAATGAGGGTATTTATAACCCCAATATATTCTTTGAATTCCCAGTCAGACAATGGCACTGTATACCAGTAGTAAAAATTGTGGGTGCACGTAACCCCAATATATTCTTTGAATTCCCAGTCAGAAACTGGCACTATATGGCAGTAGCAAGAAATGAGGGTATTTATAACCCCAATATATTCTTTGAATTCCCAGTCAGACAATGGCACTGTATACCAGTAGTAAAAATTGTGGGTGCACGTAACCCCAATATATTCTTTGAATTCCCAGTCAGAAACTGGCACTATATGGCAGTAGCAAGAAATGAGGGTATTTGTATTCCCAATATACTCTTTGAATTCCCAGTCAGACAATGGCACTGTATACCAGTAGTAAAAATTGTGGGTGCACGTAACCCCAATATATTCTTTGAATTACCAGTCAGAAACTGGCACTATATGGCAGTAGCAAGAAATGAGGGTATTTGTATTCCCAATATACTCTTTGAATTCCCAGTCAGACAATGGCACTGTATACCAGTAGTAAAAATTGTGGGTGCACGTAACCCCAATATATTCTTTGAATTACCAGTCAGAAACTGGCACTATATGGCAGTAGCAAGAAATGAGGGTATTTGTATTCCCAATATACTCTTTGAATTCCCAGTCAAACAATGGCACTGTATACCAGTAGTAAAAATTGTGGGTGCACGTAACCCCAATATATTCTTTGAATTACCAGTCAGAAACTGGCACTATATGGCAGTAGCAAGAAATGAGGGTATTTATAACCCCAATATATTCTTTGAATTCCCAGTCAGACAATGGCACTGTATACCAGTAGTAAAAATTGTGGGTGCACGTAACCCCAATATATTCTTTGAATTACCAGTCAGAAACTGGCACTATATGGCAGTAGCAAGAAATGAGGGTATTTATAACCCCAATATATTCTTTGAATTCCCAGTCAGACAATGGCACTGTATACCAGTAGTAAAAATTGTGGGTGCACGTAACCCCAATATATTCTTTGAATTCCCAGTCAGAAACTGGCACTATATGGCAGTAGCAAGAAATGAGGGTATTTGTATTCCCAATATACTCTTTGAATTCCCAGTCAGACAATGGCACTGTATACCAGTAGTAAAAATTGTGGGTGCACGTAACCCCAATATATTCTTTGAATTACCAGTCAGAAACTGGCACTATATGGCAGTAGCAAGAAATGAGGGTATTTGTATTCCCAATATACTCTTTGAATTCCCAGTCAGACAATGGCACTGTATACCAGTAGTAAAAATTGTGGGTGCACGTAACCCCAATATATTCTTTGAATTACCAGTCAGAAACTGGCACTATATGGCAGTAGCAAGAAATGAGGGTATTTGTATTCCCAATATACTCTTTGAATTCCCAGTCAAACAATGGCACTGTATACCAGTAGTAAAAATTGTGGGTGCACGTAACCCCAATATATTCTTTGAATTACCAGTCAGAAACTGGCACTATATGGCAGTAGCAAGAAATGAGGGTATTTATAACCCCAATATATTCTTTGAATTCCCAGTCAGACAATGGCACTGTATACCAGTAGTAAAAATTGTGGGTGCACGTAACCCCAATATATTCTTTGAATTACCAGTCAGAAACTGGCACTATATGGCAGTAGCAAGAAATGAGGGTATTTGTATTCCCAATATACTCTTTGAATTCCCAGTCAGACAATGGCACTGTATACCAGTAGTAAAAATTGTGGGTGCACGTAACCCCAATATATTCTTTGAATTACCAGTCAGAAACTGGCACTATATGGCAGTAGCAAGAAATGAGGGTATTTATAACCCCAATATATTCTTTGAATTCCCAGTCAGACAATGGCACTGTATACCAGTAGTAAAAATTGTGGGTGCACGTAACCCCAATATATTCTTTGAATTCCCAGTCAGACACTGGCACTATATGGCAGTAGCAAGAAATGAGGGTATTTGTATTCCCAATATATTCTTTGAATTCCCAGTCAGACAATGGCACTGTATACCAGTAGTAAAAATTGTGGGTGCACGTAACCCCAATATATTCTTTGAATTCCCAGTCAGACACTGGCACTATATGGCAGTAGCAAGAAATGAGGGTATTTGTATTCCCAATATATTCTTTGAATTCCCAGTCAGACAATGGCACTGTATACCAGTAGTAAAAATTGTGGGTGCACGTAACCCCAATATATTCTTTGAATTACCAGTCAGAAACTGGCACTATATGGCAGTAGCAAGAAATGAGGGTATTTGTATTCCCAATATATTCTTTGAATTCCCAGTCAGACAATGGCACTGTATACCAGTAGTAAAAATTGTGGGTGCACGTAACCCCAATATATTCTTTGAATTCCCAGTCAGACACTGGCACTATATGGCAGTAGCAAGAAATGAGGGTATTTGTATTCCCAATATATTCTTTGAATTCCCAGTCAGACAATGGCACTGTATACCAGTAGTAAAAATTGTGGGTGTATATAGCCCCAATTCTATTGCTAGGGGACTTGCAGGGTATTTCTGGGGTGAAGGTGGGGGGGCACACCGTTGGAACGGGTATCGGGGTATATATCGGGTATACGGGAATACACTGACAGTGTATTCCATTCAGGATCCTGGGAAAGCTGGGTTGCGGCGATTGAGCCCGTCAGTGCCACGTTACACTGACAAGCTTCTCCCTGGAATTTAGCTCTTACAAGAGCTGTTGGTTGTCTTCTCCTTCCTATCCTAGCCTGTCCCTGCCTACCCAGAATCTAAGCCCTAGCTAGCTGGACGGAAACCTCCGTCCTCGGTGAATTGCAAGCTCAGAATGACGCGAACCTGGGCGGCGCTGTTCTTTTAAATTAGAGGTCACATGTATTCGGCAGCCAATGGGTTTTGCCTACTTTTTTCAACGTCACCGGTGTCGTAGTTCCTGTCCCACCTACCCTGCGCTGTTATTGGAGCAAAAAAGGCGCCAGGGAAGGTGGGAGGGGAATCGAGTAATGGCGCACTTTACCACGCGGTGTTCGATTCGAACATGCCGAACAGCCTAATATCCGATCGAACATGAGTTCGATAGAACACTGTTCGCTCATCTCTACTAGTAAATAGTTTCTATAGTTCTATAGGTTGAACAGTGACAAAATCTGGTGGTGCAGCTTGGCAGGCCCAGGAGTAGATGCGTCCCCTCAGAGCTCCGCACCCAACATTTACTTACTAATTTGCATTGTGACTATGAGATCGTCTGGAAAACTGCGGAACGGAAAGCCAAGACTCCTGAGACTTCAGAGGTGGTACCTCACTCTTTATTTTTACAGTTATGGTCTGTTCCTGGAGCCTACATTGCCACAAGGATCTCTTCTGCAGGAGAACTCATGGGACTGTATATTGTATGTGTTCGAAACATCACCATAACTTATTTAACAGCTATGGTACTTTTATAGTCTAAATGCTATACAACAACTCTGGTAAAATGTATTTGGTACCAGGAGTTGTAAATAGACCTAGGTTAGAGGCCACTAGTCTAGGTTAATGGCCACTTGTTTCCTGCAGTCATTCGCAGGACAATATTAGGATTCTCGGAAGACCATGACTATGCCTTAGGGCCTTAGGAAATCTAGACTATCAAGTGATCTTTGTTTTTCCCCAGTAATAGATTTCAGACCTAGATCCCAGATTCTTAAGCTGCAGTATAGCATTCTTACGGGCTCTATTCCTTGTCTTAAAGGAGTTTACGGGAACTAAAGTTGATATCCTATCCTCAAGAGGTCATCATTATCGGATTGGTGAGGGTCAAATCAGCTGTTTAAAGAATCTGCTTCACAGGCCCATAACATTATGTTCATGAGTCACATGGCTTGTTTCTAGTTCAGTCCTGTTCAGAGCTGCAAGCCCAAGCGGTAAAGAAGCCAGTTGTTTGCAGTATCCCCTTCAAACAGTTGATCGGTGTAGGTTTTGATAGCTATGTTAAAGGGGTTGTCCAGGGTATCAGATTGTTTGGCCTATTCTAAGGATAGGCCATAAGTATCTGAATGGTAAGGGGGCAGACAGGTGAGCCTGAGCACTGATAAGTTGTATGGGGCCACTTCTGGCACCCGTACTAGACACAACACAGGCCTAGAAGCAGAATTCTGGGCCCATTGAAGACAATAGCAGTTGAGCTGGACTATCAGCACAGAGAGCCCGGCACTGCCCCCTGTTTGTGTATAGTAGCTCCCAATGGTCAGATATTTATGGACTATCATTAGGCTGTATCCTGGATATCTGTATTACGGATAAGCCATCACTATATAAGTCTTTATCTCGTTTTACGTTGTGATTTCTATAGGTACAGCAGTGTATGAACGTAACATCCCAGGGATACATTCGATCATCTGGGACCACATTGTCACTTTATTGCTTCTACACGTTACCTTTCGCCTACCTTACTAACACAGTAAAGGATTACATACTCTGCAACCTCCCCATCTCTTAAAAAAAAAAAAAAAGACCACCCCTTATCCAGATTTTCCGTTACACCCTGTGTTGTGCATATTGGCCATCTTCTTTTTACAGGACGACCCCGTAGAAGATCACTTTTCCATGCAATTTTGGGTGATGATTTCATTGTATTATATTTAGTTTCAATTAGTTATGTAGTGTCATAAAGCACCCGAAGCAGTTGAAGGAAAGCCTGAACGCAGGCGTTGGAAGATCAGCCCATCTCTAGGCAGAAATGGAGTTGTTAGATGTTTTCAGAATATTCACTTCACTGGGCGCAGACACACAAAATCCTGGGTCAAGGGCAATACGCTGCAGACATTTACAAGCTGTAGGCAAATGATGCCACCATTGTACCATTGCTGGTTTTTATGCATACTGAGCCTATGTTTGCAGGCACAATACATGTAAAGACATCTGTATAGTGGTGTCATAATTTACATAAAGGTCTAGAGTTTGTTGCCCCAAATCGGGCAATGACGAAGAGCGGGAACAGGAGCCACATGGGCACAAGCTTCATTATTAAATGAACTCATGCCCCTGGAATAGATCCTCCATCTACATTATACCTGCAGCTTAAAGCCACAAAGACGTGACAGCAGAAGAGAGTTAGCTCCTCAGTGCTGGATACATAAAGAAGCGCTGGTGTGATGGGAACCAGCGGCAGCACAAGACTTTCCAGTGCGCTGCTATGGGAACTGTCAGATTGTTATGTTACAGGCTTTATTTACAGTCGCTTTTTGTTGTCAGTTTTTAAGCACGGGTCACTGAAATCTATAAAGAAATACTAAAGATAAAAATGCAAATTTCAGTATGTGCTGAATTTGTTGTTATTGTCACAGGAGGAGTACTTTGGTGTTCCATCGTAAAGGGCTTATCCAAGCAAAATTAGTTGGCGAAAAATAAACATCTATTGTAGTAGAACAAAACCTCTGCTTCTACTCTCCTGTGGGGGATGGGAAGTGACAACCAGCGGCGAAAAAAGGAGGAGGTTAATTCAACTCAATTCTCCCCAAGTTATAGTTTGGGTTTTGCACCTCGTGGTACTTTTTGTAAACTGGGAATTTTATATTTGGGCAAAGAGTCCTTTTATTATATAATAAAAGAAGAATGGCCCTGCGGACCCTAAGCCTTGACACAGCTTAAAAAACAAAGTGTGTGTGTGTGTGTAGATGCTCTGTAAACATTGTGATCTGCTTTCCAACATAGTTGTGGCCATGGGCAGCAGCAGTCTGGAGCCAAGTCATTAAGGTCTATGGGAGAGTTGTGATATCCTCTATTGTCGGTAGTGTAATGCAATGTAGTGTAGTGTAGTGCAATGATGGGTATTATGGGGTGTTATCTCCTATTGTAATCCTGTCTGTGATGTAAATGAGCTCCCTTCTATAAAGAATACCACTACAGAAGTGGTAAGTAATAGTTTTCAGAGTGCAAATTGAAGATTTTTTTTTTATTTCATTTTTTAAACATAGTGTCATGAAAAACAAGTAATATAAACCCAAAATTAAATGTAATACTTGGTGACACCTTTCCTTTGGTTACAAGTGTCTTAAATAAATAATAGAGCTTATACTTTCCTCCATTCTGACTTTGTCCTGGTCCTTACTCTGCTCCACTTCCGCCTTCCTCTTGGATCATAGTCGGAAATTCCTGCCGATCACGGAGAGGGTTGACCATTGCAGCCAGTAACTGGGCATTTCCCGCTATGTTGTGAAGGGAAAGGAAATGAGCGCCATGGAGCCCTGGGTAACACTAGCAGTATTAAACAATTGTTGCTTAGTACCAGCCATTTGTTTGCCTCTGATCAATTTTCCCAGACACCCGTTAACTTTGCAATAGGGGGTTTGTTATTTTGGCAGTAAGAATAGTATGGCATCAAAAATAACAGATCCCAGAGGGAAAGGAAGATATGCCAATGTGAACTGAGCTTTTGACTTTACATTTGAAAGATTTTCCTTTTCCTTCTAGCTGGGTTACATTTATACTTATATATGTTATCCACTTTAGACTATCTAATTTTGTTAGAAGGATCCCCCAACAAAATGCTGCTCATAGGTTTTCCTTTCACTGGATCCCCTCATTGATAACCTGTAATCTGTAGAGGAACTAGACAGAAAGCGTCCATTTCTTCTGCAGTGCCCCCAGAGGATGGATGAAGCATTACACAGTTCTCTTTTAAATCAGTGCTATCCATGCAATGCAAGATGTTCTTTATGGGTACTGTTCACACTGGTGAAATTGGGTGATCCCCTTTTCCTTTTATTATCTCAGAAGTATCTTCGATTGAGTTAACACGTGGTGAACGCCCCCAGGATGTGGCACACACTGCCCCGGCATCCAGATCGGCACAGTTTTCATATAGACCGCAACTAAAAGCAGTTTCTGATAAAACCATGGTGTGTGAATGTCTGGGGGGGGGGGGGGGGGTACTCATCTCCTTTATTATATGGTAGCTCTTACACTTTTCACATCATTACGTTCACATTTTTGTGCTGCTCTTTCTTTTCACTGTCAAAATCTGAAATAAAAAAAAGATAAATCTGTTGTTTACTCGACTAAATCTAATATCCAATTCTTTGTGGTACTAGCAGACTATGGAGTAAAGTGAATCCAGGTACGGTTCTCCATCCATGTGTGTATTACTGTCTGGCACATCTGCTAGCAGCCCAAGTTGGGCAGGAAGAACGTCCCACTCTTCTGTCTCTGCACATTTTAGAACCTGTGATGGGAACCATATGATCATGTTTTTGTCTCTTTACTAGAAGTGGGAAGAGTGAATCGTTCCAGAGAAGCCCATGCCAGACGCAGATTTCTAGGCTGGCTAAGTCCCAGTGCTTCCACCTCCATGTTTAGATGGTGCTACAGAAGGATATTAACAGATTCAATGCCAGTGCAGCATTTCTGCAATATGTAGAATAGAATTTTCGGAGTAATTTCATGTCAGTTTAAAAGGCAAGCGGGCATATCGCAGAAGTGCATCGACTGCTATTTATACCATGTGGAACATTGTAGAATTACAAAAGACACACAATAGCTTTGTGATCAGATCAACAAAATCTATGATGCATTTGACAATCACAACTGACACATTAGGAAAATTTCAGATAATTACGGAAGATGTTATATATGTATATTGTGCGTAGATATATTACACGCAACATGCCGTATGCGAATGTAGAGAAGAGCAGTATGTGGGCGACTGTACAGCTGACGGGGCCTCATGCTACTTTGTGCTGGTCTCACTAGTAGGTGTCAATTGCTTCTCTGACAATTATTGTTTTCTGTCTACTTTGGTTCCTATACTCGCTGTTCTTTTCTGCATATACTGTTCATGTTCTGCGCCACATTGAAAGCAGTGACCCATGTCTGACTGATGTAATTCATAAGTCTTAACTAGAATTGTCATATTGTCAGAATAAGTAATATTAATTTATTGAAGCATCAGTGCATAAATACTACACATTACCCATGTCATTGTGAACTGCAATTTATCTTAACATCCACAATGTCTTTAATTGGTATTAATGGTAGTGTTATTAGATATTGCTTCTCATTCCACCATACAGGTATGGGGTAAAGTGAACACTCAAGTCACTTTTTGGATGTATCCCTACTCCTAGGGCCACTTAGTTCCTACTGAGACTCTAGTTATAGTGAGCATGGCTTGTAGAAAGTGAAATACTTTGATCATCTTCTTGGCCTTCAGGGCCCGAACTAACCCCAGCAGAGGAACAGGGGGACTCCATCCAGAACCTAGCCTTGGGTAGAGTATTCGGTATAATCTGAAACTTATTACTTTGGATATAGATTTAATCTGACCTGAAGGGGTTTTCTAGGACTGAACTAGGCCATCCACAGAGGTGTGCTACAGGGGGTGCAGAGGTAGCAATCAATGATGAGCCTTAGGGGACCAAAAGGCCCCTCTGCAATACAAGAAGACATTAGCATTATAGATAACACATGATAAGTAGGGGTCCATAAGTTTCAAGGTACCCCTCTGGTCATCCATATATGATTGCCACACACACTAGGACAGTGCCAGAAAATATTTAATTCGTGAAATCCACACAATGACAATATAGGTTGATACATCATATACACACCATGTATCGGAGACAATATGTACAAAAAAGAAACAGTAGATCGCAAAATTTAGGACGTTTTGGTCAAAAGATCTTCCTCAGGTAAGATCTACAATGGAGGTGTACAGGTACACATGGCCATGTTTGGGGTCAGAGGACCTTTTTTTGCCAGCACCACCTATCATCTATTAGAGTGTGCGGCTCCATTGTTTACATTTTTGCATCAATATATGATTGGTCAGGGTCTGACACAAGGGACCACAACAGATCAGCTATTTAAGAGACTTCAGATTTGTCTCTCAATACCAGTCACAGCTCTAAACATTGCATAGGGGCTATGCTTGATATTGCTGCACAACCCCATTCACAGTGGTCACGAGTGCTGTGGCTTCTTCACACAGCTGATCTGTGGGAGTCCTGGTTGTCAGACCCTCATTGATCAGATTGTGATGAACTATCCAAAGTGTCTCACCACACATTCTCACCATACTATATGATAGGAAAAGCTCATTCTATACTTCTATTTCCCCCAGTAGTGTTATGTACTTTAAAAGTGCAAAAACCTCCCTTGTCCTACACAGTTTAGCCCTGAAGTGTCCACTGGGTGTGTCCAGACCTCCAAGTACCCAAGTTTGGTTGCTTTGTCATTCCTGTTCGATGGATTGACGTGGATGTCATTTCCAGGCTGCTCCAGCAGAGAATCGAAGCATGTTCATTGTGGTTTCCATACTGTAGGTGGAGGTAGACGTGGTGTGTACATGTGCGTCGGTCTCACAGGGTCATTTGTTTTCTTATTGATGAGGATTGGCGCATGCACAGGATGATGTTGATACATTGACCACAAATCCAGTTCCATTTAAGCCTTTATCAAATGTGTACAGTATATTATGCTTCACCATTTTCTTTTTTTAACTTATGGCTGGTGACTTTTGTTTATTTGTGACCATCACCAAGAGATTTCATTGTATTTATAGACAGGTTTTGACATTCTTGGAAAGCAATTGGAGCTGATTTTCACTCCAGAGGATGGAACTTGATGGACCCCTATTAAAGTTACAATAACGTGCATGAATGCTATACATTACTTGTAACTGATATGTCAGTTTCCATTTTGATACAGCAAGAAAAACTTCCCCCTCCTCGACCTCCTCCACCAAGGATCCAGCGCAACACCATGCCCGTGAGTAGAGTTTGCGAGTCTGTACTATCACTTACAACTTTGCCTGACTCGCTCTCTGTAGCTCTAATAAAGTGTGTAAGTTGGGTCTATCATATACTGAATGAGCAAAAATGACATCCAGACTCAATAAAACTCCTCTGTGAATGGCAGAGAATTGAAACTTGCATTTCTCCAAACTATATTTTTGTGACTTACACATTCACTTGAATAGGACTGAGCTGCAATACCAGATCTATACTTTTTTTCTCTTATAAAAACCCTTTAAAGAAAACCTGTCAAGTCCATTTGGGATCTAAACTAACCATCAGGTCATTTTGGGCCAAAGGTTTAGTGTCCCACATACCCCTATGCTAATCAAGTTGGTCCTAGTATTAAAAATAAAATTCCAGCTTCTGTCCTCAGCGCATGCAGTTTATCACTGAACTTGTAGTAGCACTCCTCAGCCTTACTGCGCATGTGCTGAATCTTGGCCGCATGTGCATTGAAGTCGAAGTGTACTGCCTGGCTATAGTGACCACAGATGATTTTGATGAGATTTATCAGAATCATCTCCAGGTAAGTATAAAGTTTTTTTTTGTATTTTGGTTTTTTTCTGTTATCCTATTTCCTATCCTGTTATTTGAAACACTAGACTACTTATCGATAAGTACCTATAGGTCATTTAGTTCCCACAAACTAGGGGGCTGGTTCCCTTTTAGTGCTCTTTATTGAAAGATCTGAGTGGACCTTAAAAAGTTTAGTCTGTGGAAAAACAAGACTCTTGTTGAAGTTCTTGCTATAGGCCCTTGGTTCTAATCTGTGACCCTTAAACTGGCCACACATTATATTAATGTCCACCGAATTGGATTTCAGTGGGGCTGCTCACCCATTTATATCATAAGTATAGGTGTATCCAGAGTCTTCTCTGCATGGCCAGCTTTAAAGGGGTTTTCCAGGCTAATGTTATTGATGACCTATCCTAAAGATCATTGGGGGTCCAACACCTGGCACCCCATCGATTAGCTGTTTTCAGCATCTGATAACAGAAAATGGAGCAGGAGGTAGACAGCACTGTTCTCTGTATAGTGGCAGAACTGAGTCACTGCAGATAACCTCCCAATCACATGAAAGGGTATTGATCTGCAGTACCTGATCTGGCCACTACACAGAGAACAGCAGTATCTGCTTCCTACTCCATTCTCTTTGTTATCAGATGCTGAGGACATCTGGCACTTATTGTATGGGGTGTCGGTTGTCACACATAGGATCATTAATATTTTTACCCTCTCTGTTGGAGGGCCATAGATTGGAGCCCCTTGGATTGCCCAATTAAGTTTCCACAGAGAACTTAGTGGTTAGTCAAATGACTAATATACCATGGAATGTTATGTATACCGGTAATCTGTGTGTGTGTGTGTGTGTATATATATATATATATATATATATATATATATATATATATATATATATATATATATATATATAGTTAATAACAAAATCTGCCATTTAATTTAATTTTAGTAGGATTATTATTAGATACAGTAGATAAGGAGAAAGCTAAAGGTTAATATTTAATGAACGTCAGTATTATATTAGAGAGGGATTAAATAGGAGATTTATATCAAGAGGTGGATTTAGAGAAATTGTTGAGAAGTGAAGGGTTGTCAGACAGGGCAAGCAAAGTCCATTCCTGAGTGTAGGGCAGCGCAAGAGAAGTCTTGTAGCGGTGTATGACTGAAACTATGATAAAGGACAGAAAAAGAGCAGAAAGGACAGTTTCTGGATGAGGTGGGACTTTTAGGGAGCATAAGGAGCAAAGTGATTTATGTAAAACACAACTAAATGTTAATTTTAGGTTAATTTGAAGCCACTGCGGAGATGCCATTAGAGCTCTAGTATCGTCATAGGTGCAGTAAAAATGATCTATCAGTGAGGCACCATGGAGTGCAACACAAGAGCTCTGCACAATGTGGCAAGGGGGGCAGAAATCCGGAGGTCAAGGGTATTGTGACCACCATAGGTCATAGGTCATGCATAACTGTGCACTCTCCAAGTCTTCTCTGTACTTCATCTATGTGTTTTCTATGTGTATATTTTTTTCCTAAAAGTCTATCACCAGGGAAAAGCATATTAAACCAGCAGCATAGTCAGACAGTTACATAGGTCAGACTCGCCTGAATGTAATACTTTTTCTCCATGAGATTTTTTGTCTCTGTTGCCAAGATATTAATTTATTTCAAAATATGCAAATGAGCACTGAGGGCGGCTCTGTGGCTCCACACCGCTCTGATACACCCGCCTTCCTTTTTTGGCAGAAAGGACCAGGGAGCTATGCCGAAATCTCACCTGTATTTAGAGCATTGTGTTGTGCAGCAGTTTGGAGCAACAGAGCCGCCTTAAGTGCTCCAGACTACACAACTACATATTCTGAAATAAATGAAGATCTCTACACAAATTTTCATGAGGAAAAGGAGTTAAGTTCAGGTGAACCTGACCTGTCTGTGTTGCTGGTTTAATACACTTCACCCTGTTGACAGACTCCCTTTAAGCTATGGCTTGTGTATGTCATAGCTTGCCTATTGGATGTGGTCTAACTCTAACCGAATCCCAACAGTCACTAGACATCCAATATGAAGGAGTCACTGGACTAGCAAAGTACACTAGCCCCTTGTAAAATCTGTAGCTGAATACTATATAGTCCTCCATATCCAAGTGACAAGCAGCTGCGGACGCTTCAAAGGAGCAAATGCAAGTTTTGGTTTTAGATTTTGTAAAAATCATTTTTGCTCAAAGTCTTTTGTCTTACATTCACAAAATGGTTAAACCTGGGCACTTCTTGCTAACAATGCATGTTCTGCTACTCTTGTAGTGTAGCAAGCATCTACTGCATGGTTTCTTATGTATTCATCCTATGACTTGTGAAACCTGGTGAAGGATAATGTGTGAAACGTGTCAGATTAATATACAATCTCCAATATGTCAATCATTGGGCTATGATATAGACCTTTATACCTATTGTCACATGATTGATTTTATTCTAAAATGTCACTACTTCTGGCTGTCCTTCTATGTAAGGAACTGCAGACAATATAGTTCCTACAATGCTCAGTAACAGCATCTAGTAACAGTGTGTATACGTTGTGAGTGATGGCTCGCTTTGGTTCTGAGCGTGTTGAACTGATGCATGTGTAGTGGCTTTAAATGGAGCTTACCAGGACCAAAATGGCTCCCAAACCAATAATAATGGTTTGTAAGGGCCTATAACAGGAGAAGAAACACTAACCAATGCAGTGCAGAAGTATTCCTCTTTCTATGGCAAGTGCATCAGGGGTGGAGTATAATTTGCCTACAGACAGTTTTTACGCAAAGAGAGACCAAAAAAGAGACGGTTAAAGAAGCAATTCTAGGGGAGATCCAGAGGCAAATCAGGTCCATCCCCAGAGCACTTGCAGGCTGGTTTGCATATACATAAAAAGATGATTCTCTCTGCATTTTGGGGGCCATAAAGGTATCTTTCTGCTCTTATTTAAGGCATTATTATTCATTTAGGGTGTGTTTTGGACCCAACAGACTCCACTTAAACCAAATGACCCAGCTCAATGAAAACTCAACAAATGTTTGTTGTTACTGAATATAAATCTCAGGCATAAATCTCAAAAAAATGCCTTGTGATTGAGAAGACACAAAGTAAAACTCAATAGAGATGTATTTGCTAAATCCAGATAAACCTAGACCTCCGGCACACAGCCACCGTACCATTCTTTGTGCCACACATTTTTAATATGGTGTCTCCTAGTTTACTATAGACCTATATTCTACATCTATGTAACTCTATATACTACAAAGGAGCACCAAGGTTTTTTTTCTCCTAGATCCTGCGTTTACAGAGGTCTCCTGGTCCATAATACATGTGCACCACTGGATGATAAGTGGGACCACTGTATGGAACAATATGCCACTTCTGGACACGTTGTATTCCTCATCCAATGGGAATACTGAGGCATCTTTACTTAGAATTCTTTGTTGTGCAATTCCTCTGTTAGGCTAGATTCACATGGTGGAAAGTGAAGAGAAACTCGAGGCTGCCTCAGATTCTTTCAGCCCTGCTCATCCTATGTCTTTGCTCCTAGAAACAATGGGGCTAAACAGACTGAGTCTTGTGCTGCAGATTGTACAGCTGAATAAGCCCTGAATAAGCCATGGAATCCGCAGCAAGGTTGATCAGGATGACACTTTTTTCCCAGTATCCATCTTTTCTCCTTTTGCCCTTCACATACATTTGTAAATGTTGTATATACTTTGTGTGTATATACAGTACTATATAAAAAATTATAGGCAAATGTGGGGGAGAAAAAGCAAAGTAAGGGTGAATTCACACTGAGTAAACGCTAGCTTATTCTGAACGTAAAACACGTTCAGAATAAGCGGCGTCTAAAGCAGCTCCATTCATTTCTATGGGAGCGGGGATACGAGCGCTCCCCATAGAAATGAATGGGCTGCTTCTTTCACTCCGTGCAGTCCCATTGAAGTGAATGGGGAGTGCCGGCGTATACGGCAAGCTCTGCTCATGCCGGAGCGTACACGCCGGCACTCCCCATTCACTTCAATGGGACTGCACGGAGTGAAAGAAGCAGCCCATTCATTTCTATGGGGAGCGCTCGTATCCCCGCTCCCATAGAAATGAATGGAGCTGCTTTAGACGCCGCTTATTCTGAACGTGTTTTACGTTCAGAATAAGCTAGCGTTTACTCAGTGTGAATTCACCCTTAGAATGTTTTTAGAAATAGAACGGTTAATAGTCTGTTCTTTCGTTCATTGTAAAAAAAATATATGATAGCATCTAAATCCCATCAATATTTGGTGTCACCTTTGCCTCCTATCAGTTCTTCTCAGTACTTGCAGACAGTTTTTGAAGGCACTCGGCAGGGAGGTTGTTCCAAAAATCTTGGAGAACTATGGAATCTTCTATGGAATATTCTTCTAATCCCAGACAGACTGGATGAAGGTGAGATCAGGGCTCTGCGGGGGACGTATCAGCACTTCCAGGACTCCTCCTCCAAGGGGCAAAGATTACACAAATCTTGATGAGATTTAGATTTCTTTTTGTTCATTTACTTTTTTTGTAAAATAACAAAAATAGACTATTAGCATTTCTTCTTGTGAAGCATTCTTACTTTATAGCATTTTTCCCATGCCTGTCTGAAACTTTTGCACAGTACTGTATATTTTATTTTTTTTTCTCTTGGGTCTTAGTTCTTCAGCCCTTATCTGACAGCTCCTTTGCTTCCTACAAGTTGGCAGGAGCTTTCCTAGTTCCTATTCTTGGCAATGATTTGTTCATTTGTCATCCTTTTGAGAAATAACACATGGTTGGCATTCATATTACCTAGTTACAGTATTATTTTAAAATCTAAGATTTCATCTGCCGTCTCTAAAATGTCTCGTATTGTATGTATTTTTATGGTCTGCCTAAATAATCCAAGGCTTTCCTGATATCACATCAATACCCGCTGACAATGTGTTGCCCTATTATTGGTATTTTATGACCATATAAGCTGTGATGGCGACTCATGAATTTGCAACAGTCATGGAAGATTGAAACAACAAGCACAGTTAGTTCAGAAGAGTCTTCTGGTGTCCAGGGGCTTCCTACCATGAAACCCAAGTGGATTTAGTGCTGCATTTGTGCAATTGCTCTTATTATCTGAGAAACTTTAACCTTTGTCTGTGGACTACTTTGATATATGAAAACCAATAGTTTGCAGGTACTAGAATGGTTAGGTCATATGGCTATATAGGTACACCTAAACAGAATAACAAATAGGTAAGTAATGGATTTAAAGTGAATCTCTATGATCTAGGTACATAAGATAGATAAGATAGAGGGAGATGTGCTGAGCACAGGGTATATAGCATTGTAGGATTTGTTTTAGTATTTTTATGCATAAACCTATTTAAATGTTTTCTGTACTCTTCCTGTCAATCACTGTCTGTGGGCGGGGAAAGCAGGACTCAAAGGCTCTCTCTAAATGCTGTTGGTGCTCATAAAGAAAGCCTGCAAGTTCTTCCTTCCCCCTCTCACACACAGCGATTGACAGCTGTCCTTGTATAGAAGAGCTGTCAATCACTTTGTGTGGATAGCAGAGGCAGGAGTCCTGCCTCTGCCGTCCACACAAAGTGATTGACAGATCATCCTGTATGATATTCCCTCACCGTGGGCAGGCAGGCAATGGAGGTAACAGGACTCTCGGGGCTTTCTATATATCTACTGAAAGCATTTAGAAAGAGCTTGTGAGTCTTGCTATCTCCATCCACACACCATGATTGACAGCTCTTTCACTATGAGTTCCAATACATAGACAGCTGTCAGTCATTGTGTGTGGGCGGGGGAAGCTCCAAATGCCTATTACATAAAAATACGGAATCGGATCATAACAACCTGTATATCATTGAGCTCAGTATCTCCTCTTCTATCCTATGCTACCCTCTGATAGGAGACTGATCCACTTCAAAGCAGTGCTCGAGAGTCACTCATTCACAGATTATAAGCTTTAGTGAGGGAATGAATATGGTTACCATTATACACGATCTGTTACCGGCAAGTATTTGTCACAGAGTAGTATATAATATATATCTATATAACATGTTTTATGATAATACATTTGGTAACCCTGATATCATTCTGTCCTGTCTATCTGATCTCTTTGTTCAGTATACAAGCACCTGTAAGAGATAAAACAGAACAAAAATTGTATCATCCATTGTGACTGTGTTATATTTGGAGAGTAGTGATATTGTAAGATGCTGGAACCTTATACAAACTAGAAAAAAAACCAAAACATTAAAAGTAGCTTCTTTAATGAGTCCAGGACGAACCCCATTGGCTGTGCTCTTGACTAATGACTCACAATAATTAATCACTTTCTCCTCGTCTGTGTAACGCTTCATCTCTTTCACTTTTGCTGACTACAAATTTGTTTAATTGATCTCACTAATTCTCTCCTTTTATATAAAACTCACAAAGTATGCAGAGTTCTCTTAAAGGGAACCTGTCGCCAGGTATGAGGCCCCTAAACCTTCAGCATGTCCTTATTCTACAAGGTTTAAGGCCCCAAATCTGGTGACCTCAGTCCCATATGTTAATATGTTAGAGATAAGACCTGGCCTCCCCTCCGGTGTCTTTCATTTATTTGTTTATTACTTTAACTTACTGTAATTCTTTATATATTTCTTTAAAGGGGTTGTCCCATCACAAGGATCCTATCTATACTGCTTGTTAATGTGGATGTAAGACTTTTCCTAAATACATTGCTTCAGCAGAACTGCTTTGTTTGTCCACTATCTTACTTTATTCATTTCTTTGTGGCCACAGCCCTGACTTAGCCGCTCATGAGTCAAGTGATGTATCTGCTGCTCTCAGGGGGGAGGGAGGAGGGGCTAAGAGCAGGGAGCGAGCCTGTGTATCTAGCTATTCCTGTGTCTACACCACCTGACCTAGCTTCCTTCTATCAGATAGAGGAGAGGAGCTGCTTTCATTTCTTTTGTTCTCCCAGTTATCAGGCTAGCTAATTCAATTGTGCTCATTATGGCAGAGACAGGCAGTCTCTGTATGTAACACAGAATGGAGTTGCTGCTGCCTGTACTTCATAGTCCAATATGGGTGAGCGGAGCTACACGTGAATTTGGGGGCGGAGCTAAATGGCAGGTTGCATGTGAAACCCCGCCCACCAAATGATGCAAGAAACCAGGAAGAAAGAAGATTTTACAGCAGTAAAGACTGATGAGTATGTGAGGTGGGAATACCCCTTTAAGTATCAGGACAGCAGCAGCAGTGGGGGACACAAAGAAAGAGGCAGGACAGCAGCAGTGGGAGCTACAAGAGAAGTGTCAATGGAAGACTCCAAAAAGGATCATAACAGTAGTCAAGGACCTGAGAGACGTATTGGGACAGAAATAGTGGGACATCAGAAAAGCATCTGAACAGCAGCAGTGGGAACTCGAGAGAAGTGTCAGACGGTAACAGTGGGGAACCTGAGAGGTGTCCGGACAGTAGCAGTGGGGAACCTGAGAGGTGTTAGGACAGTAGCAGTGGGGAACCTGAGAGGTGTCAGGACAGTAGCAGTGGGGAACCTGAGAGTAGTGTCAGGACAGCAGTAGTGGGGAACCTGAGAGGTGTCAGGACAGTAGCAGTGGGGAACTTGAGAGGTGTCAGGACAGTAGCAGTGGGGAACCTGAGAGGTGTCAGGACAGTAACAGTAGGGAACCTGAGAGGTGTCAGGACAGTAGCAGTGGGGAACCTGAGAGGTGTCAGGACAGTAGCAGTGGGGAACCTGAGAGGTGTCAGGACAGCAGTAGTGGGGAACCTGAGCGTAGTCTCAGGACAGTAGTAGTGGGGAACCTGAGAGTAGTGTCAGGACAGCAGTAGTGGGGAACCTGAGAGGTGTCAGGACAGTAGCAGTGGGGAACCTGAGAGGTGTCAGGACAGTAGCAGTGGGGAATCTGAGAGGTGTCAGGACAGCAGTAGTGGGGAACCTGAGAGTAGTGTCAGGACAGTAGCAGTGGGGAACCTGAGAGGTGTCAGGACAGTAGCAGTGGGGAACCTGAGAGTAGTGTCAGGACAGGAGTAGTGGGGAACCTGAGAGGTGTCAGGACAGTAGTAGTGTGGTATAAGGACCAATGGCTCAGATTTGTTCTGAATCCGAAACTGAGGAACTGCGCTCTCTTATTTAGTGGTTAAAAGTACACGATTTTATTGACTTCAGACAAACTTTCACACAACGCGTTTCGGGCGTTATACTACGCCCTTCCTCAGGTGTATTAGTTTCCGTGACCGCTGGGCTGGTTGAGCGAGCCTGTGTATCTAGCTATTCCTGTGTCTACACCACCTGACCTAGCTTCCTTCTATCAGATAGAGGAGAGGAGCTGCTTTCATTTCTTTTGTTCTCCCAGTTATCAGGCTAGCTAATTCAATTGTGCTCATTATGGCAGAGACAGGCAGTCTCTGTATGTAACACAGAATGGAGTTGCTGCTGCCTGTACTTCATAGTCCAATATGGGTGAGCGGAGCTACACGTGAATTTGGGGGCGGAGCTAAATGGCAGGTTGCATGTGAAACCCCGCCCACCAAATGATGCAAGAAACCAGGAAGAAAGAAGATTTTACAGCAGTAAAGACTGATGAGTATGTGAGGTGGGAATACCCCTTTAAGTATCAGGACAGCAGCAGCAGTGGGGGACACAAAGAAAGAGGCAGGACAGCAGCAGTGGGAGCTACAAGAGAAGTGTCAATGGAAGACTCCAAAAAGGATCATAACAGTAGTCAAGGACCTGAGAGACGTATTGGGACAGAAATAGTGGGACATCAGAAAAGCATCTGAACAGCAGCAGTGGGAACTCGAGAGAAGTGTCAGACGGTAACAGTGGGGAACCTGAGAGGTGTCCGGACAGTAGCAGTGGGGAACCTGAGAGGTGTTAGGACAGTAGCAGTGGGGAACCTGAGAGGTGTCAGGACAGTAGCAGTGGGGAACCTGAGAGTAGTGTCAGGACAGCAGTAGTGGGGAACCTGAGAGGTGTCAGGACAGTAGCAGTGGGGAACTTGAGAGGTGTCAGGACAGTAGCAGTGGGGAACCTGAGAGGTGTCAGGACAGTAACAGTAGGGAACCTGAGAGGTGTCAGGACAGCAGTAGTGGGGAACCTGAGCGTAGTCTCAGGACAGCAGTAGTGGGGAACCTGAGAGGTGTCAGGACAGTAGCAGTGGGGAACTTGAGAGGTGTCAGGACAGTAGCAGTGGGGAACCTGAGAGGTGTCAGGACAGTAACAGTAGGGAACCTGAGAGGTGTCAGGACAGTAGCAGTGGGGAACCTGAGAGGTGTCAGGACAGTAGCAGTGGGGAACCTGAGAGGTGTCAGGACAGCAGTAGTGGGGAACCTGAGCGTAGTCTCAGGACAGTAGTAGTGGGGAACCTGAGAGTAGTGTCAGGACAGCAGTAGTGGGGAACCTGAGAGGTGTCAGGACAGTAGCAGTGGGGAACCTGAGAGGTGTCAGGACAGTAGCAGTGGGGAATCTGAGAGGTGTCAGGACAGCAGTAGTGGGGAACCTGAGAGTAGTGTCAGGACAGTAGCAGTGGGGAACCTGAGAGGTGTCAGGACAGTAGCAGTGGGGAACCTGAGAGTAGTGTCAGGACAGGAGTAGTGGGGAACCTGAGAGGTGTCAGGACAGTAGTTGTGGGGAACCTGAGAGTAGTGTCAGAACAGGAGTAGTGGGGAACCTGAGGGGTGTCAGGACAGCAGTAGTGGGGAACCTGAGAGGTGTCAGGACTGTAGCAGTGGGGAACCTGAGAGGTGTCAGGACAGTAGCAGTGGGGAACCTGAGAGTAGTGTCAGAACAACAGTAGTGGGGGACTCCAGAAAATGTTGCCCCATTTCTTAAAATAAATAAATAAATCTGTCATTCCAGATAGTACCCTTAATTTTTTTGGGGGAGAGGGGGTTGCGCTAGTACACCACTGTCCTCTTATTTTCTACTTCTGTATATTTTGTCTGAATATATACTATTATATTTCAAATAAATAGAACATGAAGGTGTTCATCCCTCTAAGGATAAGACACTGGTGGATGGGGGGATGTAATAATTTAGGTTTTGTCCTTGTTAGTAAATAACAGCACTTACTGACTCGTGTCATGCATTGTATTGTCAGTTTTTTAGTGTTTTTATGACATAATACACAAGTACACATTGCGCATCTCGTTCTAACATGCTTTTGGAGCTTTCATTGAGACTGAACATATTTTGTCACAATGCCATCTTGATGTTATCGCTACTTTCTTGCAAGTACTGAAATGAGCTTTTGTCATCGTAATATGGCAAATATCTAGTGGGAGACTTTCACAAATTGCTTGAAATTGATGCCTTAAAAAGAACAGGGTAGGAAAGAAACCAAATTGAGCTATTTGGGTAAATCACCTTAAATTTCCAGGTATAAGCTGCAATGTGTCTGATGTTGTCACCTCTTGAGAACCTCCACATTTTCATGTTAACATCGGAGATGTTATTCCTTCGAGCTGTAGACAGCCTCTTGACCTTCGCTGTGTTGTTGCTGCAATTTTACCTTTCATTGTCCCTTTTGTATCATATACCACTGCCAGCCAGATCATTGCTGCCGATCGCTTTGCTGTGTCCTTATATGTGTTTAGGTGTCATTATTAGTGGGAAATTGTGGGATTTTTTTATATAGTGCTATGACATGACAGCATCCACTAATATTGTGGAGATAATACCCAGGGTACTACACAATCTTTCATTTTCACTGAAACGTCAGGCTCTGCTATGGCGTGACATAAAAGGCCATATGTGCCGAATGGTCTGTGGCTGAATGACCTGAATACTCATCTCTAAATAATATTACCATATAAAACGAAATAATTTATATATACATATATATGTAATCTTATAAAATTACACATATATATATATATATATATATATATATATATATATATATTATAAAATAGTTAATATAGATAAATAAAACATATATATATATATATATATATATATATATATATATATATATATATATATATATATATATATACACAGTAGTTCAATATATAATTCATACAGTACTTCAATATATTGAAGGAAAATCCATATACCGTATATACTCGAGTATAAGCCGAACCGAATATAAGCCGAGGCCCCTAATTTTACCACAAACTGGGAAAACTTATTAACTCGAGTATAAGCCTAGGGGAGAAAAGCAGCAGCTACTGGAAAATTTCAAAAATTAAAATGGTTGGAGTTTTTTGGGTGCTGGGGAAGGGGAGGGGTTGTTTTGGTTGTCTGTCTGTCCCTCCCTTCCCTGAGCTTGAGGACTGGGGTTTTTCCCCCCACTTGGAATTCAGCCTGGCTGAATATAGGGGATCTGCAGTGCTCCTACTAACCCCTCCCCGACGGAACAGGAGCACTGCAGATCCCCTATATTCAGTAGACCGAGCACTCTCAGACACAGGGATACCTAATGTGTATGTGTGTCACAGTCATTTTCTACTTTTGTATGTATTCTAGGGAAAGGAGGGATTTACAACTTTTATTTTTTTATATTTTTTAAAGCTTCTGTTTTTCCTCACTATTTTATGGGAGATTCTATACATTGATATTGTGGCTGGTCATAGACCACCCCCCCCCCCCCCCCCAATTTTTTTTTCTTTGCTGACTCGAGTATAAGCCGAGGGGGGCTGAAAAATTCGGCTTATACTCGAGTATATACGGTCACTTTTACCAGCAGTGGCAGCTATAGGACAGTACCCTGCTGGGCTCATGGATATGTAGATTTCCAACCACTGTCCTGTATACCCATTCACAGCCTGTAGCGGGAATATGGAAGTCCTGCATATATGTAGTAGCTTATAGTTTGCACCCATATCGTCTCCTGACTTGATTATTGTATCCGCCCAGTCATCCGCCGCACATTAGTAAACCTGGTTTTCATCTGGTTTGATCTTCGTTGCATCTACCAGGCTGACTTTTCCTTACTAATTGGTTTACTTATGTTTTGCCAGTCCCCACATTGGCTCCCTGTTTCTTTTTGGACCCAGTTCAGATTTCTGTTTCTCATTGTAAAAGCTCTCCGCAGTGTTGTGATCTGCCGCCTTCTTCTCATCTTTCTTCAGTCGTTTGCTTGTGCCTGTAACCTGTGACTACTAAACTACCGCCAACTTCTGCACCTATCTCCTGGCTGGTGCCTGTGCTCTGTAATGCTGCACTTACACTTCTCTGCATAGGAAATTCTTATAAGGATATTATATGCATTTTTCAACATGTATAGTTCCATGCAAAAGTTTTAGGCAGGTGAAAAAATGCTGTAAAGTAAGAATACCTTCAAAAATAGCAGTATTAAACCTAAATTCCATCTATATTCAGTGTGACCTTTTTCCTTTGCCTTCTATCAGTTCTTCTCAGTACTTGCAGACAGTTTTTGAAGGAACTCGGCAGGGAGTTTGTTCCCGCCATCTTGGAGAACTAAGCACAGATCTTCTGTGTATGTAGGCTTGCTCCAATCCTTCTGTCTCTTCATATAATGCCAGACAGACTGGATGATGTTGAGATCAGGGCTCTGTGGGAGCCGTATCATCACTTCCAGGACCCCCCCTCCAGAGCGTAAAGGTCACACAAAATATTGATGGGATTTAGATTTTTCTTTTCTTCATTTGTGTAATTTTGTTAATTGACCAGATAAACTATTAACCCTTCTATTTCTGAAAGGATTCTTGCCTTGGAGTATTTGTCTAACCCATACATCCCAACCGTCCCGGATTCTGCAGGACATGACCCTGAATCCGGGAATGTCCCGCAGAATCGGGACGGTTTTCCGCTCAGAGGGATGTATGTCCCAGTTTCAACTCATCTGTGTCCTGCTTCAGCATCATCACATCGCGCCCAGAGCCGGAGCTCAGCGCTGAAGCTGAGACAGCAGACAGAACGGCAGGGGATCGAGGAAAGGTGAGTATCAGTGTTTTTATGTTATATACTTTGAGAACAAATTGAGGAGGAACATTAATCTAGGGGCAGAGATGTAAGGGGAATGTTATACTGGGGATAGAGATGGAGGGGGGACATGAAACTAAGGGCAGAGACGGAGGGGGAGGGCATGAAACTAAGGGCAGAGACGGAGGGGGGACATTATACTGGGGGCAGAAATGGAGGGGGGACATACTGGGAGCAGAGATGGAAGGGGAACATTATACTGGGGGCAGGGATGGAAGGGGAACGTTATACTGGGAGCAGAGATGGAGGGGGGACACTATACTGGAGGCAGGGATGGAGGGGGGGACATTATACTGGAGGCAGAGATGGAGGGGGGACGTTATACTGGGGGCAGAGATGGAGGGGGGACATTATCCTGGGGGAAGAGATGGAAGGGGAAGATATTATACAGGGGGCAGAGATGGAAGGGGAACGTTATACTGGGGGCAGATGAAGGTGGCAATTAAACTGGGAGGGATTAAGAGGGACATTAAAATGGGGACAACTGGAGGGGGACATTAAACAATGGGGGTCACTGGAGGAGGACATTATACCGTTGGAGTAGCTGGAGGAAGATCTGTTTGCCTCTTGTTGCCCCCAGTTTCATGTCCCGCTCCAGCTGCCATTATAATGTGGTGACATATAATTTATGGGTGACTGTAGGAGAATTATACTGTGTGGGGGCACATGAAAAATGAATGAGAATGGGTGGAGTCAACATAAAAGTGGGAGGGACATTTTGTCCTTCTTTCTGTTTTTCAAGCGTTGGGAGGTATGCTAACCTGCCTAAACTCTTGCTCAGTACTGTATACATCTAATGGATTTAGAGGGCTGGGAATCCAAGGCTTTTTGTCCATTGTACAGATTGGATAATCTATGTATAAGTGAACATTCCCTTGTCTATTAGGAATTGTCTTTTTTCAGTAGATCCTTATTTGTAATTTATTCCCTGAGTTACTCTTTTTTTGTGGTAATCCAGGGAACATAGGAAATCGGATTCCCCACAGCAGCTCTTTGACATTCAGACGGAGAATATTAATGTCAATTTGGAGGGTTTGTCTAGAAGTAGATTAAAAAAAGACTCTTCCCCACCTAGGAGAATCAGTGCCACTCCTGTTCTGTATTGCAGCTCAGTCCAATTCATTTGAGTGGGATGGGCTGCAATACCAGGCACTGCCTATTGACAAGAGTGGTGCTGTTGCTAGGGTAAAATCAAGCCATATCCTAATGCTGACAATTCTCTTTGGTGCCAGTATCCTCTGAATGGATAGGAATGGACTAGCTTTTACGGATAACCAAGGTAAATATCTAGAGGGAAATAGATTTTTATATTCTACTTCTGTTGCTCTTTTTTTGGGGGTATTAAAGGGTGCTACCGATTTATCTTTAGTATAGGCCATCAGTACCTGATTGGTGGGGGGCTACATCTAGTCCTGCATTGATGAGTTGTTTGGACTTTCACGGAGCGCAGTAGTGTACCGAGCTAAAAGCAGAAGGCTCCGTACACTGTATAGTAGCAGTATGATTTCCCCTTGATGTAAATGAGAGGTAAGCTTCAGCAAATTTGCTCGGCCACTTTACAATGTACAGAGCCATCGGCTCCTGACTCAGATGGTGGCCCCCACCAATTGGGTACTGATAGCCTATCGTGAGGATAGACCTTTACAATAAAAGTTTGGAATACTCCTTAAATATATGGATGCTACAGACCCCATGAATGGCATCTGGGCCATAATCCCTCTGTATCCTGAGTCTGCACCATGTTTATTATGAAGATTTACGGTAGATTTTTTGCTAATTTGTCCTTTTCTTTAGAAAACCTGGAGGCAGAAGCTTGGTTACCTAGTTAACCCCATCCTGTACAGCTGTGGCAAAGACTTTGGGATGAACTGCAAATCTGCGACGTATCTAAATATTGTGTAATGTTTTATTCCCAGGTCCGTCCCCCGAGGCCAACTGTTGCTCGCCGGCCCAAGAGTAATGCTGTGGTGGAGAGCCGCCGGACATCTATCTCCAGCCCTGACCAGTAAGTGACTGCTACCTCTGCATTATCCGTGGGCACATGGTCATCTTGTAATCACTTACATCTAAGTATATTCATGTAATTTAAGTATTCATAATGACATACTGAGCAAGGTTATCGAAGAAGCAGCCACAGCTGCGAGGGTGCTGAAACGGGACCCCACTGATCTGATTATTGATGACCTATGCTAAGTGATCCTGCAATAGTCCTTTAAGATAAGATAAGATAATCCTTTAATAGTCCCACCATGGGGAAATTCAGTGTGTTACAGCAGCATAGATAATACAAAATACAAGTATGTTCTTTTCTGTTACATGGGCACATTACTTTAAAGGGATCCTATCATTGGATACCCTTTTTTTCTGACTAACACGCAGGAATAGACTTAAGAAAGGCTATTCTTCTCCTACCTTTAGATGTCTTCTCCGCGCCGCTGTTCGGTAGAAATCAGGGTTTTTCTTCAGTATGCAATATGAGTTCTCTTGCAGCACTGGGGGCGGTCCTCAGCGCCTCAGCTACGCCTCTATCTTCTTCTGGAATGCCCTCTCCCTGGGCGATTTCTCTCACAGCATTGGGGACGCCCCCAGTGCTGTTTGAGCGCTGAGGACCGCCCCCAGTGCTGCAAGAGAACTCATATTGCATAACGAAGAAAACCCGGATTTCTACTGAACGGCAACGCGGAGACTTCTAAAGGTAGGAGAAGAATAGCCTTTTTTAAGGCTATTCCTACATGTTAGTTAGAAAAAAAGGGTATCCAATGATAGGATCCCTTTAAGGTGTTCCCAGAGACTTATATATTCATGACTTATCCTTGGGTTTGGTCACGGTAATCGGGGGGGGGGGGGGGGGGGGGAATGACACCTGGGAGCCCTGCTGGTCAGCTGTTGGCCTTTTTCCTGTGCCACATAACATTATGGTATAGCAGCAGCTCCGTCACATTTAAGTAAATAGGACTAATAGCATGCACAGCCTCTGCGATTCCTGTCGATCCTCATGTAAATAGAACTAATAGCATGTACAGCCTCTGCGATATACTGCAATGTGCTTGATATTCAGTGTAGAGTCTGTAGCACTCACCCGAGCTAATCTTTGTGGGTCCCAGGTGTTGAATCCCTACATATCAAATATCATCAGTACATAAGTCCCAGAAAACCACTGTAAGTCCTGCCCCTAGTGCCAGTGGGTGTATATGCCCTTTATGGCAGGATTTATATGTTGTGATCTGGACTGCTTAGATCTGCATGGGTACAATTGTTACTATATACACTTGTGCCCTATAGTTTAGTATTATTTATTATTCAGTGGGTTTGTTTGGTGACTGTCTCCCCTCACATAGTATTAGTACATCTGTTTATAGCACTTCTCAGCGGCTGTGTTAGGCCGTTTTTATATCTGGAAACCAGAAATTGGCAGGTTTTTCATGCTGCCCATTTTCTGTCTTTAATAAAATGCCTTATTTTGCATCTTTTTTTTTTTTTTTTTTTTTTTTTTATATAAATCTTGCCTACTTTCATTAGTGTTCGCTGGAGCAAGGTGTAACTAGACCTCTTGGTTAATGCGCAATGTATATTTTTAGTCATGTTTTCAAGTTGTCATATCGCCATACCCATCTGATTTTGTGATCACAATACAAACTGAAGGTAGCAGTTTGCACAAAAGAATACAAAATGCTAATTTCTTTGTATAAGGTAATTTCTTTTCACAGGCTAGATTTATTTATTTTTTTACTGTGGGCAAAAGAAACGGAACGTAGAACTCTATTGCCCTCTTGTGGCCACAGATGGTAAAATGCAGATTTTTGTTTCCTAGAAAATAATAAAATATATTAAATGGCCTTTTCTTTTTTTTTTTGGTGGGTTGTGCAAACTTATGGATTTTATTGTACCATTTCAGACTTTTTCCAAATGCTGTTGCTTAGACAAGGTTTTCTTTCCATATATACATATAACGTATTCTGTAGCATTGTACAGAAATAGTGCAGGTGTTTATTATTAATAATAATTTAATTTATTAATTTCATTATTAAAAATTATTATTTTTCATTGTGATATTTAAATGGGAAGTCAAATATCAGGAGAGTTAAAACGTTTAAGGAGTCGCTTCTTAGTCTACTTAACATGCACTCTGGGGTAGAATTAGTAGAATGGTCTAGAAACAAAATTGTCTTAGTTGCCCATGGTAACCAATCACAGCGCACTCTGCTCTGGAAGAATTTGAGCTGCATTGTGACTGGTCGCTGTGGATCATCAGTATAGTGCCAGTGGAGCACCCTATGCAATATCAGCCACATTCTCCATTCTTTAATGCTCCACATTGTCGGCCACAATCCTTCAAATACAATATAACGTAATCTTTACTTCCCAGACATTCTGCCATTCTGTACTCCGTTCCAGTGCAAAAATACACTGCCTATGGGTAGACTTTGTAATATATTTCATCAGAGAAAAATTCCTCCTCCTTCTCTTATCGGGCTGTTTTCCTGCACTCAGTCTCTGTGCTAAACTGATTTTCACAGACTGCAGGTCCTATAGCTCAGATTACACATGTCTATGGAGAGGGGAGGGGGAAGAAATAAACGGAAGCAGAGAGAATC
Organism: Leptodactylus fuscus; assembly: GCF_031893055.1. Classification (NCBI taxonomy): domain Eukaryota; kingdom Metazoa; phylum Chordata; class Amphibia; order Anura; family Leptodactylidae; genus Leptodactylus; species Leptodactylus fuscus. The sequence continues at coordinate 29,676,751 of NC_134275.1, forward strand.
AGAAACACAGTGTGCGATGCTGGAGCTAAATAGGAGCTTTGCAACACAACCAAATAACCACATTCACATTGATACAGATCAGGACTTCCCTATGTATGTCCTGCATGGTCCTATGGCTCTTTCTAACAGAAAGAGAGAGAAATCGTTATGCAGCAGATTCTCCTCTAGTTACTGTTAGCAGGGTATGGCATCTTGTCTCCTCGCACCAGCTCAGAGAGAACTGCAAACTACATATGGAGCCTGCATCAGGGAGCACGGCTAAATAATATAAATCCTGTAATGACCAGAGATGGTATTCTGCCCCAAGTATTCCATTCACACATTTTGGATGAGTCATGGAATTAATTTCCGCATCAAAATCCATCTTGCCTACAGACTTCAATCAGCATTTCATACATATACAGTATATGGGGTTTGCACAACCCTGTTATATACTATTGACAAAGTCATACAAGAATTAGCATCTTACTCATTGTCATGACTTCTGAATGAAGAAATAGCTTGAAGCCTGACACAGATTATATCCATTGAATGAGGGTAATCCAGATATGGATCCACAGCACTCCAAATGGTAAACCGTGGAGTACTGCCACAGATTTTATATTGAAATTCAGTATGTATCAGATTCATATGTGACATGTGTGAACAATGCACAGATATGCAGATCCTACAGTATGTAGCGCTCCCATCTGTTTATTGACCTCTGCTATGACACCATATAGTCACACGTCAGTGGTAAAGGAACGCATAGCCCCTGATCACTAATGGCCCTCTTCATCTCCAGACACGGATCGACTACCATTGGTGCACACGTCTGCTAGGAGTGTGATAGAAGATGTAACGGTTAATAAGATATCACTTCTGGCACACAAGTAGTCATCAGTAGATCTCTCTCTGGATTTTTCTTACAGTCCAGTCCATGTTTGTTCATATGAAGACACCTCAGCCTCTAGTCTTATATAAAAGCTACTTATTATTATTTTCCCTCCGTCCTCCCATTATAATCTCCAGCTCATTTAAATGTCAATTAAATTTGAGATATCTACATTTGTCAGCAGTTCCTGCTTCTGGCCACAGTGATGTGAGGCAGGCCTGTCCATGATTTCTCACCATGCATATCCTCCTCATTAAAAATAAAGCCATGCACTTGTAATAATGCACACAGGCTCCGCACTACCCGCGGCTATTGCAGGATGTGTGTCTGACATGGTATTTAAAAAGAAGCAAGCTGTCACCAGTGTCACGTGCAGGTGTTAACACAAGGGGAAGGAAATGTGCAGTGCGTTACAAGCAGTGGTCTTGATCAATGATGATGAGTGTTTGACATGCGGTATATTGAGCCTCAACACAGCAAAATCTCAATTATTTTCAGTGGTGGAACAGTCTAAACATCTCCAAGTATGTTAAAATGTCATAAGAAAATATGTGCAATGAAGAGCATAATATGTACACCAGTAGATAGTAGAGCACATAGCAGCGAGTCACCGTGAACATGGCAACTGTGTTGTGTCCTTGCTCATTTAGTTCACAATGCCTTACTAGGTTATTTATAGCAATGGTTTATATAGAGTATACTATTGATCCTCTGTCCACACCATAAAGATTTTGTCTCATATTATATATGGTTAAATTCAGCCCATAAAACATTTTTTGTATATAAACTTAATTAATTTTTTTTTATAGCCCTATGTATTCCAGGATTAATGTTAGAACAGCACCACCTGCTGTTCCTATTGAATTTCAGTTTTTTGGTCCATCTCTGTAGATGTGCTAAGGTCATGCATGCTCAGTATTGCATCTTTTTATGCTCCTCCAAGTATACAGAGGAACCTCTGGTGTGGTGAGCCGGTTGCTTTTGTCCACCTTAGTACATTTACTGATATAGTGTCGTGTACAGATCGTCTTAGCATATGATGATGGTGCAGCTGTCGGGATAATTCACTCCACTCACTCAATCTTGCACTCACCTTTCATTCAGGCTATATATTGAGCATGTATTGCACCTTAAATACACGCTGCCACCAATATTGACTATGGGCTCAGTAGAATCCCCACTCACACATGCACACAGAGAGTCAGACACAAAAGCTTTAAAAAGGTAATGGGTTCATAGAGCACACATAAAGTACCATTAAATGTAATAATTCAATACCCAGGGGTTCAATGAAATATATCAAAAAGATAAGACAAGCAAAACAGTTTTTAAAATCAAAAGGAAAAAAAGACAGAAAACCTGGTAACTTAAAGTCCTTTTGTTTCCATGGAGCTTGGAGAGTCTCTTAGATAGGATGGCCAAAACCCCGCCTGCTGCTGCTCCACAAAGGTGTGACACAGTCTCAAGATATTCGCAGTTTTTCCAGGGTGTCCCCTCCTCCTTCACAAGGTGGTAGATGAACTTTTGAGATCATTGTCTGGTCTAGCCACAAAACGAAGAAGCAATGCAGAGATCATCATCCTTTTAAGGATGTGCAAATCAGTCTGCAAGTGCATCAGGGGCGGGGCCTAATTTACTTCATTTATCTACAAACAGCCAAAAGTGCTCTGGATTTCCTTTTGGAATGATTGCCCATTGCTTGCTATTATGAATTCTATTAGACACCCTTTAAGAACTTTGCTGTACCTCCTGCTATCTATTGTTATACATAGGTGACTAGAACACCACTAACTGTCTTCTTCTCCTGTCTTCTCAGCGTTGTGAAGCCCACACGCCACTATACTGTCTTCCTTTCTGAAGATTCCTCTGATGATGAGTTCCTGCAGGAGGAGGATCCTGTTTCTGCCTTTTCTGAAAACTTTATCTTCTCTGCTCCCTTTGAATGGTCTCTGTCTTCTTCTATCTCCTTTTTATACCTCTCATCTCCACCTACCTTACATCATCCCGAAGAACTTTACATGTATCTTTACATGTCTTATATATTTTGGTTTGAGATTGTCCGCCATATTAATTCACTTAATATTAAGCTTATCGGTATAGTGAGGAAAGTAAATAATCTTTGACTAATAGGCTCGCAATACTTGGAAGTTTTGTTGCTTTGTTTGTGCACAGTTTGCTGTGGTTTGGATTCAAAAGGAATGAGAATTGTAAAGGAAGGATATATAATTCATGTTCTTGCTGGATTCCGTCCTGGCTTTGGCTAAGATCTGTTCCAAACAAGCAACAAAAACTCCATTGAGGAAATTTATTAACAATGGTGTTTCCTAAACTAATCTTGGAAAAAATCCCCAACTGGGAATTATTAAGGGGCTCTGGACTAGAGATGAGCGAGTAGTATTCGATCAAATATCTCCCCTGCATAGTTATTGGTGTAAAAAAGTGCCAGGGAAGGTGGGAGGGGGATCAAATTTTTACTGTGTGGTATTCGGCCAAGTACACCAATAACTATGCAGTAGTATTCGATGGAATATTACTCGTTCATCTCTACTCTGTATTATTAATCGGGCGTAGAGGTGAGCAAACACTGTTCGGATCAGCCGATCCGAACAGCACGCTCCCATAGAAATGAATGGAAGCACCTGGCACGCAGACTTTGCCGGCGGCCGGCCGCTTGACCCCCCGTGTGCCAGCAGCTTCCATTCATTTCTATGGGAGCGTGCTGTGAGCGTGCTGTTCGGAACGGCTGTTCCGAACAGTGTTCGCTCATCTCTAATCAGGTGCTCTTTTGTAGGGCTGGTATAGATTTCTGGTACAACCCATGCCAGTTTTAGATAATAAATTTGTTAAGATGTCCCTGACCTGACAGACCCACTTTGTTCTCCACCCTTGTTAGCAAAAATGGGGGCAGGCACAGAAGGATGTGGCACAAATTTTATGGAAAAAAGGGATGTGCACCAAAGATGTACCACATTCACACTCATCTATACCAAAAATCTGCTGTAGATTGTGTTTCTCCCACCTTGGACTATGATAACAATAAGAAAACTGGCCATGTCTATGTATGTTCAGCCAGAGACCGCACCATGTATGACCTATAGCAGAACTCTGTCTTCCTTTCAGTATATTTGTATTTTTCAGTATATGAATTATTGACTTATACTTTTAACTTATCTTAGGCCTCAACAATATCGAACATTGAAGGAGTCCGATGCTGATGGAGATGAGATCATCAGCCCAGAAAAGGAAAGCGATTCAGTGCTTGACCAAGAACCAACACATAAGGAGGTCCCAAATATCAACCTGCTGGAAGATATCTTTAGTCATTTCGATACAGAATCACAACCACCTCTTTTAAGTCAAGCTAAAAGTTTAGAAGACTTGAGAACCCCCAAGGAGGACCATGAAGACCATTTCACATTTGATTATCAGGTGAAGTAATAAATGGTACAGCAACAAAACTGAAATCCTGCGATACACTTATGTATTACATGAATATGTTCAAGGGTTTTCTGGGACTGCCATTGATAATCTATCTTCAGGACAGGTCATTGAAGAAGTTCTCCTATTGCAGATGCTTATTGCCTATGTGGTAGTTAGGGAATAAGTGTCACATTCTCCATGGCAGGGGTGAACTTACCAGTAACCTGTGCAGATGTACAAGGGCCCAGTAGGTTACAGGCCCCATCACCTTAGCTGCAGCTTTCTACTGTCTATTAGCCTATGGGTAAATGCTAAACAACTTCAGGACTAGCAATGGCTTGGAGATTGTTAGAGAAACATAAGAGAGTGCACTATGCTGAGATACAGGAAAACAGGGGACCAATAACTGTACTTGTACATGGGCCCTCTGACTATGTCTGCTCCTGCTCAGTGACTTTCAGCACCCACAAAAATGAATTAATGGAGCTGCATCGCCCCCTATTGTTTACCAAGCACAGTTGACTTGAATTGAAGTAAGGCTACATTCATATCTACTTCATTAAGTCATTTGATCCATCATAGAATCAGAACAACAGACTGAAAGTAATAATAATATAGTAATGGAGGAAGATGAAGAACCTTTTTTCTGCATCTCTCAATACTTACTGTAATGTATAAAAACCAGATAGAAGTTTGCATCCTGCACACACATCTTCCAAGATATATTGAAAACATTGCTAAGACAAAGATCAAACTACTGTAACAAAAAAATATTTTAACACTAACTTAATGTAATTTTTATTTGACAGAGAATGGATCTCACAGTACCAGAGAGAAATCGTCTGGTGCCACCTATGAAACACAACCACCCATACAATAAACTATGGAGCATGGGCCAGGATGACATGGCTATCCCAAATAAATATCTCCAGATCTCACCTGAGAAGCACGCATCCCTTCCTGGGAGTGACACAAGTACTCCTCACAAGGAAATTACATCATTAGCCGTTGACAAAGAGGTAACCTTGAGCAGCAGCCAAGGTAATATCACTATTCCAAGGCCACATGGAAGGAAAACACCAGAGCTGGGCATTGTGCCACCCCCACCAGCACCAAGAGCCTCCAAGCAGCAAAGTGTGCTGTCAGTAACAGAGTCAGGTGGCAAGCTACAGCTCGGAGAGAACATCGGCTTCCCTGTGCAAGGAACCTTTGGAGAAGCATCCGTATCAGATGGACACAGACAAGTTTCTGACTCCAGTTCTATGGATCTGTTACAACCTGTTAAGGTTTCTACTGATATCTCTGTAAATGATGATATTCTTAGTCTGTTAGATCCTTTAATAGCAGGTCCGGGCCAGAGTGACATCATGCCTCCTCTAGGTAGTGGTCTTCAAAGCTCTGAAGCACCACATTACTCCAGCACTCCATGTTTTACCTCTCTACAAAGTGAGTTCACACCTGCAGCTTTCCCTCACCAATTGGGATTTTCCACCCCACCACCTGCATTTATGCATTCACCACTTAATCCATTTATCCAAGCAGTACCCCTGGACCATTCAGTCTCTGTAATAGGCATTACAGCGAGACCATTTACTCCACCAGTTGTCTCCAACTCTCTTTTCTCAAGGTCAGTTTTCTATCACAGTCAGAGACGTCCAACTCCACCCTTGTCAGGAAGTAATCTACTGAGCCACGTTGCATCTGGCCCGGCAGTCAATACACTAATGCAACAAAGTCAACCAACCTCAGAAACACGGCAAAACATTCCACCAATCTTGACTGGCCCAGTTGGCCATAGAACTTTACCTATGACTAAGCCTCCTGCCAAACCTCAAGGCAGCAAGCCCAGGGAGTATCCAGCCATCCCTCCTAGACCTTCAAAAATTTCAGACCCTGTTCTTCTACCCTCTAGGCCAGGTCAGTCCAAGGATCCTTTCGATGAGCTGCTCACCAAAACAAAAGAAGCAGTAACTCCAACCCCGGGCAAAGTAGAACAGCTCCGAAAGCGATGGGAGACTTTTGAGTAGGATTGAAATTTATAGCTTTTGGTTAAAGAGCAAGTGGTCCAGTTGTTAAAGAACTTGTGGAATGACCATGAGATCAAATATTTGCTCTCAAATTTCTGACTTTTTGGAATTAAAGGCTTTAATCACAATCGACTCATTATACTCTTTAGGTTTGGGGATCCCCCAGTGCTTGCTTTGTTGTCTGCTTGACTACTTTTCGGTCGGAATTTGTCTTGATGTAGAACTACTGAATCCAGCGCTTTATCATAACAAAAAGCTGATCCAGCACAGGCATCACAGTATGTGGTCTGTCAAGGACTATAAATCGACACATTACTTATCTAGTTAACTCCCCACCGAGTCCCTGGGAAGTGCTATATGATGTGTTAGCACGCGTTATTACCATGTGCCGCAGTTTACGAAGCAGCACAGTTTTTAGTTTTCTATAGGAAATTTGATCATTGTGATAGCAAATGTGATCGTTGTGGTGAAACACACAGCTTTTTATTGAGATTTTACCGCCACTAAGGATCAAAAAGTTAATAGGTGTGTAGTGGAAAATAAGCACTCGTCTTTAGCGGTTTCTGTGACTTAGAATGCAATGCCATCAGTCTTCAGAACAAGGTATAATCGTAGCTGCTGCTCTAGGTCCTCGACGCATCGGCCGATATGAAGTTATATTAGACATTTTATGTACCAAGTCCCACTTGTTGATGTTTTGGATCACCAAAAATGAGCGTATCTAGAACACAGAATGTACTAGTCTGTAGTGTAGATTGTACACTATATTGTCTACATGTACTCCTCAATACTCTTCTCATGTAAGACAACAGATATTTAGGTGAAATTTCACTTTTAGCTGAGCCATATAAAAGTGACTTGTTAAGTAATTTAGGTGTCAATATACACAACATATATTACTGTTCTGTATATTGTTTGGTAGTACAGCACCGGTCACTCAGTATACAATGAATGTTGCACTAGGTAGAGTAGATAAAGTCCTACACTACACAGTAATACAACCTGGGGTGATTTTTTGGATAACCATTTATCACTTACTGTATCAAACGAAACCCACGTTGTCCGCCTCGGCTTGTGCCATGACATAGAAAGGAGGGACCCCTGCATGTTCCCTCTATATGAATACCTATGGCGCAGTATACATGTATAGTTCTTCACACCGCTCATGTTGTTGCATTATATTTCCAGTGTTAAGTGTTTTTTACATTTCATCCTAACGTCACCTTAAACTTTTGACCCGTTTTGTGCCACTGGTTCCAGTCTGGATTAACAGGGGAATTTTTAACATCTAATTTTTTTTTTTTTTTTTTTTTTGGAGAATGTTGTTTTTCAGCTGCCTTAAGCCTGAGCTGAAATGTTCAAAATAGCTGGAATTTGGTAGAGACAAACTAGATTATTTTACCCCTTCACTATGCAGTACGGCTCTACAATTTATCCTTTTCTTGATCTGCAAAATTTTTTGCAACATTAAATTGTAATGCTGGAGATTTACAGGGACCATGGAGGCCAGCATGCCCGTTTCCAGCACGCAATACTGCCAAAGCGACAGCAATATACTCACACCCAGTGGTTGTGAGCTAAGGTATAGATTGTTTGTCCACCTTGCACCCACCAAAATTTTCAAATTTCCAAGAATTTTACTGATAATTTCAAGAATATTTAAGAATTACGATACAACCACCCTCTGTTGGTATTAGGAATAATCAATTTTGACTCTTAGAAAATTAAATCTGTTTCTTAAAGTCAATTTGGTCTTTAGAGTTCATGTATTTCCATAACCCAATGTGGTTATATCACAAGGTAATCCTATAGATGACAATGGCCTATCCAGTGTATGCTGTGACAGCAGGGACAATATATACTCTCTAGAAGATGTCTAGCTCACCTGTTGGAGCAATCCAGATCTTCTGTGGTCACTGGAGCCTCTTAAAGGCAATGTGTTACCAGAAAATGACTTATGTTTTAAACCTCCTATCTATGTTAACCATATTTTTAAAGAATTTTTGATTTCACTTGAAAACTCTCCCATAGACCTCAGTGAGTTGTCTCCAGACTATTGCTGCCTATTGCTATGACTATGTTGTGAAGCAGATCACTAAATGTTGTTAACAAATGAGACTATCAGGCAAGATGGCCGCCCCCATAATCATGTACAAAAAGTGGAATTAAAAACAAATTCAAAACAGATTAGAAAAAAATAGATAAATCTTTTGTCAGACACCTAATAAACCTCTGTGAGCACGTTAGATGTGTACACTGGGAATATTCACACTGCATTTATGCTGAATTTTAGCCTCCGTTTTTTGCAGACCCCAGACCTTTTACAAACACATCCCTTTCACATGATACATGGGCACTGGGGTTGGGGTCTTTTTCCGAACCTTCTAGACATTCCAGGATTGTTGGTGGATATCCGGGCAGGCCATATATAATAATAAAGATTTTTCATTTGACATCCAATAATATTATTTGACTTCTACATTTTTGGATTTGGGATTTAAAAGCACCCAAGAGATTTTTTTCCCCCTATATGTTGTTATAATACCCAAAATGGCCAGAAGTGGATTGCTGCTGCAGGTACCTGCTATATAGAGTCCGTGTAGAGAGCGTATATGGAGTTTCCAATGTTTGTCACTGCCTCTATAAGGAGAGACAAGGGAAATCTTTATGTTTGGTGCTTTACATTATTGACCAAAAAACTCGTACACCCCAGGAATCTAGACAATGATATTCTCACATATGTATATCACCTATATACCTGTCATAATGACCCGATGGTTGGCGCCTTTGTCCCATTTCATGGTGTTGCTAAGCTTTTTTACTGCCTCTGTATACTTAGTTACATTGTAGCTTTCCTATGTTACGTCCTATGTATGTCAGCGACACTCTCTGTTACACTTACAATGTATTAGCTCTCCCTTATTACACCGCTCTCATTAAGTGCAATAGAAGTGGCCCAGACCGCTGCCGAGTCAGCTGCTACTGTACCAGGACCCCAGCAACACCCCACCTGCTGGTCAACAGATGTTACTGCAGACTTTACTTTGTGTTTCTTTTGTTGGACATATATATATATATAAATATATATCAGGTGTCTTGTTCTCTAATACTATGAATTGCATTGAAATATTCTAGATCAAGATAGTAAACTATTGTGTTTCCCGGCTGGGTGAGACTGGAAATGTATATTGTATAACCTGCGTGTAGATGAGGCGTGATAAGATGGATGCACTGTGTAAACATATTACTGCACTAATAATTTATGGCAAAGTGCTTATCAGGTCGCCAGTGTTTGATGATAATGTGTATTACTTGCTGGAAGTCAATGTTCTGGTCACTAATGCCTCTTTTATATTGTTGCTGGTTTTAGAAGTTTCTCTTGAAGCAAAGTGTTAAAGTGGACCTGTCCTACTATTCATTGTGGAAGGTGATAAAGTATCAAGGGGGTGCTAATGCTACTTACGGCCACTAAGAGGCAGCGGGGAGCCATGTGCATGGGCCTGAGTGTGCAGGTGGAGGCGCCATTGTGGATGATTATAGAGCAGGTCCTATCCTGCTCTATGTTATCGAAACAGAACGGATCAGAAACCCTATAGACATGTATGTATAATGGAAGGCACTCGGATGACACTAAGATGTCACTCCGATTGTCTCCCCCTTATTGGATTCCACGCTTGGGACTTATATATTTGGTCCCATGTAACAACAGGGAGTCTTAGACTAGAGAAATATGATGTGGATAACTGCGCACAGCCAAAACACCAAGCAGCCACATCGGCCATTGACCACGCAGTTGAAGCTAATCTTTGGCCACCGCAGGCTGGCAGGGTTTCCCTTGTGTGTCCTTTCCCTTAGACAATGTATGTGCTGCACATTATACTTGTGTGTCCGTAAACCCCTCTAGCTTCATCTTTTATCCCATCGCGATCGGTTGAATGGTTGCAAATCTCTTAGCAAGCCCTAAAGCTTTTGGGGCATACTGGAAGCTGTAGTTTTGCAACCGTTGGATTCCATTATCATAATAAGTATTGGGGTCTGTTAGCTGACTCTAGGCATGTAAGGTCAGGATAGTATGTGAACAGGTATTTACAGAGATTACACTGGACACATGGGGAGGGGGGGGATATAAGAAACGCGCAAGATGTGCCAGAATTACTGAGAGGCTTGCATGTAAGCGTGCCTGAACTCCTGAGTCAGGAACGGGCATAGAATTCTGGTCTAACTCACACTCATCTCAATTTGATGGACTGGGGTGTTCCCAACTTGGACCGCCTAGATGTCCACCCACCAGTGAGCAGGTTGCACGATGGGGCGTAATTTCCATCCACCAGTATAGGTGCACAATGGGGTGTATTTTAAGAATGTGGTGTATTCACGAGCAGAATGCCACCCCTGCCTCTCCCCGCCCTGCTCATGGTGACCGCCGTCAGTCGCTGCGGAGGGAGCTCTCTCATAAATATATCAGGCTATCGAGACTGTTTTCCTATTAGCTGACCACTCCCCTGGTCATTGCACTTGCCTAGCCCATGTATTTTGCTTTTACATATGGAATCCCTTCTGTACTGCTGTGAATACATCTTAGCGGCCAGCGCTATAGTTTGGAGTTATATAGATCACAGGTCCACTTTAACCGCTTGTATATTTGTTGCTCCCCAAATAACATAGCATTGCTTGGAGGCGGCATACTCTGCATGTGACTTACAGTACATTTTCTAACCTATCATAGTGTTTTGTTTGTAACTATTAATCTTTGATTTTGCTGTGGGCAGAGACTGGAGAGTTTTATGTTAATGCCAGGCAGTGAACGGGTTAAACACGCATTTTCTTTTATACAGTTTACATGCATGCACATTGCAGTGACGAGCGTGTTCGCTGTCTCACAGAAAAGTATTTTTCTATCATTTATACCTTTTTATCCTGTGTGTAAGACACAAAAGTACAAAAATGAAAAAAAAAAAACACTTTTTTTTTTTTTTTTGAAGCTCGGTGAAATAGTGTGCACTTTACAAAGCCGTGAAAATGAACTTGTGAATCTTACAGGAAAATAAATATCTACAGCCAGCTACCATCCTGCCTTGTTGTATCCTTTCTAAGGCCGGTGTATGTGACGCATGTGGGAGAGCGGCTACATCATGAAAGTGGACCCCCAAAGAAAGTTGTGTGCGAATTTATTTTCAGATAAATGAACATTTTAGCTGCTTAAGGTCACCGCTAGGGGGAGCTTACTCAAAAAATAAATAAATAAAAAAAACATATATATAACTATATTTATTTATATACATCTCTCATAATATATATATATATATATATATATATATATATATATATATATATATATACACTGTGTATATATTCTATATCTCTCATACATAGACATATACATATATATATATATATATATATATATATATATATTCTCATTAAACTCCCCCTAGTGGCGGCTCGTGCAGGCAATTAGGGTGTTAGCATTTAAAGGGAACGTGCAATGTCATGGCTGAGTAGTGACAGTTGTTGATGTCAGTCGCCATTATGTGCGGCAGTTTTTGAGAACTTGCATTTTATTCTTTGCAGCTATGCCGAAAGCAAGAGGTGAATGAATTCATGATATATGGGATCGTTTTGCCCCGCAGGTGAACTTTGATACATCAGAGTGAATATAGTTTTAATGTCAGATTCAGATTAACCCTTTGCAAGTTTAATTTGCTTTAGAAGCCTGGCATTATCCCAGCAGGATTCAGCGGTTTTGACACAGAAATACCAAGGTAAGCTCAATAGTGATGAAGAATATAACTAAATGTATTTTTACTTTTGTCTGTCGGGGGCAGTTTACATCAGTCCGATAAACAACATTAACCCAAAGAACCTTGTCATTGTGTGAGAATAGAGATAAGAGGTCAGTGTATCCTTAGCAACGAAACGCAAAATTTCAATTAGTTATACGTTGAAACAGACTCGTTATAAATTAATGATATGCTGGGATCAAAGCTATAAAATTAGCGGGAGATATCATTAAATAGTGTATGGACACATCAGAAATGAAATAATAATGTACGAGAAGAGTTCAAGAAGCCGAGCACTCCCAAATATGATATCTGAATCTGCATGGTATTGGTCTTATATGTTGTATTATATTTACCCCAGAAATATAGATCCGGTGCTGTGCAAAAGGTAAGTGGTTTAACTCAAAGCGTACCTGAGTTTCCTGGGCAGTCTGTTCTCTGGTTGTGTAAGCCTTCATACATGGTGTCCTACTAGTTTTTCTGCTCCTAAGAGTCCCATTATAGCTTCAGAACATTTTCATTTGTGTCTGAGGCAGTGGGCAGGTGCAGTACTGTGCAGTCTGCTCCATCCATTACTACTATTACTGGTTTCCTTTACATGTAATTCTGCCAGGAGTAACTGTAAAATAGCAAACATACAGCTGAGAAAATCCCAAGTAACCATAATATAGGAAATCCAGGGACATTCCAAATCAAGTTTTAGTTAAAATGACACTTGATACTAAAAAATAAAAATTTGAACACAATCCACAAAGCTGGTTATTGTTTATAGACGCTGCACAGGAGGTTCAGGCAACGTAAAGGCAGGGAAAGCTGTGTGTAGACATTCAGAGGCTGTGAAGAGAGACCTACCCCTCCTCCCTCCACTCACTGCGTTCCCATCTTGTGTCTGCTGGTTTCTAAAGAGAGAAGGTGGGAGATACTAGAGGCAGCAAGTCGGAGAGGTTTTTGAGTGTAAAAAACTGCAACATTTTTAAAGCATACCTGCAGTTATAAACAACTTTTCATAATGGACTATTGTACAGGTGAAAATAAGAAACTTTGTAATATATCTTATGACGGAGATCTCATTTATAACTCTATGATTAATTGATTTATTGCTTCATTCTGTGCACTAAAAGCCCCTTACCAACAACCTAGCAGTGTTTTTTTTTGTTTGTTTTTTTTAAAGCAAGGAATAGCAGAGTATAACAGCAGCAACTATTTGAGTGTCTCTTCTACCCCCTCCTCTCTTCCTAGACTAATTTGTTGAAATCAACTGCCTGAAAACATATTTCTTTATTAAAATATATTGCAAAGTTTCTTATATTCACCTGTACTATTCATTTATGAAAAGTGGTTTAAAACTGGAGGTTCGCTATAAATAAAGTGCATTGCATTTTGGTACAGAACCACGGTCTCTATTAAATGAGACTAAGTTATGTGAACAGTTAGTGGCTTTTTAACTCATGGTGGATTCTGCTCAATATCTTACTTATGAACACAACACGCACCTGGCAGCATGTATACTCAGTATCTTGTGTACATGAACATTTGTGTATACATATGTGACCTCACACCTGATAAGTAACCTAAGTAATCTGGAAAGGTTGTTACTTGTCATTTTCATTTATCTTTTAAATTGTAAAGTAACTTTGCAGAAATCATGAATATGTGCAAATATAAGACATTTTATAATATATCTTAGAGAAAAAAAATATTTCTTCCTCACTTATGTGTTCCCTTCTCCATATATTTACTGAATTCCGTCTTGGTCCCCCAAGACGGACTGTCAGTTCATTGATCAAATAACGTGCTCATAGAAGTGTTTGGAACGAAAGGAGTTGGAAGAGGAACTGAGTAAGATGCAAAGGCACAGGTATCTTATCCTTATGAGTTATCTGAAAGTTTTGGCACGCTTTTAGTGACACTAGGTTCACACAAGCCCCGGGCTCTTTGTCATTCAGGTTCATCAGGGCACCTGAACGACTGAGAGCCAGACCGTGGTTATATGCTTTTTCTCTGTCAATTTTCAATACTCTTTGCGATGGAGTCTCCAACACAGATGGGAACCCAGCCTAAGCCACTAGAACTTCCCAGATACTGAGGACCTGGCTATAAGAACATGATAATTACTGTATAGAATCCCACCCCCACCGCTGCTGTCAGCTCCCCTTTAGGGCCATAAAAATATTTTTTTTCATTCCATAGTACCGTATGTCGCTAATAGTCATCATAAGTGAGCGTAGAAACTTTACCAACCTTCCATACACATGACTGACAAGTGACAGTCATGAAAACGGCCATGAACTAAGCACAGGTACTGCCCCCTGCGCCCTCCCTCGCTCTAATGAGAGAATCTGGACTCATTAGGAGTTTTTTAATAAGTAATTAGCAGGATAAGGCCTAATGGTTTTATACTGGACATGAGACTCCTATCTACTAGGATGCAAAACCTCACAAAACGCGTCTAAAAACATACACAAGCTGTATCTGTAAATATCCAGCACAATTAATTAGGAGTTAAAATGTGAGAGGTGACTGTGTGCACGGTGGTCAATGGTCTAAAAATACACCAGGATTGTTAATGATATGTAGAGAAGAGGCAAATTATCAAACAGCAGAACACAGGTAATTAAAAAATGCCATATTAGCAGATGTCAGCAGGTTTCAGTTCATAACAAGGTCTCCTACACACGGCCATACTACAGCTCAGGTTTATAGGATATCTCCTAGTATTGCTACCTACAGGGGGACTTCATTATGGAGGATGTTGAAATGCCGCACTACATATGATAAATTTAGTGCATCTTTTTAAGTCTAACATGACCAAGTTTCATCCATGGAATTCAATTGATATGTGCACCAGATTTATCAGTCTGAACACAAAGCAAGGAGACTCCTAGCTCTGTACTTGTCCGTCATGATAGAAGACCCTGCATTGTGATTAGAGTACATGACAGTATTTAGCAGGGGCTCCTGGTGCAGCAGCGCTGGGGTCCTGTGTCTTCTGCATGGAGTTTGTATGTTTTCTATATGCTTGGGTGGGTTTCCTTCCACATGTCAGAAACATACTTCAAAACAAATGACCCTTGTGGATGTTGGGGATGAGCACCTGTACAACAGGCACTAACTCCCCTATTCCTCAATGTTGAGTCCCTTGGTGAGAAAAGCGCATTACAAATGTTTTTCAGTGTCATTATTGATAACTGTAATGCTAGGAGATCACCTTCCAGTGTCCAAGTCAGTGAATCTGGCAAGCACATGGATTCATGGTGACTTAGTTGTATGACCACCACCACCTTTAGTATGTAGATTGCCTCAGTGGTTTTAGAATAAGTCCGTTTTTATTCATATGCTAATGAGCTTCTAGCCAGCACAGGAAGTTCCCAGCAGCCTCCTCTCTGCTATTATCTCCTGTGTGTGTGTATGTGCAAGCAGGAAGTCATCAGCAGCAGCCTGTGCTGTACACACCCATAGGAAAGAATAGCAAAGGGTGGTGCACAATGCATCGTGTACCCAGTCTAATTAGCATGTGAATAAAAATGGACTTATTCAAAAACCGCTGATGCAATTTACATACAAAAGCTAGGTGTGGAATAGCCTTTCTAAAGCCTATGCAAGGATGTGATTAGTTAAAAATGACACTTCCCAATGATAGAGCCCCTTTAAGTGAATATAAGAATCTTTGTAATGTACTTTATCAGAGAAAATGCTCCTTTGTCCACATACCAGTTTCCCCAAGCTTCATAAATTGTCCCCCAGCTTATTCACCAAATTGGGTCAAGAAGACAGAAAATGTGCAGATCTTTCCATTGTACCTTATCTTTGTGTAGTCTCCACTCCTGGTATTAGCGTATAACCTCTGCTGCAGAACACTGTTGTGTGTATATAAGGCCTCAGTGTTATACAGAGTATATACCAATAGCTCAGAATGGAATTAGGAAAATTCTTCTCCTAAATATTAGCGTATAACAAACAGAATCAGACACAATATTTAGGAAGTAAAATATTTTATTTACATGAAATAACTTAAGTATTTACATCAGGAAATCAATCAAGTCATTGAGTCGCTTTGTACATAGATGGAGATCTATGTACAAAGCCCATCTGCAACAAAATGTAGGATCAGGTAGATGTCAAGAAGTGTTGTGAGACGCACAAACATTAGAAGGGCGTCCAGTTCGGCCATTACAATATGTGTGGTCGGCTTTAGCTTATATGATACCATTATTAGATATGTATACTATACTCACATTTGCTTTTAGGATGGGCGTACCTTTGACCCTCCTTAGCAGCTCGGGATACGCAGTATGATCTGTTAGGCCTGGGCCCCACAAGACGGAAACGCTGCGGGAAAAATTGCGGCATTTTACAGTAAGGGCAAAGTGAATGGGATTCTAGCAAATCCCATACTCACTTTGTGATAAAAACTGCGGTGCAGACATGCTGTGATTTCCAAAACGACGCAGTTCTGTTAATCGCAGCATGTCAATTATACCTACGGAAATGCCGGTGGTTTCCCCATAGGAGGAAAACTCTGCGAACTTTCTGTCTAAAGCGCAGTGGGAAGAACCATGATGCGCTGCCACCACAGTTTTTCCCGCCCGTCCCGTGGGGCGTTAGCATTAAGCAGCTTTTATGACAATGGAGAATAAAGACTTTGCAGGTTAGTTACTAGCGATGGGTGAACCTCATGAGATTTGTTTCATGTATATTTGCATGACTCATCTGCCTGTATTATTTCTTCGGCTGAAACCGGAAGCACTAATATTATACTGTGGTGTGGAGATAAAATACTGTATATACTCAAGTATAAGCCGAGTTTTTCAGCACAGTTTTTGTGCTGCTATATTTTCCCCCCTCGGCTTATACTCGAGTCAATAAGTTTTCCCAGTTTTTTTGTGGTAAAATTAGTGGCCTTGGCTTATATTCGGTTCAGCTTATACTCAACTATATACGGTAACCCTTATACTCACCTCTCCTGTGATTGGGTGTCAGTGGTCATTAAAGAGACCCTAGAGACTAATAGTGGTCTGTGGGTGGTAAACCCGCAAAGTTTCAGGTTTGGGTGGACCCAAAACTTAAGAAAAATGTGGGATGAATCTTGTTTGTTTGCTCACCTCTATTAGTTAGTCTGTGGTGTTTGTTTATATATTACAAGGCACTTAGTGCACGATAGGTGCAACCTAAGAAACCGGAGTACATGTCTGCCTGTGTCAGTACAGACGTGCACAAAGCAAGGATGAACACTAGATCAGGGCTATAAATTAAGTGCAAATATTAGATATTTAATTTAAAAAAATGCAATTTTGCAGATAGTCTTCATTAAATATTATTCAGTTCATACAGTCCTTATCCAGACTTGTATGTTGTCCTGGTTACAGACTACACACAAATCCTCTGTAGTCTGATCCCGCTGTCATACTTACTTTTTTTCATCTTATTATTTTCATCTTACTAACCTCCTAAATATTCAGATGAAAGCAAAGTATGACTGCAGGATCAGACTATGGAAGGGTGTGGAGTCTGTTACTATAGAGAGGTTTATAGTAGATCTAAATAGCAGAAGATTTTTAATCAAAACTATTTGCAAAGTTGCTTCACATTTTATTCCAGCCAACAACATTTTGAACATAATGGTAATTCCTTTAAGTAGTTGGACTGTTTAACACTTAGTAGTCAATAGACAACTTACAGTAGTTTTTACTCAAAGTGTAACTCCCATTTTATTTTTTGGAATTTTGTCGGGGGAGTTTGCTGACAATTTTTGCAATTTACTTAATTAACCTAACTTCCTTTTAATAGAAAACAGGCTGTAAAGTTCCCACTAGTAGTGATCTGACTAAGAAATGCCAGGTAGAATCTATCCGTACACTTGTAATACAGTATGTAGAGCCAAAGTGGGGTGGTCACTTCAAATTGCTGTATTTTTGGTTGTATATACCTATACAAATTATTATTATTATTATTATTATTATTATTATTATTTATATAGCACCATTAATTCCATGGTGCTTTACATTTGGGGGTTACATACAATACACAAAATATACAGGTACATATCATACTAACAGTGATCGGCTCGCACAGTGGAGTAGAGGGCCCTGCCCGCGAGGGCTTACAATCTATGGGATGCTTGTGGTATCATAAGAAAGCTGAGATTGTATCTATTAAAATACTGGAGATATCACTAGTTAACACCACAGTCGTGAATGTGATTTCTGTATGCAGCATGAATTGCTGTATATAAAGCTCAAATTTCCGGCTGTGTTTTTAACTAGTGGTATCTCGGGTAGTTTTATAGCTAGTACTGTGTGTGCCAAATCTCAGAAGTATTTGTATAGGTGATATAACACTAAAGCTACAGCCATGTAAAGTGACTATCTCAAACTTTAGCAAATGCTACATCTGTACACACTAGCAATATAAATGTGTATGGATTTCCCTAGTAATATCTTAGATTGTTGCTAGGGAGAATTTTATAGCCTGTTTTCTATTAAAAGGAAGTTAGATAGGTTAATGAATATATTGCAAAATGTTCAGCACACAACCCCTAATACAGCAGCAACAAAAAAATAAATAACATGAGAGTTACACTTTTACATTTAGACTCTGTGTGATTCATGGGTTAGATAAGTTGAGTGGGGCGTTTTACCTCTAAAGCCCCCACCAATGCTGACATTGAAAGGCCCCTTACCACTTTTGTTGCCAGGGAGCAGGACAAACTTGTGTGAGCGTGGCGCTTCTATTCACCTCTACATAGAGGGACAACGTATGGTTCATCCTTCACCGCAGCAACGACAGGGATTTGTTCTTGGCAAAAATAGTGATCCTATAGGCCAGATCCTGCCAAGACAAGTGTATTCAGAGCTTTAGATTGATGTCTAACTAAACAAGTCCGGTCACCTCCTCCCTCATAGCTCTATGAGGTGGTAAAAGCCTCAAAGGGGTCTCATTCGAATTTCACATTCAGCTTGAGCACCTGGGTTATCATGGTGTTTTCTCCACTGTGGGGCTATATGGAGCAAGCCATCTTTTACCAATTATTTCACTTTTATACTATATTCATTGGCTGGTTTAGGTTGGTCATCAACATTCATTGTCCTTACAGTTCATCTCATTTGTGAGCCTCAGGCATTAATAGATTTTAGCAGATTTTTTTTGTCATAAGCTTTGTGAGCCAACCCAACCGGGCCAGTAGGTAAGAGCTTTGCTCCGGCAGAAGTGTGACCCGGGGCTTCTAGCGTTTCTCCATGGTAAAAATGCTGAGAGGGAAGACACTGGCTTGTAATGGTGGATTATACTGTATTTTCTCCATTTGTTGCTGCAGTTCAGGTTTTTTCCTCCTCAGATCAGTCTCTCTGTAGGCGGCAGCTTGAGGACATTCCACATCTCTACTCTAGCGCCATCTTTTTCTTGCCGACTTGGACTATATGTCCCTTGTGTGGCTCTCTTTTTCCTCATTGCTATCATAATAATAGTGATGACAAGCAGTAGTATGAAAAGCATTCCTGTCCCTATGGCTGACCCAACCAGGGTGGAGGACTCGGCTTTTCTGATCAAACGTGGCTTCTGCATAGAACATAGAAGGGTGAACATAAAAAGTAAGTAAATAAAGGCACAACTTACATATAAACATGGAGGGCCTGGAAATTAGTTATTCATTGTGTTCCTATTATGTATTTTTATTACTAGTTCTCTCAAATAATCCTAAGTATATCTTCTTTAGAAAACTTTCAGAAGAGCATATGTCACCTTGGAGGACCCATCAACTCTGTGTAACATGTACAGCCCACTCATTGTAATAAGAATGGTGTAATACCTCATGTCCCCTGAGGAGTTGCTACAGGGAAGTTTAACACTTATTGGCTGTTATGTTGGACAATTGTCAAACAAGTGGCAAATCTTTGGTGCAAATCCTGGCCGTACGCAAAAGAATGCAGCACTTTGTTGTTTTTACACCTGGAGTGGGCGAGGATCAATGGAGAAGGGAAGGGACACCTCAGCTTGTCTTATATACTACTAGCATCTGCCCGCGACTTCATCTGCGGGTTGGAGTTGGCGCTGAGCCGCTGATATTTTGTCATTTGCCGTTGGTTATGATCTGCCGTGTACCGCCACGTCCAATCCTGCGCGCCCCTGGCTCATTTTCTCCTCGCCTGTCCCCGCAGGCTTTTTACCTACCATCTGCTCCTGGCTCCCCGCAGCCACCCTCGTCCCCCGAGCTCTTGCCCCTTCACACCCCGGCCCCCCTCTCTCTCCCATGGCCCTGGCCGCAACCCCCCGCGCCCCCCCCCCTCCACAGGGCCCCGAACCCTCTCTCCCACTGCACCCCGGGTCAACCTCGCCACCCCCCTTTTTCTGCAGACCACCCCCTCCTATGGCCCCCACCTGTAGGGCACCCCCCAAAACCCCCTGTTTAGCCCCCTCCGCAAAATCCCCTAACTCTCCTGCCGGCACATGCACTGTCCCGCTGCCGAATGACACATTGTACTCACCATAGCTAAGCTGGAGGGTCGGGAAGGCGCAAGACCAGTAAGCTGAGTGCGGTGTCGCGGGCTGCCGAGGACTTCCGGCGCTGCGGCCTAGGCTACGGCCGCAAAGTGGTGCCGTCCCGGAAGACGACGTGTACGTCGGCAATGTGCGCATGCGCCTGCAAATACAGTGTAGTTGCTGTGGCATGCCGGGCGGTGTTGTGGATCCCGATTGCACTGGTGTTCGGCAAAGATGCCGGGTCCGCAGCGTGGAAGAGGTAGGCCGCTGGAGTAACCTTAACGTGAGCGGGGAAGTGTGAAAGCATATGTAAATGTTATTGCCTAGGGTTAGGGGCTAGCCCGGACGCCGTGGGATTGCAGACCTGCTGCTATTTCTGGTTTTAGGCTGCTCCTGCCAAGAACGTATGTCCGTGATTGTTCCGAAAAGTCCAATCCTGCCTATGAACTATGTTTGTGGAAAATTTCACGCAAATCGGTTGAGCGGTTTTTGTGTGATTGAGGAACAAACACACAAACTTTCACCTTTATAATATGAGTAGGATTACATACGCTGAGGCCATACATTGTGGAAGTTCAGCTTTCTTACTGCAGCTTTTTTTGAGCCAAAGCCAGGAGTGGATAAAGGGAGCGTTCACACTACCGTCGGTGTCCGACATGTAGTGTCCGCTCCTAGTGTCCGCTCAAAATCTGTCACGGACACTAGGAGCGGACACTAGATGTGTCCGTGACACCTGTCATTCACTTTAATGGGCATCGGGTGCGTTCTTTTGCACTCCGTGCCCGTCCTTCCCTGTCCGCAAGAGAAGATGTCCGACTTCTCAAGCGGACAGAGGAACCCTGCATGCAGGGTTTTTCTGTCCGCTTGAGAAGTCGGACATCTTCTCTTGCGGACAGGAAAGGACGGGCACGGAGTGCAAAAGAACGCACCCGATGCCCATTAAAGTGAATGACAGGTGTCACGGACACATCTAGTGTCCGCTCCTAGTGTCCGTGACAGATTTTGAGCGGACACTAGGAGCGGACACTACATGTCGGACACCGACGGTAGTGTGAACGCCCCCTAAGTATAAGAACTTCATATATATTTCCCATTCATTTTGTAGCCATTCTTGACTTTGGCTCAAAAAGCTGCAGCAAAATCTGCAACAAAAAAAGCTTTTTTTTTTTTTTTTTTTTAATTAAAAGGCATGTTAGTGCTATTAATGGGTTAATAAATGGGTAAATATACATTTTTGTTGAATTGTGTAATTTAGAAAGTAGGCGGGGGAAGGTGTTTAGATTAGTGTAGGAATTACCTTTTATTCCGGACAACCCCTTTAAAGTACAACTGAAAACTATGCCTGATGTCAGTTTTGTAGCACAAAACTACCAGGGATGTGGGGTACAAAAAGCCAGTCTTCCTAAAATTGCCCCATTGCTTCTATTTCTCCTCTTACAGGCTTCCTTGCTTATAGTATGATATTTGCCTGCCATAATATAGAGAACATATCACCTGTAATCACTGCTTATGCTATGAGATGTCTGGTTTATGAGATACTTGTATTCCACATAATAATTCTGGGCCATATTTTCTTATGACTCTGTTCTATGCCTCTGTTATTCCTCCTAGAAATCTGATTACATTTACAGCTGAATGTTAGCAGGTGAGAAGTGCGTGGGGGACGGGGGTGCTTACACTGTCTAACCAAGCGAACCTCGCTAATACTACCGTATCACCTGCAACCTGCCACTATTAATCCTCAGTGTGGTAATAGGAAGATACATAGACTGTATAGATCTCTTTCACAGAACTATATAAGAGATCCAGCAATTAAAGGGAAGAGAGGAAAGCAGACAGTAAGAGTAAGTTCACATGGGGTTTTTTGGTCAGGATTGTGAGGCCTTATCCGCCTCAAAATCTTGACCAAAAAGATGGCTCCCACTGAAATCAATGGGAACCGGTCAGTTCTTCTTTTCCGGGAGCTGGAAAAAAGAAGTGAGATGCTCATTCTTTCAGGCGGATTCACCTTGCGACATCCGCCTGAAGACACTCCCTCCCAACTAGGCCCATTCATTTGGGCCTAATCCGGAGCGGAGTACACGACTGGATGCCGATGCACTGCACCGGCATCCAGTCGCAGCTACCTGTATTTTGGTCCAGAACCTGAGGCGGCCTCTGCTTCAGGTTCCGGACCAAAAAACCCTGTGTGAACTTCCCCTAATACATGAGGTTTCTTTCTATTCTATACATTACTACATTGTGGCAGGTAGTCGATGATACTGTATTATTGGAGTGGTGGATTGTGTTGCCATAGATCACAGGGCGATCCTGCAGGTAATATTCATGTTTGGGGTTGCCCTGTGACTTCACATGACAGATGTTGCTACCACAATGTCTGAGTAGCCTCAGCCTTACAAAATAGAATATTGTAGTTGTGAATTATGACATGGAATCGCTGGGTAAACATCCCATGGAGCACTACGTCTCCACAAAGTTAAATGCTGCCATAGCAGAGATTACTTCCTGTTTTCTACCCCACCACAGCTAAAGTAACCAAGCAGCATCGGCACGAGCCACATGGCAGGAAGCAAGGGAACTACTACAGGTGTCATAGACTGCAGGTAAGGCTTACAGGGCTTTTCTCTCTGCATGATTCGTGTGGACAACACACAAAAAACACACAGACTCCATTATAGACTATGGGGTCCATGTGGTTTCTTAGTTAACCGCTTTTTAATGCATGCAGTATTCTGTTCCCTGAATGGAATACCGAACGCAGATGTGAACTAGGCCTAAGATCTTATTTCTTGGTAATGTATGTACAGTAGCTGTAATGTGACTCTTGGGCCTGGTAGTGACCAGGTATTAAAGGAGTTGTCCAAGGGTTCTTAATATTGACCTATCATCACTACCAGACTGATGTGGGCTGTGCTTGACTCTCCTACATATCAACTGTAGTACAGTGTACAGAGCCAGACGGCGATAGCTCCAAACACTGTGTAAGTAGCTGTGCTACTGCAGCTCAATCTGATATAGATGAACAGATGATCAGTGTCAACTTGTAGCCATCCCCTTTAATAAACAGGACTTTTACAAAGGTGATTTTGTAATATCAGACAATTGTGTAATAATAGTAAAGATACAGTCCTATGAAAAAGTTTGGGCACCCCTATTAATCTTAATCATTTTTAGTTCTAAATATTTTGGTGTTTGCAACAGCCATTTCATTTTGATATATCTAATAACTGATGGACACAGTAATATTTCAGGATTGAAATGAGGTTTATTGTACTAACAGAAAATGTGCAATATGCATTAAACCAAAATTTGACCGGTGCAAAAGTATGGGCACCTCAACAGAAAAGTGACATTAATATTTAGTAGATCCTCCTTTTGCAAAGATAACAGCCTCTAGTCGCTTCCTGTAGCTTTTAATCAGTTCCTGGATCCTGGATGAAGGTATTTTGGACAAACAATTCAAGTTGAGTTAAGTTAGATGGTGGCCGAGCATGGACAGCCCGCTTCAAATCATCCCACAGATGTTCAATGATATTCAGGTCTGGGGACTGGGATGGCCATTCCAGAACATTGTAATTGTTCCTCTGCATGAATGCCTGAGGATTTGGAGCGGTGTTTTGGATCATTGTCTTGCTGAAATATCCATCCCCGGCTTCAACTTCGTCACTGATTCTTGAACATTATTCTCAAGAATCTGCTGATACTGAGTGGAATCCATGCGACCCTCAACTTTAACAAGATTCCCGGTGCCGGCATTGGCCACACAGCCCCAAAGCATGATGGAACCTCCACCAAATTTTACAGTGGGTAGCAAGTGTTTTTCTTGGAATGCTGTTTCTTTTTGGACGCCATTCATAACGCCTTTTTTTATAACCAAACAACTCAATCTTTGTTTCCAAAATGAAGTTGGCTTCTCCAAATGTGCTTTTTCATACCTCAGGCAACTCTATTTGTGGCGTACGTGCAGAAACGGCTTCTTTCTCATCACTCTCCCATACAGCTTCTCCTTGTGCAAAGTGCGCTGTATTGTTGACTGATGCACAGTGACACCATCTGCAGCAAGATGATGCTGCAGCTCTTTGGAGGTGGTCTGTGGATTGTCCTTGACTGTTCTCTCCATTCTTCTTCTCTGCCTTTCTGATATTTTTCTTGGCCTGCCACTTCTGGGCTTAACAAGAACTGTCCCTGTGGTCTTCCATTTCCTTACTATGTTCCTCACAGTGGAAACTGACAGGTTAAATCTCTGAGACAACGTTTTGTATCCTTTCCCTGAACAACTATGTTGAACAATCTTTGTTTTCAGATCATTTGAGAGCGGGCTGTCCATGTTCGGCGACCATCAAACTTAACTGAACTTGAATTGTTTTGTAGAAAGAAATGGTCCAAAATACCTTCATCCAGGATCCAGGAACTGATTAAAAGCTACAGGAAGCAACTAGAGGCAAAAGGAGGATCTACTAAATATTAATGTCACTTTTCTGTTGAGCTGCCCATATTTTTGCACCGGTCAAATTTTGGTTTAATGCATATTGCACATTTTCTGTTAGTACAATAAACCTCATTTCAATCCTGAAATATTACTGTGTCCATCAGTTATTAGATATATCAAACTGAAATGGCTGTTGCAAACACCAAAATATTTAGAACTAAAAATGATTAAGATTAATAGGGGTGCCCAAACTTTTTCATAGGACTGTATGGAACATTATCTAAGTGTAGTATTTCAGTGGAGCAATACAGAACACCAGTTACCAGGAGTTTTTATTTATTTTTTGACATAATTTTTGGAATAGAGTTCATTCATTTGCTGTTGCATTTGGCAGTTTATTTACAGTACATGGCACCCGGGCACTGCCCGTTTCTTTCAGTACAATATATACAAACCAATTATCATACAGTTTATACATCGCCATTTACAAAGGGTAAAACCAGTGTTCATACAGTGTGTAACCTACAGTACAATGGTGGTTTAGAGGGGATGTCCAGCCAGGAATATTTTTGTAATGGCTCAGAATAGGATGCAAAAAAAAAAAGAAGGAAGTACAGATCCTACCACTGGTCTCTACTTTCTCGAGTTTCTGTTGAAGCAATGATGTCCCAACACAGGGACATGGGACTCGCAACAGAAAGGGCGCCTTCAGCCGTGAAACTTAGTCTATGTTGGCTGGATTTACCATCCTCCACCTTATGCTGGATGCGGGACTCTTAGCAGTATAGTTATCCATGACACTAGGAATCCCTTGCGGCCCAGTGATATATTGTTCTGTACTGATTATATTATAGGACAGTATGTCGCTTGGAGTTGACACACGGACCGGTCATGTGAATACGCCTTCGGGTAATATACTGCCACAGTGACTGCATGGGGATCACATAGTAATAGGTCTTCTGTTGGGTGTGTGTTTTTCTGATGCAATACAGATCCTGGTCATGCTCATAAGGAGGACATTACTGTAGGACCCATTCACAGGTAGATGAAGTATACATGCAGTACCGTATTTTACGGACTATAAGGCGCACTGGACTATAAGCCGCATTGCCCATGAGCGCCTTATAGTCCGTCTCGGTTCATATATAAGGCGCACCGGACTATAAGCCGCAGTCCGGTGCGCATTATATGTTCTTGAAAGCGGCGGCAGGCAGACTTTGCCAGCGGCCGCTTAACCCCCCGCGTGCCAGCCGCTTCTATTGGAAGCGCTCGGCAGGCGAGGAGGGGCTCTATCAGCAAAATCATGCTGATAGAGACCAACCGTAATGTTGTGAAACTTACCGAGTGGTGCAGGGTGGGCGGGCATTCAGGCCTCCTCTTCCTCCGATGTTCCGTCCTCCTCCTCCGCCGCTCGCTGATAATGGCCAGGGCGCATGCGCAGTAGTAGAAGCATTATGATATTGCGCATGCGCCCCGGCCATTATCAGCGAGCGCCGGAGAAGGACGGAACATCGGAGGAAGAGGAGGCCTGAATGCCCGCCCGCCCTGCACCGCTCGGTAAGTTTCACGTTCTGTTTCAGCGTGACAGCAGGGCTGCCGGACACTTCCCATTCATTTCTATGGGAGCCGGCATGCCAGCGCTCCCCATAGAAATGAATGGACTGCTTTTTTCCATTCATAGAGCGCTCGCATGCCGGCTCCCATAGAAATGAATGGGAAGTGTCTGTCCATTCATTTCTATGGGGAGCGCTCGCATGCCGGCTCCCATAGAAATGAATAGGAAGTGTCCGGCAGCCCTGCTGTAACGCCGGCGTGTACTGCTGTGATACACGCCGGCGTTCCGTACTGTGAATGCACCCTTACGGTGCCTTTTATGTATGTATGGAAGCGGCACGCAGACTTTGCCGCCGCTTCCATCCATATATAAGGCGCACCGGACTATAAGCCGCACTTACGATTTCTGAGGAAATCGTAGGTTTTTATGTGCGCCTTATAGTCCGGAAAATACGGTAACTATGATCCGGCACAGAACTTAACTAGTCAGAAGTTAATGTAGAAATGACCCAACATTAGTAAGACTGTATGTGTCTGCCGTAATGCTGGGAACTGTTTATGAAATGCGTATTCTAGTACAGTCTAACTTGCTAAAAAAAAAAAAAGCCCTTTTATTACCAGCATAAAGTAACCTGCAGTAGAACATGACAGTAGCCATTTATATTTCCTTAGAAAAAATATCTTTAAGGCCAAGGCCCCACGGGCCGTAAACGCAGTGATAAAGCGCTGCGGTAAGAACTTCTGCATGATCGCATTGCGGTTCTTTCCGTAGCATTTTGAAGAGAAAGTTCACGGAGTTTTCCTCTGCGGACTTTCTCTTTCCATCATATCCATGGGAAAGCCGCCGAGGTTTCCGTAGATATAATTGACATGCTGCGATTTGCAAAGCCTCAAGTCCTTCCCTGCCATCCGTTTACCTACTTACTGATAGCAGCAGCAGAAACTATTGTATTGTCTTTAAGGCAATTGGTTTCAAGGACACGTCTTACGCCAGTCATACATTTCAGGTAGCTTCTGGCTAATCGCTATTCCTCCTGACTACCCCACATATGCACACTTGACGTGGCTGAGCATGGATCGCATCTCCCATGAGGGAAAAAAAAGACTGAATATGCCTAACCCTTCTTTCTCCTCCCAATATCAACCTTAGAAGAGAATCAGAAAGCCTGATATGTTAGATAGGTATCTGTCCCACCAAATTGTTGGGTTCAGCCAACAATAATCTAATATTTTCGACCACCTTAAAGCCCCTGGAGATGATAGGAACTACTAAGATTTTCAAAATAAAATCCGGGACTTGCGCTCCTCACAAATACACTGGGTGCACCGTAATATGAAGTATAAAAGGCTTTATTAGAGAGAACGCCTTTCGGGGTGTAAATTGCTTACGAATAGCACACCCCTTCATCAGATCTATACAAATAACATAAACATGTAACTGTATCCATATTTAAAAAGAACATTTTTGCCAGAATAAAACACTTAAAAACGTATTATCCAAACATTCCAATCATATTAGTAAATAGATTAATAATGTGCATAATAGGAAGACTGTAATAACTAATAACCACATAGTGCGTATGCTAAAAGCTTATTGCACTCATTATTGGTACGACTAGTGACAGACAAATGGTGTCATCATCTTACAGCACAACATAAAATAAGTAGAAATGAATATAAATGTAAAAACAAGTGGGAAGAAAATATGTAAGAAACCCACAGATTTAGGCAGAAAATAGTTGTTGTCTTCCTCTATACGGCAAGTGCTGGCCAGGTTGTGTATGGTGCCAAAGTGTAATCCCAGTTATCTTGTACCAAGGAAAGAGACGTAAATAAGCAAATGTAAATGTAACCATACCTCAGTCTGCCTGCTCTAGTGTGAAAACTGGGAGTGCTTTAAGGAAGAGGAGCACCTCCCCCGCATGTGTAATGCAAATATCATTATGTTATGTGGTATAGGATTCCCTCTGTAGTGAATGGAAGGAGCCTGGATCCTATCAGCAGGTGGGTGTGGCCAGGGGCGGGGCCTGACACTCCCAGAGCAGCGGCTAAAGCTGAACTAAGGGAGCCTGCACACGGAGTAAACACGCGTGTATTTTTGCTAAATACACGTGTAAAAATAAGACTCCCTAATAATAAAGGATGTAGTGCTAGCAGAGGAGTGTAAAGCTAATGGCACTGTAAGCTATGGCAGCTAAAGCTTGGCTCATTCTATTGAATATAGTCTCCTAGTATAAACATACCATCTAAAAGAAATTTTGGACGGACCCTCTCCATAACCTTTTATCCATCTCCCTTTATTTAATATGATGTTTTATATATTACAGTATCATCATGTCCACAGCATTTATCTCACACACACACAATCTTTCCTTCTAACAATGTCCCTAAGGGTACATTCACACTGAGTATACGCTGACTGATTCTGAACGTTAAAACACGTTCAGAATCAGCGCGTACAAAGCAGATCCCGTTCATTTCAATGGGAGCCGGCATACGAGTGCTCCCCATAGAAATGAATGGGCTGCTTTTTTCCCTATTGCTTTCAGTGTGATATGCGCATAGCACATTGAAACTAATAGAGGGAAAAGCAGCCCATTAATTTCAATGGGGAGCGCACATATGCCGGCTCCCATTGAAATGAACGAGATCTGCTTTGTATGCGCTGATTCTGAACATGTTTTAACGTTCAGAATCAGTCAGCGTATACTCAGTGTGAATTTATCCTAAGGCTGGTCTTACACGACCGTATTGAATGCATAGTCCGCAAGTTGCTGATCACTAACATAGAGTCCGCAGACATCCGTGTCCTGCCACACTCACCCATAGAGTTCTATGGGCGAGTCCGTACAGTGCCACTATTCACGGCCATTACGGACATGTTCTATAGATTGCGGACCACAGTTGCGGCCTGGCCACACCACGGATAAAATATCTGGTGGTGTAAGAGGCCACATTGAATATAATGTGTCCACAATTGGAAACCCTCAATTGCGGACTTACATTATGGCCGTGTAAGACCAGCCTTAGTAGCCCCAGCACTGGTGCATAGTGTCACTAGCTGTAGTTATATAAACTTTATATTGTCTCTAGTAAGTCCCCTGCCACTACAGAATGAGCTAAGCTTTAGCTGCCATTGGCTGTCAGGATTATTAGCTGTAGCCTAATAGACTCCTCTGCTAGCACTACATCCTTTATCAGTTCAGCTTTAGCCACAGGCTCCGCCCCTGGCCACTCCCTCCTGCTGGGCTCTTTCCTTTCAATGTAGAGGGAATCCTATGCCACATAACATCATGTTATTTGCTCCTCCTACTAGCCCTTAAAGGGATTTTCTGGGCAAAATTAAAAAAAAAAAAAAAAGTATAATGGTGCTATTAATGGGTTAATAAATGTACCTATAGACTTTTTAGTGTATTTTGAGTGATTTCTGGGTGTCTCTGGGGGCTCCTAGTGTCTCTTGCTTTTACTTCCTTCTGCTTCCTGCTATGTAACTTTCTAACGCCTCTCAACTTTCTCCCCTCCCTCCCATACACCCCTTCCCTGTCTCTCTAGCTATCCTTCCTATCCTAGTTATCCTATATGTCCTACCCTACCTACTCAGTCCAACCCCCGACCCATATTACATACCTATCCTCCATGGCTTCTTCCTGTGAGACGGCTCCCCTTCCTCCTGTACTGTGTGCGCACTTCTTCAGAGTGTGCACCCTGCCAGTACAGGAGGAGGACCCGTTTAGCTTGAAGAAGACATAGATGGGTAAGTATGAGTGACGTGGATGAGGGGAGTAGTAGTGACGATGCGTTTCCGGAAATGGGGAAACTGATAGTCACCGGATTATCAGAAAATGTCCCCGGGCAGTCACATTGACTCTATGGTTAAATATACCCGTGTGGGGGGGGGGGGGGGTTAGATTAGTTTAGGGATTTCACATCCCGAACAACTTCTTTAAAGCACTCCCGCACTTTTTCACTCTACCTTAGACTGAGGTATGGTTATATTTACATTTGCTTATTTACTTCTCTTTCCTTGGTACAAGATAACTGGGATTACACTGTCGCACCATAAACAACCTGGACAGCACTTGCAATGCCATACAGAGGAGACAACACATATTTTATGCTTATTTTCTGCCTAAATCTGTAGGTTGTCTTACATATGTTCTTTCCACTTGTTTTTACATTTACCGTATATACTTGAATATAAGCCGACTTTTTCAGCACAGTTTTTATGATGAAAAAGCTCACACAATTTTTTGGCTTATACTTGAGTCAGGGTCCACGGAGCAAAGGAACTTGCAAGGACCTGCATAAATTAAACAAAGGGTGAGGTCCTTTAGTGCTACTGCTCTGTGATTGGCTTGTCATGTAGATCACGTGACTGTAATGTCATCAAAGGTCCTGTAGCTACTAGAATGTAACATCTGCGGATAAGTCAGTGGCCATTATGTGCAGGATTCATTGTGTCTTACAGAAGATGTCTGTCGTATCGAGGAAAGGAAGCTACAGTAAAGTGAAAGTAAAACACACAGGTACCTGCTGGATTACTATTAGTAATGTCAGGCATTTGGGGTTATTAATTTAGTTTCAGTAACAACATGTGCTTCACATTAATGGCAGTTAACCCCATCATGTCCCTCATATTAACCCCTGTGTGCCCCATATAAGGGTTACTAATATGTGAGACACATGGGGGTACTAATAAAGGACCTTAATTATGAAGATACCTAATACCTCCATATGACCCACATATCAGTAACTCTTATGTGAGGCACACAGGGGGTTAATGTGAGGGACATGATGGGGTTAACTGCTATTACAATGAGGTACATGGAGTTACTAAGCTGTAATGCACATGACCATGATGTCTCAGTTAATGTAATTTTATTGGTATCTATTTTATATTTTAATTTTTGAAATTTTCCAGTAGCTGCTGCATCCCCCCCCCCCCCCCCGGCTTATACTTGAGTCAATACGTTTTCCAAGTTTTTTGTGGTAAAATTAGGGGCTTCGGCTTATATTCAGGTCAGCTTATATACGGTATATTCATTTCTACTTATTTTATGAGTTATATTGTAGGATGATACCATTTATGTCAGTCACTAGTTGTACCAATAAGTCGTACCAATAATGAGTGCAATAAGCTTTTAGCATACGCACTATGTGGTTATTAGTTATTACAGTCTTCCTATTATGCACATTATTAATCTATTTACTAATATGATTGGAATGTTTGGATAATACATTTTTAAGCATGTTTTATTCTGGCGAAAATTTTCTTTTTAATATGGATACAGTTACATGTCTATGTTATTTGTATACATCTGATGAAGGCGTGTGCTATTCGTAAGCAATTAACCCCCCGAAACGCGTTCGTATTCCAGTGCACCCAGTGTATTTGTGAGGAGCGCGAGTCCTGTTTTTTTTATTTTGGAAGTCTCAGTAGTTCCTATCATCTCCTGAATCTCTACGGTTTTGGTCCATCTGACCGACCATACATTGATTGAACGTGACCCTCTATTATCCCCAGCACTACTCAATCAATTGATCACAGTGCGTATCTCCAGTATCTGAGGAGTTGAAGGTTGCTGTGGATTTTCCAAGAGATGTATCGGTCCCCGAAGCACGGCCATTGTGTGATTTTACCTTCACAAGTTCATTTACCTTAAAGCCCCTTTCACACAGTTTTTCGGTATGTTCATGTGGTATTGAATCTCAATGTATACCTCGGATAGAAGGTCTTCACGGAGTGTGAACAGAGTCTTACTGTGTATCCCCCCTCACAGGCTCTTGGTCTTGCTGTATGGTAGTCGGACGACATAATGGAATTGCCAACACCCCCGCTACGGCACAGCAGATGACTCCCATCACTTTCCATACTAGTGTAAGGTACAGAAAGGTTAGTATTGTCTCTTTATGGTAATATAAAAAAAATATCATTAAGGCACATCCAGAATATTGCTTCTGGAAAGTTCAAGTATAACTGATGCCTACTGAAGAGCACGGCTCTGGATATTCACCATGTCTGGACAGACAGAGGGTTAGCGTGGCTTTATGGCATCTGCCTGTACATTAGGCAGAATTGTTTCTCACACCGTCTCATGTTCCTGGTCTTGAAGGTTATATAGGCAGTGGTAAAGTCTGCAAGCAGAGAGGAACCAAAAATATTTCCATCCTTATGACAAATAGTCCATTCACTATAGAAAGGATTTTTACTCGCTCATAGTTTTTCGCACAAACGTCCCTTTTGCTGGATCATATCAGTCGCTCTTCAGGGGGCACTTTTAGGACACTATCCATTTCTAGCCGGGCACCGGCCACTTCCTGTTGGCTTGGACTGTATGTTCCTTCTGACTGTCTCCTCTTCCTTGCTGTCAGCACCATGAAAATGCCCACAATAATAAACAGAAGCAAAACCCCACAAGACACAGGGACTGCAACTCCAAGGAGAGGGAAAGGGAAGGCCAAAGCCGCATTGCTTTTCTGCAAGAAATGGATACAAGTGTGTACTCAGATGGTCAGAACATAGAAACTATACAATACAGAGTGTCATATTAGCTATGTGCCCCAGCTCCTCTATACACATGCATGCTAGGCTTGGCTAAGTGTGCATATCTTCTAATAGGGAGACAGGGGTAAGCCACAATTCAACAGGCCAAGCCTTCTCTTCCATAACAGCTGCCATTGTGCAGTCAGGAACCCTCACTACATATTGGGTGGTCAGCCAGCCCTGCGTTACAAAAGCAAATCTTGTAATAACATTTATTTTTTGTGCTGTTGGACTGTAGGTTCTGTCTACCCAAGTGAGCTTTTCAGACTTTTCTATGATATCTGATACTCTGGCTCTTGAGTGGAATCTACAGATAAGTGATATATATAAAGCCATCAGCAGGTTAGTGCTTGGAAGTTATAGCATAACCCAGACGGTTTAGGGTATGTTCCAGAGAGAATGCAACGCTTTACGTTTTCTGCAGCACTGAATGGTCATTGTTTTGTGTTTTTGTTGCTCTTAATCTGCTGCAGTGCTGAAATTTGTACCAAAAACCTACAACGTTCATCAGATCTATTTCTACACAGATTCAGTGTGCGAATTAGACTCTATCCACTTTGCAGCTATTAAAAATGCTATAGATTTTCTGTACTAAATTCTGCAGCATTTTGGTCCAGTGAGAACATACCCTTAAACTTGGCCTCTGGTATTAAAAAGGGTTATCCAGCTTTTTGATATTGTTGACCTATCCTCAGGATTGGTTATCAATGTTAGATCATTGAGAATGGAGGGGCCACACCTGGCACCACCACTGATCAGCTGTTCACAAGCAGCAGATGGTTTTGTCCAATGTGTAGTGGTCCTGCCAGACTGCCGCAGTCCATTACATCATGGGCAGTGCCATCTGCTTCCGGTGTCTGCCGCTGTTTGTGCAGGTGCCGGTCATCAGATCCCCCTAAATCTGATATTATTGATTTATAGTGACTAGAAGTCATCAATATGAAAAAGCTGGACAACTCCTTTAAAAGGTAATTGTGAATAAAACTCAAAGAAAACAGATTAAGTAGTAGAACAAAGGACATGGTAATCGGAGACATGCATTAGGTAGACTTGGAAGGAAAACATGCAGGTTATACACAAAGTCTGGACACCCAACAGGCATCAAACAGATCCAGCCCACAGATCTATCCCACATCAGGAGCCTCCATTACATCTAGGAGTAGACGGCATGCAGGACTACAGCCCAGGGCAGTACATCTCCCCCATAGTACCCTGAGCTGAGGATTCCTGGCAGAGGGTGCAGGTACAGTGAGATTAGATATTCCCTGGATTAATAAAGGCTCCACAGCTTCACTGACATAGACATTAAGTCATCACATAGAACATGCAAGACTGTTACCCAACACTTAAGAAACATGCAGACTTCTGACAAAAGCAACAGCAATGAAGGAACTCTGACTATAGCATGTGATCCCGGCAGTGGAGGTCACACGTCTGGAGTGACGGCACAAGCATTGCTTTAGGAAGTTTAGCATAGTGATTTTCTGACACTGGACAGGATCCGTATGTAATATCACCTGCACCTACCTCACAGCGGACCCCACTGAAGCTGGCGTTACAGATACACTTGTAGTTGTTGTCTGCATCCTGGCAGGCCCCGCCATTCAGACACGGGTTGGGCTCACAGTCATTGATATTGATCTCACATCTGCATAACCAGGAATATAAGAGAAGATCATCTAGCCGAATGTATAGTGAGTATTACAGTATATAAGAAGGATCTTATCGTGCCTCCTGCTCCAAGTATAGTCTATAGACAGGGGAGATTGGGGGGCTCTTTGCTTTGTCTTACTGTATTAGGATATATTCACACAACTTGACAGATCCGTTTCAGTCATTTCTGTGACTGTCGCCCAGTCTAGGCAAATACTACAGAAACAACCTCATTCACATGCATGTAATAGGTTTTTGGTTGGTAATAAATTTGCTGAGTGTAAACATAGGCTGGACATGAAAATTAGATTAGTGGACAGCTATCTCTCTCACCTCCCCCATACACATGCAGACTCGGCCCAACCTGTGCTTGTTCATAGCAGGGAGGAGGCAGGAGCGGGTAGTGGTGTGTCACCTTGAGAACAATAGGATTTCACCATCCACATCAAACTGATTAAACCTCATCACCCCTGACATTCGTCGTTGGGGGAGACTCAGGAGGACCCCATAAACCTTACATGGTTGTCCAGTTCTAGCAAAATTGTCAGTTTTGGCCAACATACATGTAATGCATATGCTAAGCGGGCGGCGTTTCCGTAGATATAATTGACATGCTGCAATTTGCAAGGCCACAATGGCTTTGCAAATCGCAGCATGACCGCGCTGCAATCTTTTCCACAAAGTGGGCGTGGGATTTGCATGAATCCCATCCACTCTGCCTGCACTGTACAACGCCGCAATTTTTCCGTCTCCGCTGCGGGCAAATCGCGGTGTTTATGTCCCATAGGGCCCCGGCCTTACAGATATGTTTAGCCCTTACAGTTAGTCATTGTTGTGGTGGCCCCTACACAACCTGAAAGTTCCATCATGGCGAGATCATGGGACTTTGTGAAAACTCCATGTTGTCAGGTGCATGTGTAATGGACAAGTCTCTTTTTTTCTCTGATAAGAAACAAAAAGACTTGGGCTCCTCTGTGGAGGTGACACCTAAGGCTGTGCCATATATGATCGATTTAGACCTTTCAATGAATGCACGTTTTGTGTTCCTCAATCTCATATGCTCACGGCTTCCCTGGGGACTCCAATGCTACATGGTGGACATGTCTGACCACCAAGACTATATTCATAGGTTTAACATGACAATAACCTACTACATTTTAAGTGAACTTTCTCGCCCTTCAAAAAAAAAAAATCTTAAAACATGGCTGCTCTACAACTCTCAGGAAATGCTCCATTTCTCCTCACTACTTCCATGCAGGACCAAAGTTTGCAAGCTTGTGATCTTGCAAAACATAGTCAAACGTGGTCTCGGAACAGAATTGACATATATGAGGTTGTGAACAAATACTACAATAGCCTGGGGTTAGATTGAGCTATACAAGGGTTTGCCCATCTGGCTTTACCTAGCAGCTTCAATCACAGAGTTAAAGGGGTACTCCAGTTGTAATAAGTAAAGGTTAGTGTTTGTATATAGAAAAGTTGTACAATTTTCCAATATACTTTCTGTATGAATTCCTCATAGTTTTCTAGATCTCTGATTGCTGCCATTCATTCTGATTACTACCAGTGGATAAAAATCAGTCCACGGTCATGTGATGGACACACAAGTGCACAGCTTGTTACCAGGCAGATGTCTAATTAGGCACCTGGTAACGAGCTGGGCACCTGTGTCCATCACATGACCGTGGACTGATTTTTCCCCACTGGGAGTAAGCAGAATGAATGACTGTCCAAGTTTTTATTTTGTAAACATCAGGGCTGCTTTATTGTAGTGAGAGCCCCCATAAGACTGAGGGACAGTCCAACATTTAAAGTGTTGTCCTGCTTCTCCGGGACGATTAAAACTTATCTGTGTTATCTGGGAGCAGATGAGTTGAATACAGTGGAAAAGCAGGAGCCATCCACTCCCTGCTTCCCCATTTGGCCCCTGTCTCTGCTCAGCAAGAGGAGCGATGTGATGATGATCTTTACATCATGCCTGCTGCTACCTGAAGTGACCAGTTACCGAAAGGAATGGGGAGAGGAGAGTATTTTAGTATTTCTTTTTTCCTTTATTTGAAACACTGTACTGTGAGAACCAGGAGAGGACATAAAGCTGTGGGAAAAAATTATACAGTGGGCACACCAGCAGAGGGACTTTACACTGGGGGGAAATGTGCAATGGGGCATTATACTGTATGAGGGCCACAAAACGTATGTACGGGGCCCACCAATGTGTTAAAAAGGCCCTACAAGCAATAACATCTATTTGGAAACTGGCCAACCCTTTAAGCTGGTACACTAGCCGTGCTTATAACAGGACTTGGGCTAGAAGTTAACAATAGCTGCTAAGCAGATGTAGTCAGCATTGTTAGACTAGAGCAGGGGTAGGGAACGTACGGCTCTCCAGCTGTTGCAAAACTACAACTCCCAGCATGCATACTTGCTCTGCTGTTCTTGGAACTCCCATGGAAGTGAATGCAGCATGATGGAAGTTGTAGTTTCACAGCAGCTGAAGAGCCGAAGGTTCCCGACCCCTGGACTAGAGGACCCTCTGGTGTGCCCCTTACTCAATAAGATTTGAACGGTATTATGGTCTATTTCTAGGGGTTGTTGGATGGTAAAGTAATGTGTAAATGTGACTTGTTTTTATTTTATAGGATTTCTGATATATTTGTTTGGTATGTTGATGTATGAGTCTTACCTTTTCCCTAAAAAGCCTGGCCGGCAGGTACAGTTTGCGCCCCAGTATCCATGGTTGCATTTACCACCATTCAGACATGTAACATTTATTCTGCATCGCTCAGGAGGGAACGGCCATCTATCAATAAGGAAAGTCAGATGATATTTATTATATTATTGATTATTCGGAGTTTTGCAGTCTCTCTATGGTTTACATGGGTCAGTCTACCCACACAGCGTGTCTTGGTATAAGTGGCAATAAACAGCGGCCTCTCCATTATTTCGTGTCAGTCTGTCTTCCTACCTGCAAGCCATTTTAGTAGTAGCTGTAACGTTGTCACACCCTGCACAGTTACTACCAAGTAGATGGATCAATGTAAATAATGCAGTGGCTACAGTATTATGGTATACCCCTTTAATATGAGATTATGGGGTTTGTTTGTTATTACCAGGTATTTATGGTTCAGATACACTAGTGACACTTACTGGCAGTAAGCCCCGGTATAGGAGTCTGGGCACATACATGTGTATCTGTTCACACCATCTAAGCAGGACCCTCCATTTAAGCACCGATGCTGCTGACAGTCATCCACATTGACTTCACAGTTTCTGCCAGTGAATCCTGAAGAACAGTTGCACCGATAGTCATTGACGAGGTCATAGCACACACCATGAACACAGGGGCTGGACTGGCAGTCATCGATGTTGAGCTCACAGTGTATGCCTTCCCATCCTGTTAAACATGTACAGCTGAAGGAATTGAACAGATCTTTACATTCTCCGCCATGCTGGCAGGGGTCATCCCCACACACATCTGCTCCTCTACATCCAAGCTCCAGGGACACTTGATCTTTCTTAATGATCTGTTGAGGAAATAATTGATCAGCAAATGGAAGATATAAGCCTCCGATGGAAACTTGCCCAAGGCATCCAGTGTAATTCCTGGCCACTTGAATTGCAGTGTCTTCAGCTAAGAAACTCAAGCTGCCAGCGTTGGCCTGTACTGCCATACTGTACCCATTGTCCAAGCTTATAGTCCACTGAGGAGCCACAGCTGTAGGATCTTTCATCACCATCTCAAGTCTGTGCCACAAAGCATCAGAGATGCCAGTCTTTGAGTGAAAGCGGATTTCCTCCACGCTGTTCCCACCATTCAATGTGAAGAGCAACTGACCGTTCTCAATGGTGATGGATATTTGGTCCTGATCTTTGATGGCCTCCAGCAAAACAGCGTCCAAATCTCTGGTCCTAAAGTCCAGTGACAGTGATGTAAGTTGATGTTCTGATGGAATATTGGATGTAAATGTCACTGAGCTTTCTTCTTTGAAAGTGGCATTGACCAGACCTGTAAATATGAAGAATGTGAAGTCATCTCAGGCTCGAGAATTCTCGAAATATAATTCAGAATGCATTAATCAAGTAACACTTTATCTAAAGCTCTGCCCCTTTTGGGGTATACCACAGCATTACTCAGATGTCACCAACACATAGCACCCATATCATGTATAATGTAACCAGGGGCCTGGGAGATTCACCCACACTGGGAGGTCACCATTTTTTGTGGCAGACTCCCATACATTTTGGAAAAGCTGGCAAGTATGCATTATCTACAAAGATATAAAAATATATAATATATATAATAAAAAAGAGCAATCCATACATGTATACCCTCCGGGAAAGTCCTTGCAGGTAGACTCTGGTGGACAAGGCCTCCGGTGACACCACACCGGCTCCTCACACGTTGTCCCGGTAAAGTTGGCTGAACACTGGCAGGTGAAGTCATTCCAGGTCACAGTGCAGGTGCCATTATTCTTGCATGGGCTGGACTAGAAAGAAGGAGGTAAAATCTATTAAACACTCCATAGACGCATCTAGATATGTGATATATACAATGCATCCAGGGATGTTATGTATCACCCGAAGGATTACTAAAATTACAATAGAAATGTTACTGATATATTAAATACAGGTCCAAAAAGGGTCTCGTAATAAGTTACCAAGTTCAAGTGTCATAATGTGAAAAAATAAAATATCAGAACTATCTTACCGGTGACCAGTAAAGTGGGAAAGAAGAAGGAAAGGAAATTGGGGTGCTAATGTTAATCCTAGTTAGTAGAGAAGTATGATGTCTTACGTTCACACTAGCATGGGGATCCCCCAAAAAATTAGACCCTGCCTGCTTAAAAAGTGGTCACCCCATAGACCATAATCCACTGGGTTGCTGCCACTTTTATACTGAAGCCAGTGGAGAGAAGAATCCTCCTTGCAGGACTTTTCTCTTCGCTGATTTTAAGCAGAATCTGGGACGGAGTCTCGAATACTAGAATGAGCCTAGCGTAACCCCATTCCCCCAAACAATAGCTCCTGTCCTTACAACGGCAGGTCGTACATCTTTTCCTAGGTCACCCTATACCTCTCTAATAGAGAGGGGGGCACTCCTCAGGGGATTTGTATGGAAGTCTTAATAGAGAACTTGCTGGTTTGAAGACATGTTTTTCTGCGCTACCCATTAGTTCAGGGAGCCTTAGTGTCCTTAAAGTGTGTTCAGATTTTTTACTTTGTCACATTATGACATTTGAATTTGGTAATTGATTATGATAACAGGACAATGAGAGTAAATGTGTGCACTATGGGTACAGTACAGTATAATACTCACCTGACACACGTTGTCAGACACACAATTCTTTGTCACGTTGCTGATAGAAACTGGATAAAACTGATCATCTTGAGTATCAAACGAGAAAAACTCCACCTGATGATCATTGATTCTCACATCCTGGAGACATCCTTTAAAATATCCGCCCCATTGCTCAATATCTCCACCTGGTGGCATTCCACCAACAAGCACAGAGTCTTCTGTGGAGACTGATAGTAATGGCAGCTGTTCTAGCTCTTCCATAACTTTGGCACCATTTAGTTGAACAAGCCCCGCCATGATAGATATATTGATCATCTGCTTCTTGCCATTGCTGATATATTCCTTGAAATGAAAACTTTCTGACATGAGTTTGATGTGGATTTGTCCAGCTTTCAGGTAGATGGACAAGTAGTCTGCGGTACCATTACTGATCTGTAGCACCAGGCCATCGGGTTTAAGAGTCCTAACAAATGCAGATATATTGACAGAGTCTCCAATGTGCCGGGTGATTGTGAAGTTGGCAAAACTAGGAGAATCTTCCAAGAAGAAAGTGGCAGACGTGTATTCTGTGAAACAGAGAGGGATGAAGAGAGACAACGCATGAGAAGTTGGAGATTGGTATTCCAAGAATGACAACTTATCGCCTCAGTGTCCGACTGGTGGGGTCTGACCACGGGCAGCCCCTCGTCCCCTGTGTTATTAGAATGGCAGACAAACATACAACCATCTATTCATCTCTATGGGACAGATATAGATAGATGTACTCATCTCCTCATTGGCAGTCCCATACAGATGAATGGATAAAAGCGAGCATGCTCAAGTGCACTCGTACATGGTACTCGGGGGCCCCCATTCGTGTAATCAGTTAGGCTCCCAGCAGTCGAACACTTAGCCAATTGAGAAGATAGATATTTATTGAGGCAGGCTAATTTTTGGTCTGCCTGCTGTCCCTGTATACAACAGGCCGCACACACACACCTCTGGGGGGGAGGAATCACAGCACACATTTTTTTTGTCAGTATTGTGGACGACTAAGGAACCTTTATTCCGAAACGCGTAAGCTAGCTAGTCACCTATGTAGCTCACTGCATAATTCCACCTATGTAAAAATGCTTGCTGAAGAATTTGTGGTTTTTAATTGCATCTTTATTAAAAGTTAAATTTTATGGAAGAAGTCTTTGCTGGACTTTATACATTGCGAACATCCACGGTTATCCCAGGGGTCGTGTCTGCAGGGCACCGCCAAAGCCAGTGATTAGCTAAAGTGGTGACATACAGTCGATGTGAGCACTGTAGACATAGCCAGGGGTTCAGAGGTTAGTACTTTTCAGTTTGTTTTACTATATTTTAAACACATCCACTATTTGTGGCCACTGTTTCTGAGAAACTGGTCAATCCCTTTAAGGAAAATTTAGGATTTGACAAGTTACATGAGATGAAAGAATTAACAAGTACCTCCAATTATAGAATGAATAGTACAGGTGAATATAAGAAACTTTATAATATATCTTCTTATCAGGATTAGTTACTTTTTTACATAGAAGTCTATAGAGAAGGGAGGGTGAGAAGAAGGTTGCTGGGACACACAAACCACTGCAGCTGCTGAGCGGTGGGTGAGTTAGCTCTTCTGATGCTGCCGTATCTTTCAAGATAAGACACTACTACTGCACAGCGTCCTCCTCTTCACCATAGACTTCTATGTAAATAAACAGACTGAGAGAAGACAAGGACAGTCTAATATGGAAGAAACCAGTTTCTTTACTAAGATATTACAAGGTTTCTCATATTTCCATGTACTATTCATTTATAAAAAGGTGTTCCATAACTGGAAGTTCTGGCAATTTTACCTGCAGTCAGGCTATGAGAATCTATAAGATTTGGGCCTCTTTTTTTGTACCAAAAACTGCATTTGCCATGACCTGTATAACACTTTTTGAAGATCTTTTTACTGAATGGAGTCACTATTTTACCTAAACAAAAGAATAATATAATAGTAAATATGCATGACAAAGTGGAAAAAACTGTCTAAAAGAAGACAAAAAAACCTCAACCAAGTACATACCTTCTAAGCATGTTGGACCTGTGTAGGGTCGGATACAGTTGCACTTATAGCTGATCCATTGGTCAATGCATGATGATCCATGGTGACAAGGATTGGGGTGACACCAGTCTGTTTTATTACATCCCAGGATAAGATGATGGGATTGGTCATCTCTCACATATTGGGGTATCAGGGTAATGGAGTCAACCATAAGATCTTCTAAACATCCAGTGAAATTTTGCCTGCTCTGTGTATTGTCTCGCAGAGAGTCCTGTGTGAGTCCACCTATGTATAGCTTCCTGAACGACTCCTGAAGATGAGGATTATACTTGGAGCTTAGAGGTTGGGTGATAGAACATGTACCATTGCTGCAACCTTCATGGTGTAGTGTTAGGTTCAGGAATGAATTCAGAGTAACTTCTGCTTTATACCAATGGCCATCATCTACTCTATAGTCCTCTATTACCAGGACTGAAGAAGTATTGCTAGTATTACATAGAACCTGAAGCAGTCCATTATACAGTTCCAGTATGAGATAACTTGTTTCATCGCCACGGTATAGGAGAACCATAGTTGGTAAAGTTGTTCTGAAGCGTACTGCTATATAGGTAGAATGGTCTTCAGTGCTCCTCTTACTTTTGTTGGATACCTCCAGGTCATATATGATGTACCCACCCGATGAGAAGGAAAATGTGGTGGGAATGGAACAATCCACCCCGTAAAAGCCTGGCTGGCATTTGCAGAAATAGCTATGGATCTCTTCTTCATAGTAGGGAATGCACACAGCATTATTTTGGCAGGTATGGTTTAAGCACCCCAGCAGTTTTGTGGAGCAGTTTTTACCTCCCCATGTAATGCCATCTAGTACGGGTGCTGGACATTTACAGGTGTAGTCTGCAACGCCATCTTCACAGGTTGCTCCATTCTCACATGGGTTGCTTTCACAGTCATCGATGTTTATAGTGCATAGTACACCTAGGAAAGTACAAGCAAATAATCAATGAATACCGCCATAAAGCGGGACATCTGCAAGAACCGTCTCATTAGGCATACAGCATATGTAACACAAGCAGTACATATAGTCATCTTCATGTAGGCAGGACCAACACATACATGTTATATTCTGCAAACAGATTTGTACCTGGTCACAGTCTCTTCTACAAGCTATAAAGGTTTCATGCTGTGACCGTTGTTCACTTTCAGACCCCCTGAACTCCACTTCATAAGCTACTCCTAGTTGCAGGGTCTTATAGGACATGTAACTCGCAGCAATACTGTACATGCTGGATATGAGATCTGTGTGTCCAGGATGCTTCA
This sequence comes from Leptodactylus fuscus, assembly GCF_031893055.1. Classification (NCBI taxonomy): domain Eukaryota; kingdom Metazoa; phylum Chordata; class Amphibia; order Anura; family Leptodactylidae; genus Leptodactylus; species Leptodactylus fuscus. Next base: position 29,720,164 of record NC_134275.1, read on the forward strand.
CTAGCCCTTCTGTATTTGCATAGCTTCATTCCTGGACCAATTTCTCCTTCTACAGACCATGAGGAAGCTCGTCTCCTTAGTGCTGATAGACACTGATGCTGAGGAGTGTAATCCCCCTCACTTCCCCTGCAGAGACTGCATGGGGTTTTTCCTCCCCCTCTCTCTTTCCACAGATACACAGTCTGTGAAAAAAAACTAAAAAAAATGCTTAACTGACGCGTTTCCAGACTGAGTGTCCACTCAGCCTTGAAACGCTTCAGAAAGCGTTTTTTAGTTTTTTGGGGGTTTTGGGGTTTTTTCCTGTTTGTATATTTTTATTATTCTGATGGATTAAAAGTGACATTTCAGCTAACCTCAGAGAGATGGCGGCTTTATTCTCTTCGCTGAAAGGATTGCTACATCACACTCTTTCAAGTCTGGAGTAGCTTGTGCACCCTGAGGTTTAAGTTGTGCTGAAGATCTTCATATGGTGAGCTGCAGATATTTTCTCTATTTGTTGTTGGACTGATATAAATTTACCTACAGACAATGCAGACAATGGCTTAATGTGTCAGTCACAGCTAAAGGGGAGACACTGAGCACTGGTTTCATCCAGCCAGTGGCTGGTGCTGGATAATAAACCTGTCTTGGCTAGAGTTTATACCACTTACTAGTCTGATGACTTGTGCCAGAATGTTGGAGTAATCGTAAGGAGATTCTAGCACACATAATAAATGTTGTGCACAGCTTTTAGTAAATCTGTCCCATTGTCCATTTGCAGCTTTGTATTTTAGTGGCAGGATTTCCCAGCATATAAAGAGTCAGCCTGGTTATATATTGTGGCTATGTAATGGCTTCAGTGTCTCTTTACAATCACTCATTATGGGTTTACACAGTCTACTGATGTGTGTATAGGGACACTCCTTTCATTATCTGGCCCATTAGTTCAGGGCATAGTGTAATATTTACCGAGGGGGTCTCTTCACTCAGTCACTGCCTTTAGCAGAGGCTTCCAGGGGTGTTTGGTCTCTGCGATCATGTGACCAACAAAGTGACCTGCCAATTCACACAGCAGCCACAAGTCACTTTTTCTATGTAAGTCTATGAGAAATTTACATACAGATTTAAGAAACTCAAGTTCCAAGATACTGATCACAAGGCCTTTGTAAAGTGCAGACGTATGACACTGTGAAATGACTGACATTAATGTACATACTGATCAAGAGGGAACCATAGCGGTGATATGGTCAAAAGGGAACAGATCACAGATGAGGAAAGTGGGGAACAACCCGGGTAATGCACACAGTGCACACAATGCACACATTTATATTATAAGGCAGCTGCTAAAAATCATTCATTACAAAATCACATAGAAATGTAGCCCCTTGAAGTCACCAGCAGATGGCACTGTGACCATGTTTTGCCAACACACTATTCCAGCGTTTCCCACACTGTGCTCCGTGTAGCAACCAAGTGCTCCGCGAGCCATTATACAGGTGCTCTGCGAGCCATTATACAGGTGCTCCGCGATATGGCAATAATAAACGGTTAACAATAAAAAAAATAGATAAATGTGAAGGGTTTCATAATTAAAATACTGGTTCACATGCACTCTTATTATTCTACTGGTACGGCACTATGGTCTGTTTGGTGAATATACGAGGCCGGCGGATTAACACTTCACGGTCATACGGCACTACCAAACGGGTCTCAGACCGCCCTTTCCGGCTTAATACGCTGATCTCATATATTCACCAAACAATCTACCTACGGACGGAAGTGCTTTACTCATCTTTCACACTGGTATTGTGCAGTCACTCGCTCATCTGCTAAATTTACTTGAGAGATTCAATAATTATTTTCCTGAGGAATTCCACAAGAAAATTAAAGAAAACTTCTGGGTTGTAAATCCATACTCTGCTATGTTGAAAAAAAACTGCTTGCTTAACCCCTTCCCGACATCCGCCGTAATACTACAGCGCATGTCGGGTGTGTAACTATGGCGACCGCCCGGGAGCCGGGCGGCTGCCATAGTCGCCGGGTGTCTACTGCTTTAACCCCTTCCCGCCGATGGCATTTTTTGATTTTCGTTTTTCGTTTTTGACTCCCCTCCTTCTAAACCCCATAACTTTTTTATTTCTCCGCTCCCAGAGTCATATGAGGTCTTAATTTTTGCGGGACAATTTTTTCTTCATGATGCCACCATTAATTATTCTATATAATGTACTGGGAAGCAGGAAAAAAATTCAGAATGGGGTGGATTTGAAGAAAAAATGCATTTCTGCGACTTTCGTACGGGCTTTGGTTTTACGGCGTTCACTGTGCAGCCAAAATGACATGTCCCCTGTATTCTGTGTTTCGGTACGGTTCCAG